>NC_090732.1:161818729-161878729 GCF_036898095.1 Palaemon carinicauda | reverse complement strand
GCCATCGAAGTACCTCGGTAAGTTATTCTCTCGCGGGCCAGAGGGAAGCAACTAGCGTCAACTTTGTCCCTTCGTGAGAGGCGAACTTCTGCAGTACCTTGTTGACAATCTAGAACGGAGGGAATGCATATAGATCTAGATGAGACCAATCTAGTAGAAAGGCATCTATAAGAACTACTGCTGGGTCCGGGATAGGTGAGCAAAGTATTGAGAGCCTCTTGGACATCGAGGTTGCGAAGAGATCTATGGTTGGCTGGCCCCAGGTGACCCAAAGTCTCTTGCATACATCCTTGTGGAGGGTCCAATATGTTGGAATTATTGTCCCTTCCTACTGAGACAATCTACTAAGACATTCAAGTTGCCTTGGATGAAACTCGTTACTAGTGAAAAGTCTAGACCTGTTGAACAGGAGAGGAGGTCACTTGCGAACTCGTACCATGTCAGAGAGTAGGTCCCTCCTTGCTAGATGTACATCAAAGCAGGGAGTTGACCGTGTTCACCTCCACCACTTGCCTTGAAGGAGAGACCTGAAGCTTTTCCAGGTCAGACGTACTGCCAGAAGCTTCTTGCAGTTGAAATGCATTGTCCTTTGACTCGAGTTCCATAATCCTGAGCATTCCCTACCGCCTAAGGTCGCACCCCAGCCTACGTCCGATGCGTCTGAGAAGAGAACGTGGTTGGGAGTCTGAACAGTCAGGGGAAGACCCTTTCAAAGGTTGATAAAGTCCTTTCAACAAGTCAGACCAGACTTATCTTTCCGGAAACCGGGATCGAGACCGCTTCTAGCGTCTTGTCCTTTTCCAGTGAAGAGCTAGATGAAACCGAAGAGGACGGAGGTGTAGTCTTCCAAGTGACACCAATTGAACCACGGATGACAGTGTCCTAACCAGACTCATCCACAGCCTGACAGGGCCGTGTTCCTTCTTCAGCATCTTCTGGATGGATAGCAGGGCTGGGGGTTGATCGTCTTGTTCAGCCATGTCCCCATCAGAGGGTTCCTCATCCGAAACTGATGAGGAAACGGCAACGGAGTGAGCAACGTCTGACTCGCTGAATCCGGTCGCACTGGTGGATGCGTGACGGAGCCGGACACAAGATCATGGTACTGCTGCACAGTCTGTGAACTGTCAACCATGGGGACGCGAGGAAGTACAGCGACAACCCGAAACTGTCTAGACTGTCTGGGTTGTGCAGACAACCCCCTACCGGGTTGCTGAGGTTGCCGCACTGCGTCACAACAAGTCACCTCTGCTGGTTGTTGAACGTCTTCCTAGTGACACACTGAACGTCCACAACCACCTCCGAGAGTCGCTTAACGTCAACGTGCGACTGGCAACCCACACTGGGTCGCACCGGTGGAGGAACCATCTCAACTGGCGGACGTGAGTAGGATACCTCAGCGTCAACAGGGCGTACAACCAACCGGTAGGAAGGTTGTTGGCTAGAAGGTTCTTCTCCATAAAAAATCCTCTAACAAGGACTAAGCTTGGACTGCATGTCTTGCAACAAAGCCCATTAGGGTCTATGGGAGCAGGTGTGGCAACAGACGGGATTAGCGACTGAAGCGGAACCATTTACCATCCCTGGAAGCATGTTATGCTTTAATTAAAGTCCATAGGAGGCTAAGCAGCTTAAGGCTCCTCTCCAAATGACAGAGTCCTCAAGGGAATATCAGAAGGAGGGAGAACAGCACTTTCTCATCTACAGGAACCATGTCCGAGAAAAGCTAGGTTATCTCAGTGAGGGTTTCACTGGTGCATAAGCAGCAGACCAGAAGGCAACGTTATGTAACTGCTTGACAGTCTGTGAACTGTCAAAAACTGAACTGTCAACCACAACAGGTGCGTGAGGACATACAGCACTGGTGCATAGTAGCAGACCAGAAGGCAACGTCATGTAACTGCTTGACAGTCTGTGAGCTGGCAACAACCAAAGCTGTGTGGGGAAGCCTCAACTCCTGACTGACTAGTCTGCTGCGGGCGAGTGGCGGTAACCACAGTGGGTTGCGGAGGCTGACACACCGTGTCAAAACACGGCAGCTTGTGGTAGCTCACGCACGGCAACGGAGTGCTCCGTGTGTCTGTGGGAGTCAGCATGCGTCTGGCAGGGTCGACTGCGCATGGGTGGAGGAGCTCTCACAACAAGAGTGTGGGAGCAGGCAGCCATGCTGGGCGCACAACCGTGGCAAGCTGTAGGCCAACGGGTGCATCGTCAACCTTCTCCGCAGTCAGAGTGTGGGAGCAGGCAACAACCAAAGCGGAGTGGTGGTGCGTGTGGGGACTGCCGTGGGTTGCGGAAACTAACGCATCGCGTCAAAACACGGCAGCTTGACTCCACCTTCCCACTGCTGATGCGGTAGCTCACGCATGTTAACGGAGGGAGCCGCACGTCGGCTAACGTTAACATGCGTCTGGCAGGGTCGATCGCGCATCTGAGGTGGAGCTCTCCGCAGCCGGAGTGTGGGAGCAGGCAGCCTCAGCGTGAGCTGGGCGCACAACCGTGGCAGGTTGTAGGCTAACGAGAGCAGTGTAAACCTTCTCCGCACGAAACTCCTGCATAACCGCAGCTAATTGAGTCTGCATAGACTGCAGTAAAAGACCACTAGGGTCTACAAAAGACGGCAACAAACGGAGCTACTGTCCGTTGTGACTGAGGGTCTAAAACAGCTGGTGCGGCAACAGACGGAGTTACTGCCTGTTGCGGTACCACCTTGCCTCTCTTGGGAGGTGTGCAGTCGTCGGATGACTGCAGCGAGTCCGAACTGACCCAGTGGCTACACCTAGGCCGTTGGACTTGCGCGGAAGGGACCGACTTGCACTTAAAAAGCTGCAAGATCTGGTCCATGGTTTCTACGAGAAACCTCTTCCGCAGACGAGGAATAAATGGGCTCTCTCGTCTTTGTGTGGGTGGGGCGATCACGTCGGCAACGTGTGTAGATACACCCGAAACCACGGAGGGAAACGTCTGTTCGTCGATCAAGGCCTGTGGAACCCATAAGTCGTTCGACATTACTTCTCCCCTGGGCTTGGGAGCTTGTAAGAGGTATCGAACTAGGTGAACAACTGGCACGAACAGACGAACCCTCGAACGCAACACTGTAACACTTTGCGCATATCACTTTATCACTTTTGATTTTCTGTTTGCACTTATTTCACTGAAATCGAAACTTTAACTGATTTCTACCTGAAACACGCAATCCTATCCTTCATTAAAAGGTAGTAATTGCGAAAACAGTTTTACAATGCAACAGAAAAACATAATTAAAGATAAAGAATTCAGTGGCTGGAAAAGAGACTAAACACTAGATCAAATAAACTACGTTTAAAATCTCTCACCGCATAAAGCCTGGGAACAAGAATAAAACTCTAGAAACGTTTTACCTTCTTCCCCTACAGCGACTAGGGAGAAGAGTAAAAAACGAGAACAACGTTACCCGCTTGAACGAAACGTTTATTCTCCTCTCTCTCCCTCCGTCTCTATCTCTCTCTCTCTTCTCTCTTGACTTAGAACCTGAGAGAAGAGCCCAATTATATATCGTTAAAACATATTATTTGCTAAAGGAAAAAACTGAAAGGTTTCCCAAATAAAAAGTTCCTTTATTTAGAATTTAAACCATTTAAGCTAAGAAAGAATGAACGAAACGCTAGAATCGGTTTACTCTTACTGCAACGTGAAACCGTGAAATACTCTCTCTCTATCGTAACGATAGAGCGCATGTTGAACGTTCTGAACGTCAACAACTGCGGAGACTAAACTAAACGTTAGTTCATCTTTGAAAACAGTACGAGACTATCAAAGAAATTCTTTCATAAAACATTAAAATTAAAAAAGTATTAAATTCTTAAAAGGTAAATACGATAAGACGGGCTCAATGTTAATTAACTTCGGTTCCAAGTAAGGACCGCCTACTATTAGGAAAGGTCGCATATAAACAAACATAAAAATTAATTTTTATAAGTTTATAATAAATGGAAAGTTAATCGAAGAGGCCTATAAAGGCGGAGAGATATAAAATAAATAGATCTAAAACTTGTTAAGCAAAATTACCAAAAACCTAAACACACTTCCGTCTAAGGGAAGGGTCGGCCATTTAAAAGTGAAAGAGAGTCCATACTCTCTTCGTCACCAACACTTCCGTCTAAGGGAAGGGTCGGCCATTTAAAAGTGAAAGAGAGTCCATACTCTCTTCGTCACCATAATTAAATCTATCCAAAACGAGTTCAAGTTTTGAAATGAAGATAAAACCCCTGCATAGCGAAAGCTCAAAACTGGAATAGTGTACTTCACCAAATCGTTGTGAAAACAAATCCAGTTAGGGACGGCGTATTTAGTAGGTCTTGCCTGTGGCACGACAGAGGGAAAATTGGTTCTTTGTTGACATCGAGTACTTGAGTACCTACTTGACAGATGGCGCTGTTGATGTACACCCCCACCTGTATAGCGATCGCTGGCGTATTCCGCCCGTAGATTTTTTCTGTCGGGCAGCAGGGATGCAGCTATATGATCATCGGGTAAGTTTGATATTGAAAAATCACCAGTCTTACCTGACTAGTAGCCAACTTTCGCTCAGCATTTGTTAACTTCATAGAGAGTGTTTCATTGTTGGTTCTGAGGGCAGCAATAGTTTGGTTGTTGCGAGAATCCTGCTCCAAGAGTTCAGATAAACTGCCCTGATGCTGCATCTGACATTTGAAAATGAAATTTCATCAGGAAAAAGGATGAATGTGAGAGCTCTGATAGAGTTAGAAACAAGAAACAGGCAGGAAAAGAAATGAGCTGATATCTTGGTATTTATTGTGAATGAGAATTCCTGTACTGTATTTCAATAAAAAAAAATGTACTTGAAATACAAGACCTTGAAAAGTTATTCCAAAAGTATGTAAACAATAATGAAAAGTTGCCGACGTACTTTAAATGATTTTTAGTTTAATGTTTCTTACGTGGGTCATGTAACAATCTTTCATCCCTCGTCCTCTCCTCTGGTAACTTTCTTAATAGGTTTCAAAAATTTCAAATAGTAACCTCTCTCTTTCTGTGTATGTGTGACTTAATAGCCTTAATGTATATAACAAGATTGTAATAGCAGCAAGAACTTTTTTTTCTCATACCTGCAGATTCATACATTGTTGTTCACTATGAGACAATTTCTTTGAAAGATTCTCCACTTCCATCTTGAGTGCTGCAATTTTATGGTTGTTGGAAGCATCTTGCTGCAAAAGTTCTTGAAGGCCTTCATTCTTTCTCTCCTGAGTGAAAGAAATTATATTAACCAACAGGACAAAATTATAGAACAGCCAGTGCTGGAAAATTTTAAAGGTCCTTAACTTACAAACAATTGGAGATACAAATACAAATACAACTAAAAACAACAATGATAATATAAAGAAATACTGTATTAAAACACTATTGTATCATTTAATACTGTAAACAAAATGACATTTGTAATAACCTAATATCTATTTCATAAGAAACCGGACTATTTGCTGACTTTTGCAGCTGGAAATCATAGGCATGGAATTCAGGTTATGCCTACCCAAGGCCAAAATTTAATAAAATTCAACTTACAAAAAGCTTCTTATAATCAATTAAGTTTGTAAATTGAGTACTTTCTGTACTACATTAGCTTTATACACAAATGTTGAAGCCTTGTTTGCAGTACTGTACATCAAACCACCTCCACAAAATTATTCATTTCTATATTACACATACAGTACTCTCTTATTCATGAATATCATGGTTCTTTCTTTACATGACCTTTTTATCACAATTAACATTATTACTATCTAAGCTACAACTCTAGCTGGAAAAGTACAGTAGGATGCTATAAGCCCAAGGGCTCAAACAGGAAAAATTGCTTAGTAAGGAAAGGAAATAAGAAAACAGATAGAATAGTGTGCGTGAGTGCTCAACTCGTCCGTGACACCTACGGGAGGTAACCCAATCAAAGACGACACCTGATTGGTAACATCTATGCCTGGTGTTTGCCAGTTGGGGGTTCGAGTCTCGCTCAGACTCGTTAATGCCATTAGTTTCTGCAACCTTACCATCCTTGTGAGCTAAGGTTGGGGGGTTCGGGAAAGCCTATAGGTCTATCTGCTGAGTCATCAGCAGCCACTGCCTGGCCCTCCCTGGTCCTAGCTTGGGTGGAGAGGAGGCTTTGATGCTGATCAAATAATATATGGTCAGTCTCTAGAGCATTGTCCTGCTTGCTAGGGCAATGTCGATGTTCCTTGCCTCTGCCATTCATGAGTGACCTTTAAACCATGACATGCATATAGCTCCCCCTACCAGAAATGAAGTGAGTTTTAACTTGTTATTTTATACTAACTAGGTACCTATAAACTAATAGTTTGCTTAGAGACCACACACCAAATCAACCACAATAAAAAGGGATTTTGACATAGTTAATACCTATTTTTGGTAAAGGGGTTTGTGGTATCCAAGACCCCACCTACCTCTTCCCTAGACTTGTGTAAGGAAGGGAGGCATATAAAAGGGAATACAAAAGATGGCAGTCGAGTGCATACTAGTGACGAGGGGGTGTTGGCTCTGGTTCCAGTGTTGGTTCTCATCAATGTGTCATCGTCTGTCCAACGTATTTTAATTCTAAAGTCTGAGAGTGACTTGCACATGTATGTTCTAGACAGGCAGCCTTAGACTTTTTACATTTATTTCATCTCTATTTTTTAGTATTTTTTTATGCAAGCAATGTAAACTTCATGTGAAAATATTTTATAATGAAGGATTTTGAGGGTCTGAAACCGATTGCAGCACTAAAATTTAAATCAATTCTTATAATGAAAACTAACTGTTAAAAAAAATATTGATCCAACAACCTTCTGGAACAAATATTTTGACTTCCTAAGTTCCATTGGAAATACTTCCATCATAGGTACTTTAAAATTGTAATAAAATATACAATTAAGAAATCCATACAGAAATAATATTACTCTGATAGCGAAAAGGAAAAGCTCAATTCGTAACAAAAATGCAGTAAACTTACAAAATGGAAAGACAATGTAAAAAATAGTACAGAATTAAAGAATGTTTTCCCCAGCATTGTTTATATATTTCATCTAAGATGCTTAAAATCAGTCAGATCTCTCTCTAATGAAAATGACTGAATGAGTGTTATAAAACTTCAAATTTTTAATTACCTATATCTGGCAATTATTCTAGTAATCTCTCTTCCTCTTTAAAATAACACAAATGAGACAAAAAGGTAACCAAGCTGCTATTAATAAAAATTCAAAATATTTGTATTTTTTCTCCCAACTGAAAGTGGCATGAATTTTATTTCATGCAAATTTCAAGCTCTGATAATGGAAGCAGCCTATTTCTAAAAGTTTGGCAATATAAATATCTATAAATCCAAAGCTTTCTTTCATAAATTTGATAATTACTACCCCTTTAGGATACACAAAAGTAAACACACTTGCATGGGAGCAGTGTTCAGATTAAAACCTACCTGGTCTGCTAACAGTTTTTGGTTAGCTAAAAGAAGTTGTTGGGACATGTTATCTAGTTCTTTCCTCATATTGGTCACTAACTGTTGGTTATCGATTTCCTTTTGTTCCAGCTCAATCATTCTGTTCCTGTATTTTTCCTGTTGGATAAAATATCAGAAAATTATTTCTCAACTTTCCTCATGTAAACATACATAAAGTTCTTTGCTATTCATGATGTTATGATGCCTCTGTAAAGTACAAAATCAAACAAAATTCCTAAGTTCTTGAAATGAAGTTGCATTTAATATTGTATATTTGCGTCTACACCAGGTCTGCTACTAGTCCTACTGAGGCCTACCTCAAAAAAGACCTTGGGACTTGTTACTAAAATATAGTATTATCATGGTTATACAGTGACACGATAACAATTTCCAGCCATCATTAAAGTTTTTTATTTTAATTTGACAATTATGACTTTATACAGCCAATAAGCTTTTAAATAATATCTAGACTTAAACATAAATTTTGATTTTATTTCAAAATTAATATGGAGAAATCCCAATGCTGTATACTATACATTAAATTTACAAGATGTTTCAAAAACACACGCAAAAAATGTTTTAGTGATAAAATCAATTAACTGAATTGTTAAAATAACATTTATCATTTCAACACTTACCCAACATTTACTATACGGTAAGCTTTGGAAGCACGACTTTGGTTGACAAAATAAATAAATAAAGGATTAGCTCTGGATTCATATGACTAACCCTCTTATATTTTGATAATTACTACTACTACCACGTGAGGCAATATGGCTGCCATGTTGGAAATCATCATTATCATTTTGTTCTCACTATATGTGAGGTGCAGGGCAGGACTGAATGAATGTTCAATTAGTATTGAAATTATACATTTCATTATAAACATTTTGTTTAATTTTAATTAGCATTTCCCAAAATTTATTCTGCTAATTTCCCCATTGACTGGAAGATGGGTGGAGATAAGCAACTAGGGATTGTTATAGAAATATACCCTGAAATAAGAAAAATGACAAAATACTCTACAAGATCTATCCGGGATTCAACCACCAGACAACTTGTCCTATGGTAACCTGAAGTTGACAGAAGACTCGTAACTTCTCCTCTAACTCCATTAAAAGAATAGAAGACTAAAACAAAACCAAGTACTCCTGTATTTTGAATATTACCAAAAGAACTACTACCAACATGAAACTAAATGAGGGCTAGCCAATATAACATCTTTAAGGAAGTTAAGTAACTAACATTAAAACCCTAAAGTACCTTAATTTGCTAATTTATGGCAACAAGGGGATTTAACAAATAACATAAATTAAACACCAACTTTATCTTCCTTTAAGTACGAGGAAGCAAAGACTAAGTTCATATAAGCACATTGGCTCCAACGGGAAAAATAGCCCTGTGACAAAAGGAAAGACGCTAAAAAAACAAATAAACTACGGTACAAGAAAAGTAAAGTAATGAACAATTAATATAAAATATTTCAAGAACAGTAACAACATTAAAATAGATCATTCATATATACACTCTTCGGGTACTTTATAGTTAGGTTCCGCTTGCTTGAATTAAGTCTTCTCTATAATTTTAAGAATCTGTATTAATTTTGCAATTCAGTTTTGATAATAGACCTAATAGGATTTTAATTGGGGTAGTTCAAAAATTCACTGGCAATAGATTTTATAAGTCAGATGATATTTAAAACAATTCAAATAGGATTCAGTGACATATGCAAGTTGATAGCTTGACACTGGAAAGCTTCTGTTATAATATTTTTTGTTGGTGCAAGAATTTTTTAGAAGAAAGCTACTAGACACTAGATAGGTCTTACAGTTACAATACAGTTTCAAAGCAGTAAGCTATTTCAAACTAGTGTATAACTTTTTCAACTCATTGCACAAAAACAGTTTCTGTCATTTAATTTCTTTCCCTGAAAATGAGACCTTCATAAGTCAACTATTAAGTATCCCTTTTATTTTTTCAGAAAAATCACCTGGGAGATCTAGATCATTACCATGTAAATTCAAGTTTCGTTTTCAAAATCACCAATAGACATTAATTAACCCTTTTACCCCCAGGCTATTTGGAACTTTCCAACCCTTAACCCCCAGGGGTTATTTTTTTCAAGCACATTTTGCAGTATATTTTTTTTAAATTGCTCTAACAGCCTTAATTTTCGTCATAGAGAGGTCAGGTTGGTCTCATTCTCTTGGAAAATGCCTGAAGTTTCTCAAAAAATTATAAAAAATTTGCACAAAAAAATTTAAATGGCAGTTTGTTGCAAGGACGTACCGGTACGTCCATGGGGGTAAAGGGATGAGTTTTGTGAATTGTACCAGTACGTCCTTTGGGGGTAAAAGGGTTAAAAAAAAAAAAATTCAAGACAAAAGCGGTTGCAATACAATATCATTACCTGGTACTCAAGGGCCTTTGAACCTGTCTTGCCTGATTCTTGCAACATATAGGATAAATTTTCATTTTCATCTCTTGCTCTTTCCAATTCCCTTTTATTGGTTTTGTCTCTTTCCTCCAAAACCCGGATTCGATCTTCGAGTGTTCTGATTCGGTCCTCATGGGCTGTCTAAGAGAAAGAGAAAAAAGAATGAACTGCCTGAGAAAGAAAAGAATAATAAAACAATTTTTTAATTATTTAGAAATAAAATAATGCTAAAAAAATGTTTTGAAACTTATGGAGCTAAGTTTAAACAAAGTTAGTGGTTGAGAAACATGAACCAATTTTATAAATAATGTACTGTAATAGCTTACGTATATACCCATAAACGTGAATTTTCATACTCTTACTTGATAACAAAGTATTAAGGGTGGACCATTGAAAAGCCAATATTGACGAGATTGGGAGATCTCGGCAACTTACACAGATCCACATTTGTATTTACACTATAATATACAGTACTCACTAAATACATACAATATTCACATTCTGAGTTTTAAAACTATTGTCTGCCTGGTACCTTAATTACTGATCTGTATAATAGGCACTTAAAATGCTTATAAACCATATATTTGTATAGTGTACTGTATATTCATACATCCAAAAATATATCCTTAATTTTGTTGCCTGAATTCTAGAATTATTTCCAATGAGCTATTCCTTATGTCCAAATTATTCCATGATTTTCTAACCTTACCTTCGACTTTTGAGCATTTTCCGCGATGTGTTTGAAGTCATTGCTAAGGCGGACAATTTCAAGCTCACGGCCTGCGATCGTGTCTTTGTGAGCATCGTTCATTGCGACTAGTTCCAACTCTCTTTGGCGCAGCCTATCCTGTTTTATTTCATTGAGCGATAAAATGATCATCAGGAGATTTAAAAATTACGTTATTAACATACAATATGTATCATTATCATCATTATCACAAATCATTCTGCAACCCTAGTTGGAAAAACAAAATGCTACAAGTCTATGGCCCAAATAGGGATATCAGACTGGTAATGTATAAAATAGAACAAAAAGTAAAGTATGAACTATATAACAGAAATAACACTAATCTTGGTATTAAAAATTAAAATCAAGGATGAAGATATAAAGAATTATAAAGTCAAATCAACCATTTAGTAAAATAATAAGTATCCTTGAGCCTTCTACTAAGCCTGTTATTATTATCATTATTAAATGGGGGAAGATTACCAAGCCCTGTGTCTTTAGTAACCCTAACCAATAGAATATCTACAAAGAAAAGAGGGAGAGAAAAAGGACAAAATTATGCTAGAGAATACCCCCAAGCAAGAGAACTATAACCCGAGACAGTGGAAGGAAATGGTACAAAAACTATTGCAATAACCATTACTAAACTTCTCATCGAAGCTTATTATCATAGCAGACGTATCCCTTATGAGTAAATAGTCACTAAACTTGAGTTTTTATGATAAAACAAAGTTTTGTGAATACTTACCTGGCAGTTATATATATATAGCTGAGTCTCCGACTGCGGCAGAATTTAATTGAAAATCGCGGCAACCGCCTTGTGGTGGTTGTGTGGTTAGATGGTTAACAACCCTTACAGGGTGGTACTTGGAATCATTCCCGTTTTCTGTTCCTCAGATTATCTTTGCCCGACCTGTCTCCTGAGGGGAGGTGGGTGGGCTTTAAAATATATATATAACTGCCAGGTAAGTATTCACAAAACTTTGTTTTATCATAAAAACTCCATTTTTATAAATAGAACTTACCTGGCAGTTATATATATATAGCTGATTCACACATTTGGAGGAGGGAAACAGACAGAAAAACATAGTTGGGGAAACAACAAAAGAGTTGTAGGAGAACAAACACCTTGATTCCTTACCTGCTAAGGTAGCTGACTTCAAAGGTAACTGCCTCTAGAGTCGCTTTCCCTTAGGAGTGTTCAGCCAGGAGTAGACCTGCTACGCTGCAAACAACTCAATCGAGTCTGTCAAAGGGGTAGGACCAACAACTTGACTAGACTTCAGAAAACTACCTTCCCATATAAAAAACCTGCAACCTTACTAAAGCTAACCATCTAACCTTGCAGAAATAGATATAAACTATCTATCTGGACTGAGGGAACCGTACCACAGGACGAGGACCTCAGACAACCATAAAAAACACAAACCCATATACAAGTACATAAACTAAGGTTGAGTGGGGGTAGTAACTCCTTTGCCTAATACAGAAGCCGCAGCTACGTATGGGCCCAAGGTATAACACTTGTCATAGTCCACTCTTACCTCTCTGAGGTAATGAGAAGCGAAGACAGAGTTGCTCCTCCAGAACGTTGCGTCCATGATCTGCTTAACTGACATATTTTTCCGGTATGCCAGCGAAGCAGCAATGACCCTTACTTCGTGAGCCCGTACTTTTAACAGGGCGAAGTTTTCTTCTTCACAAAAGAGGTGGGCTTCCCTAATAGTTTCCCTCAGGAAAAAGGACAAAGCGTTCTTTGACAGGGGTTTTTGAGGATCCTTCACTGGACACCATAAGGAGTTGGAAGCACCCCTCACGCTCTTAGTGTGGGCCAAATAAGCCTTGAGAGCCCTAACCAGGCAGAGGAGGCTTTCCTGTTCCTGACCTACTAGATTCGTGAGGTTAGGGACTTCAAAAGTCCTAGGCCAGGGTTTCGAAGGGTTCTCATTCTTGGCGAGAAAGTCGAACCTCAAGGAACAAACCGCTCCATTTAGGGTGAAGCCTACACGCTTCTCGATTGCCTGGACCTCGCTGATCCTCCTGGCAGTCGCTAGAGACAAAAGGAAGAGGGTTTTCTTAGTCACATCTCGCAGAGAAGCTTGCGAGATAGGCTCAAACTTCCTGGAGCACAGAAACTTAAGCACCACATCCAGGTTCCAAGAAGGGGGTCTTAAGTGCACCTGCTTCGTTGTCTCAAAAGACCTAATGAGGTCCTGCAAGTCCTTATTCTGAGATAACTCTAAGCCTCTATGCCTAAAGACGGTTGAGAGCATGCTCCTGTATCCTTTAATGGTAGATACAGCCAGCTTAGCATCCTGCCTGAGGTACAAAAGAAAGTCTGCAATCTGGCTTAGAGAGGTAGAGGACGAGGAAACCTTGCGCCTCCTGCACCAAGCTCTAAAGGTCTCCCACTTTGACTGGTAGACTCTTTGTGAAGAGATCCTCCTTGCCCTGGCAATAGCTTTCGCAGCTTGTGCCGAAAAGCCTCGAGATCTAACGAGCTTCTCGACAGTCTAAAGGCAGTCAGATTGAGAGCGAGGGGGTTTTGGTGAAATCTCTCGAAGTGGGGTTGTCTGAGAAGATCTGGACTTGCCGGGAGTCTTCTTGGAAAGTCCATCAGCAACCCTACCACTTCGGTGAACCATTCCCTCGCAGGCCAGAATGGAGCCACTAGGATCATTCGTCCCGAATCGAGGAGAGCAAACTTCCTGACAACCAGATTGATGATCTTGAACGGGGGAAAGGCATACATGTCCAGCCCTGTCCAATTCATCAAGAAGGCGTCCACTGCAACAGCTTCCTCGTCCGGGACTAGGGAGCAGTAGTTGGGGATCCTCTTGTTTAGACCGGAGGCGAAAAGGTCTATTACTGGTCTGCCCCACAACTTCCAGAGGCTCCGACAGACATGCGGGTTGAGAGTCCACTCTGTAGGAAGGACCTGTCCCCTCCTGCTGAGCATGTCTGCCCTAATGTTTCTCTGCCCTTGAACAAACCTTGTCAACAGCTGGGTCTCGTTCTCGTTCGCCCAGAGGAGAAGCTCTCTCGCAGTTGAGAACAGAGAGAGGGAGTGAGTTCCCCTTTGCTTCCTTATGTATGCGAGAGCTGTGGTGTTGTCGGAATTGATCTCCACAGTCTTTCCCGACACCGAGGTTTTGAAGGCCTTGAGCCCTAACAAAATGGCCATCAATTCCTTCCTGTTGATATGCCAACTGACCTGACTCCCTTCCCAAATACCTGAGACCTCTTTGTTCCCTAGTGTTGCTCCCCAGCCTGACTCGGACGCGTCTGAGAATAACACTAGGTCGGGGTTCTTCTTGAACAAGGAGATCCCTTTTCCCAACAGAGCTGGGTCCAGCCACCACATTAAAAGATCCTTGATCTCTGTCGGAATGGGAAAAGAAAAAGTGTCCTCCTGGATCTTTCTGTTCCAAACCTTTGCGAGGAAGTGTTGCAGAGGCCTTAGGTGCAGTCTCCCCAAAGGGACAAACTGCTCCAGGGAGGATAGAGTTCCCAGCAGACTCATCCACTCCTTCGCTGAGCATTCCTGCTTCCTCGAAAAGTCTTTGACTTTGTCCAGGCACCTGGTCTGCCACTCCTGGGAGGGAGAAGCCTGAAAAAGAACTGAATTCAGAACTATCCCCAAATAGAGAATAGTCTGATTCGGCTCGGTCTGAGACTTCCCCCAGTTGACGATGAGTCCCAGGTCCTGAGTGATCGTATAAGTTTTCATTAGGTCCTCCAGACATTTCTCTTTCGACTGTGACCGGATCAGCCAGTCGTCTAGATAGAAGGAGACCCTTATCCCCTCCTGGTGTAACCAGCCTGCCACATTCGCCATTAGTCTGGTGAAAACTTGGGGAGCTGTGCTGAGACCGAAGCAAAGTGCCCTGAACTGGAAGCACTTGCCCTGGAACACAAACCTCAGATATCTCCTCGAAGACGGATGAATGGGGACGTGAAAATAAGCGTCCTGCAGGTCGAGAGAAACCATCCAGTCTCCTGGACGAACTGCAGCCAACACTGACTGAGTCGTCTCCATGGAGAACTTTCTTTTCTCTACGAAGGCGTTCAGAGAGCTGACATCTAGGACTGGTCTCCATCCACCTGAGTTCTTGGGAACCAGAAACAGGCGATTGTAAAAGCCTGGGGGGGCGAGGTCTTGAACTGGCTCTATTGCTCCCTTGACCAACATCTGGTCGACTAGCTCTAGAAGGGCCTCTCGTTTCCCCGCGTCGGTGTACTGAGCCACTAAGGCTAGGGGAGAGTCTGAGAGAGGTGGTTTCTTTAAAAAGGGGATCTTGTAACCTTCCTTGACAACTGAGAGGGACCAGGTGTCCGCCCCTCTCCTTTTCCAAGACTGCCAAAAACGAGACAGTCTTGCCCCTACTGGTGTCTGGAGGACTTCCATCTCATTTTTTGGACCGGGGCCTAAACGCACCCCTGCTGGTCCTTGGCCCTGACTCTTGTCTTCTCCCCCTAAAATCCGCTCTCGAGGAGATCCTGCCCCGAAAGGGCTGTTGAAACTTCTTCTCCTCCTTCTTCAGAGGAGCAGGAGCAACAGGTAAGGTCTTTCTAGCCGACCGAGACAAAAGGTCCTGAGTAGCCTTCTGAGCCAGAGAAAGGGAGATATCTCTGACCAGAGCTTCAGGAAAAAGAGGACGTGAAAAAGGGGCGTAAAGTGGCTCCGACTTCTGGGCAACAGTCACAGATCTAGAGGTGAAGGAGCACAAAAGGGCCCTCTTTTTTAAGACCCCTGCTGAGAAAAAGGAAGCCAATTCATTAGCTCCATCCCTTAGAGCTTTGTCTATGCAGGACATGATACTCGTCAGGTCCTTCGTGTCCTCCAGGAGTTCAGACTTCCTGGCCAGAGTCCCGAGAGACCAGTCCAGGAAGCTGAAAACCTCGAAAACCCTGAAAATTCCCTTGACGAGGTGATCAAGCTCCGACATGGACCACATCACCTTGGCAGAGTTTAAAGCATGCCTTCTTGCCGAGTCCACAAGAGCCGAGAAGTCACCTTGGGAGGAGGACGGCACTCCTAACCCCAAAGGTTCCCCTGTCTCATACCACATACCGGCCTTGGAAGCGAGCCGAGACGGTGGAAAAGAAAAGGTGGTCTTGACAGCTTGTCTCCGTTCCTTCATCCAATCATCCACTTTAGCGAGAGCTTTCCTGGCCGAAATTGAAAGTTTCATTTTGATGAAGGCCGAAGACTTAGTAGCTTTCTTCCTGGTAAATTGAGACTGAGGAGAACGAGGGGCCGAAGGTTGAAATTCCTCCCCATAAAGTTCCAAAAGAGAGCGAGAAAGAACCTTGTAATCGCTAGAAGAGTCGGCAGGTTTTTCTTCCTCTTCCGAAATATCTTCGAGGTCCTGCTCAAGGATAACATCCCGAAGAGTTGGGCTGCCAGCAGTCTGGCACCGAGAGCTGTTTAAATCCTGGCGCCGAGCGCCGCTAACATCCAGTCGGCGAGAAGCGGTATCGTCACGATGACGAGAAGCGGTATCGTCACGATGACGAGAAGCGGTATCGTCACGATGACGAGAAGCGGTATCGTCACGATGATGAGAGGCAGTATCGTCACGATGACGAGAAACGGAAGCGTCCTGAAGATGCAGGCTGCCGTCGCCTTGAAAATGCAGACTGCATTCATCCTGTTTCCTAAGAAACGAGGCAGAACATCCAGGCGTTTCGAAAGGGAAACGGAATCGTCATGGCGCCGAGAACGAGAGGCAGTATTGTCCTGGCGCCGGGAGAGGGGGAAAGGAAATTCCTGGCAGCGTGCCGATGAAGAGGGTGTACGTTGTCGTACGGCCGACGAAGTGCGCAGAGGTTTCTTGGGAGAGATACTAAAATCTCTCTTAGAAGATCTCTTAACAGGCAAAGAGACGTCCTTACGTCTGACGGACTGAGAAGGGTGGCTGAAAGCTTTAACTAACGATGAAAGTTGTTCCTGCATAACAACCATGAAAGCTTTAGCAACCTCCGCTGGCTCTCGCGGTGCCGAAGACGGCAGTTGTCGTACGGCTTGACTGGGAGCGCTGGCAGAAGAAGCAGGGAGTCTAGCAGGATTAACTGGGCTAAGGACTCTCTGTTTCGCCCTTTTAACAGGAACATCGAAATCGTCTTCCGAAGGATCAGGGTCTCTGCTACTCGAACCGGGAGAGGGAGAGCGAGACTGCACGTCCCGGTTCCACCCTCTCTTCATTGGTCTTGATTTGTAACGCCAATTACGTCTGGGAGAACGATCAGGCGAAGACACAAACGTATCCGACACGCCTTTCCTACGGCGGTCAAGGGCAGCCTGGGAGATCGCAACAGGACTGTCTGAGGCGACGACTGACCGAGGATAAGCACCTCTCACCCCCTTTCGGCTTTCGACGTACCTTCTCCCTTGGTCCTGGGAGCTTGGTAGAGGTCTAGACCTAGGGGTATGACAGATTCGATCAGTCGCCACCTCCACTGCACTTTCACAAGCACTAATTTCACCTACACCCTTACCTTTAAAGGCCTCCAACTGTGCTTTAATGGCCTCCAATTCAGCAGCTAATTTAGCATACCCAGGGTCATCCGTAGGAACAGGTCCTGTAGAAGGGGCAGGAGTCACTACATTTGGGGAAGGAATACCTTCCAAAGGAGTTACAAGCAAAGGGTCAATAGATAAGCTAGGCTCACTAGCAGACTTTGACTTTGATTTAGCTCTTCTAACTCTATCAATCTCAAGTTTGCGCACATAGCGCTTCATAGCTAACCAATCATCATTACTTAAAACCTCGCATTCCTTGCACTTATTATCTAAAGCACATTCAAACCCCCTGCAACCCATACAGATAGTGTGAGGGTCAACCGAAACCTTCGGCAACCTCACCTTGCAAATATCATTCGCACAAACACGATAATGAATTTTCTCACTCATGATAATAAAGGAAAAAAGACAAAAAAACAAAAACAACACGATTGCCAAATCCCAACACAGTGTACTTCACCAAAAACGAAGTCCAAAAAGGCGATGAAGGGAAAGCGATCCGAAAAACTCTGAAAGGCGGACCAACGATGTTGTCGATCCGGCCGGCAGAGATAATCTGAGGAACAGAAAACGGGAATGATTCCAAGTACCACCCTGTAAGAGTTGTTAACCATCTAACCACACAACCACCACAAGGCGGTTGCCGCGATTTTCGATTAAATTCTGCCGCAGTCGGAGACTCAGCTATATATATATAACTGCCAGGTAAGTTCTATTCATAAAAGTAATAAATAGCAATTGAAAGCTGCTAAAATAGATAATAAAAGGAAAGGATACTTGAATACATCCTTTTAAAACGATCCATCTCCGTAAAAAAGAAAAAAGGGTTTGAAGAAATGCTAGCAACCCAGTCACGTTATGAAAAAAAGTTGTAAAGAAACATTCCAGTAAATCTTAGCAATATGACACAAGCATGATATACTTACTATATCCATCTGATACTGATGATTTTGTTCTGTCAGTGTATGTACGCTATTTTGTAACTCCTGTGCCTCTCGCTCTATGTTCGACTGTGGAAATTAACAGAAATATTCTTTTAGTATTTCCTTTTTATTAATACTAATTCAATTTCTCTAGATGTTTCATTATTAAAACACTTATGTTACATTACTATACATACAATTTTCCTATATTCCACACATTCAACTCAAATATTTTATGTGGCATTACCACATGTTATTTTCTCATAAAACATGTGCAAAGTCAAAATTAACTTTATTTCTAAATAAAAAAATTTTCTTTCAATGTACTTACATCAAAACGGAACAAGGTATTAAGTGGAAGTACCAACATGACGGCCTCTTAATAAAAACAATAAAGAAAAACTTTTCTCTACTGCCACTTTACATTCCCTCGTTTAAATTAGCCACCAAAACTCTCTCTAGCTGTTAATTAGGGAGTTCCGACTAGGCCAATGATGTAATACTGACCCGAAGAAAACATGCAAACAATGTCTCAGATTTACGTGGACTTGATTATGTTATAAGTCGGGAGGAGGGCGAGCCATCAGTTCTATTCAGAGGTGAGTATGGAAATAAAAGATTTTAATTTAAAAATCCTGTTTATTTCCATGGATAGAACAAGGTGAATAGCACACTTTCTTGGCAAATGGGAGGTGATACACACAAACAACTTAGACCAAAGCCTACATCTCACCGAGTAATTTAAAGCCTTTATTTTAATTAAGTTATGCTGTAAATAAAATACAATATGGAAAATAAAAAGGAGAACCTCATAAGGTAAATTTCCTGTTAAGAGCTCCTTTCTTTTGTTACCACTCAAAAACCTCTTGCTTCTCTCATCATAAATTAAAAAGCAAGAATCATTGATCATTGGATATGATTTGATACAGAGAAAGCGAAACAAATAGCTTCAGACCTCGAGATACAGTAACTTCAGTCATAAACACTTGTGACACAAACAAATTTTACTCTAAATTGATATATAGCAAATAAATTATATGAAATTGATATAATAAAACAAACCGATACAATTATTTCAATAAGTCTCCTGCCAAAATTATTGGACCAAGACTAACCATGTCCTTGAATTCATGCAAGGATCTCTTGAAATAACTATCAGCCAATACAGAATGAGTTCTCCACTTAGCAGTTGTAAACACACTTTATAAAGGTCAATTTTTAACAAAGTTAAGCGTTACTGCCCCCACTCTGATATCAGTGCCTTAACCTATAAAATAGGTATGGAAGGTTCATCCAATGAGGAGAGAACATGGATGGTCAGTTCCTTGAATAAAGAAAAAAGACATGGCACTTCTTTACACTGTTTAATGGGGGAAACAAATTAGAGACTGTATTCCTATTTTAGAAGTTTTATGCAAACATGCTTTAAAAGCTATAATAGGACACAGAAATCTATCCTGAGAATCCTTGTCTACTACGTTGGCCAAAGAACACTGAATACAACTCCAGGGAAGGCCTTTCATTTTTATATATATTTTAGCTCTAAACTTTGGAAGCAACAAAAAATTAGCTTTATTATGACCAAAAGAGTTCTTAGATAATACCTGTAACTCGCTAATCAATCTATTTTTGGGTTAGATGGCCATGTCGTCCTGATGGAAGCTTCCATCAGGACGACATGGCTTGAGCCCATAAATACAGTTTTGACAATAAATTTTTCATATCAATTCATGTTAATGGCTCATCACCTCGACTTCATAAAAAACGTAATGCATCCAAATTCCAATTAATCAAGTTACCAACAGGGACATCAATAATAGCGAATAATACCTTTGGACGATGATTCCAAGCCAATACATTTCAAAACCTAACTCAATACAGTCCTATATCCTTTGATTAAAGAAATAGAAACTTCATAAAAATATGCAAGAATTTCCCATTATCCAATTTTGTTCAGATAACGGAAATACATCAGCATTCACGTCCAATTTACGTTGATATAGCTTGCTTGTTGACTTTCTTTATGAAGCTATTATAAATAACCAAAATAACTTTAAAAACACTTTCACATGGACGATACGGTCGAAAGTCTACACACGACTAGCTGAAGCACATAGGAGTTTGGATGAAAAACATGAGATAGTGTACTGGCTATTTCAAAAGATCTTCTCCGAAAGAAAGTATCCTTGGTGCCATTGTCAATAGTAGCCCCATATCAGAAAACCAAAGCCTTTGAGAACAGAAGGGACTACCTGAACTTGTTGATAACTTACCGAGTCATCACTATGGGATAAAAAGCCTACATGTCTAGGTTCTTTCAATCCTGTAACATTGCATTCACTGTCCTTGCCTGGGCATATGTCATCGGAGAGCAGAGGACATCCATCTTTTAGCTTGCCCAACCATTTCCACATCTCGATTCAATATGGGATGAAGTGATCATTAACTTGTTAAAATTGGACCATTTCTGCTTATGTTGTCGGCCAAGATATTCAACTTTCCCATAAAAAAACTGGGGTAATAAGTGTACACTTCTTACTTCTGCCCACTACAACAATTGCTTCATAAGGAATAGTCTCTCCAACTTTGCGCACACCCCCATTTTCAGAAGCAATTCAAGGCAGTGCTATTGTCCAAATAAACGGCTAGTCTCCCCTATTACTCACTGCTCCACCTGAATATGGGCATTATATACCACAAATAACTCCAGTCCAGAGAGTTGAAGTGTAGAATTACTTCTGGGAGCTCCATTGAAGAGAAAGATGGACGTCATCTAAGGTGAGACTCGTCTGAAAATAGACCGAGATCTGGTTTCACCCTTTGTGAGGCATGAAATATTGTTCTACTACACAAAAAGATAATTCAACGCTGAACAATGATTTATCAATACCTCATTTGGAGCTACAGCCCTGTCCCAAGAGCTTGACTAACAAATCTGCAAAGGTTTCATTTGGAGATGTCCTAGAGAAAAAAATCTCTTCATTCAAAGTACCTGTCTCATCTACATGTAGGAACTTCATCTACAATGAGGAACTCTCGATTTGAAGGCTTTGGGCAAATCCAGAAAGGGCTGGAAAACCCTCAAAGGAAACTGATGCTCTCTTCACCCCCAAAATAGGTGATTAACTGACTGATGAAGAACAGACTTCTGAAGATACTTTTATTTGTTTCAGTAAGTATGAGGTTTCTTTATATTATAAGGTGACTGTCTCGAAAAAGTTAAGATAAGTGGCCATCTCATTGTCACTAGGAAACACATTGAGGGCAGCTTATATAAAAATCATATTTGGTTCCCAAAGAACACAACATGAGTGAGGATCCATCGAATCCAAGAATAATCTGTTTGCTTCACAATTAGATCAAAGGGTGCTGTGAATGATTACCAGTGGACATTCTTGATAGTGTAGCTTGGGAAAACACAAAGAAAAACACAGATGGGAAAACAGAGAATACTCTCAGAAATAAACTAAATAATAACATGAAATAACACTAGAAGTGTCAAAGACACATGCAACCACTTGAATCGGAAACATTATTTACACTATTTACTGGGCTCACCCTTACATCACTGGTCTAGCTATGACTCCCTGCTAAGAAATTGTGGAGTATTTTGGTAGCTAAAGAAGGCTTTTTAAAGAGGGCTTTTTATTTAGAGGTCATCAAGGAAGCATATTCCACTTACTAGCATGTTCTATTCAGAGGCAAGATTCGTGGAAATAATTAAAACTAAATTCAATGCAAAATGGCAATATGCTTATTAAACAAAATCAGGAATAAACATTTAAATAAATTAGAAATTAAACTGGATACACTTTCGCATAATAAACAACAGAGAAGTAAGAAACATTACGATAGTTCTTAGGTGACTCTCATTAGCTTCTTCCAGCACTCTGATATTAGCTTGCTCTTGTACTTGTTCTGGTTGCTGTTGTTTCTTGGGTTTCTGTCTGCCTGAGGAGTGGTAACTGCTTCTGCTGAAGGAGTCTAAGCTACTCTAGAACATAGATTGAGGATGAGTGTTAATAACAGTCTTCACAGAAACGACGTTGGAAAAGTTCTCTAAGAACTAATCTATTGTATGATGTCTATTGGTTACAATGGAGAAAATATACCAATAAATTTCAATAGGTAAATAAGTTATCATTGAGATTTAACTGGTGGTATTAAGAAGTTACATAATGATTGTAGCAAGATATACAACATGTAATAATGATTATAGTTACCATAATTACAATCAGGTATGCATGACGATTGTAGCAAGATATAAAACATACAAAAATAATTATACAGTAGTTACCATAATTACTATCAAGTATAAGACCAGAAGAAAAGGATGTTGGAAGTATACAAAGGGTTTTGATAAAAGAAACCCCTGTTTTTGGGGAGGAGCTATGTAGTTCCCAAGGATTTTCCTGTAAGGCCTAGAGCAAGGAATCCAATACAGGATATAACAAAAACATATTGTCTTCCCTGACCTGGGGCAAGGGTATCAATGAGCAAAGTACAGTCTAAGTGTTTACAAGGGAAACCTACGGGTTAAGCTTCTATTGAGCCTGTCACAGCACCTCCAATGACGAGTTTATCTGTTTACTGACAACACATCAACCACTGAAAACTATTACTAATGCTGAAAATGTAGGAATTAACATTAATGAGATAACCTTAGAAATTTGAGGTTTGCAGAAGACATAGTTCTGTTTAGTGAATCATTGGAGGATTTGCAAAATATGACAGAAGATTTGAATGGAGAAAGCAGAAATGTAGGATTGAAAATAAATACGAGTAAATCAGTAAAACTAAGATAATGGTCAACTGATAGTTCTCTAACTCCTGTGGTACCCCTAATTACTTCATTCCGTATCTTATCTCTTCTTGTCACCCCACACATCCATCTCAACATCTCATCTCTGCCATATCAAGTTTCTTCTCTTCTGTCTTCTTTATAACCCACGTCTCCGCTGCGTACATCATTGCCTTGCATGCTGATACAATGGCCCAATGGCAGAGAAGACAATATACCTTTGGTGTATGAATTGTATTGGTTTCCATTATCTAGGCTTTAATGAAAGTCCATGGGGACCACACAACAAACTAACCCCAAAAACACCTGTAAAGAAATACTGTACTTTGTAAAGTGTTCACGAGACAAAAACGTTAAACTTACGATCATCTCCATAGTGTCTGCATGATCCTGGGGGTGGCCATTACTTGCTGATGCTTGCAACTGCTTCTCAAACTGTTCTCTTTTGCTCTGATGACGTCCTGATGCCCTGGAGCTACTCCTGCTGTTGCTGACATTGCTCTTATATGCAATATGATAAGGTTTTATTACTTTTGACAAAGATATGGTTTTTTCTGATTTTTTTGTTTATTGGTAATCTTCCTCAAAAAGTTATATGTAGATTTTTAGGACAATTCTACCAATAGTGGTCTTGGGAATGGAGACAAACAATTAAATTTTGGAAGAGATAAAAATGTAACTTTTTGAACTTTTTGAGAGAAGGAACCTTTTACGGATGTGGATTGTAGTCTTATTCTGAATGTCCTTACTATGACTACCACCTCAAATTGTATAATGAAAAATTGAACTAGTTAAACTGTAAAGTCTAAGAGAATGGCAACTGTAACCAAAAAACCAGGCAAAACTTTACTTCAGGTTACCATGCTAAAGTTGAAATGTTAATGTTAGTGAGGTTATGTCATATGATAATCAGCTGACTTACCTTTAATTAAAAGGTTAAAAAACTCCAACACTTCAAAGTTATTTCTGTCAGGAAAGTGGTATTCCATAATTAATATGATTGGTATATAAATTAATTTGACTTTGTGCTAGCATAAGCTGCTGCTTTTGGGGACAGTTGTAGGAATAATGTCCGAGACTAAAATTAAGTTTTATGTTGGGTCATCCAAAATCTGTTTGGACTCAAAAGAGGCTTTTGCCTATGCATCTAGAGTTATATGAATTTAAGAGAGAAGTTAAAACTTTGCCATTGTCTGTCTCTAACTCCTCTATGGGCAAATCTAATGGGAATCATTGAAAATTTCTGAAAAAAATTGAGTGAGAAATAGTCAGACCTTACTATTCCCTAAAACAATATTTATGAGCATTTATTCACAATCTTATACTGTAACACCAAATATGGAATGTGCCTTGATAAAAAGAAACTGCCATTACTGTACAATATTACGCAAGGTCTTTAAAATTGTTTTAAATTGTATAACACTATTATTCTCGGCTTACTATCCCGTTTGATGTGGTGTACTTGGTCTCATACTGTATACTTCGACGCTTTTAGGTCCTTTCTGTCAAAATGCATTCGTGCATAAAGGTCGTGAATTTTAACAGTTGTTGATGCTGGTAGTATAATAATAGTAGTAGTAGTAGTAGTAGTAGTGATCTGGTTAAATTTTAATAACAATAGAAAGAAATAAAAGCGTATTACTGGAACGTGATCTTACAATGATCCCGTTGTCTCCCATTTGCCTTTGTTTTCCATACTGATCTCTTTTACTCTTGTGTCTTCCAGAAGCTCTGGAACTGCTTCTGCTGTTGCCAAAACTGCTCTGTTGAAGCAAAGAAAACAAATGCAAGTTGTATCATCATCTTCTCCCTCCAACTCTCTATACATACCTGTATGTACAAGTCTCCAAAGAAAACTGAAGTGATTTAATTTCTAAGAAATAAAAATGTTATTTTCATTAGTAAAATAAATTTTTGAATATACTTACCCGATAATCATGTAGCTGTCAACTCCGTTGCCCGACAGAATTCTACGGGAGGGATACGCCAGCTATCACTATACTAGAAGGGGGTGTACTCACCAGCGCCACCTGTGGCCAGGTACTGCAGTACTTCTTGTTGACACCACCTCACTTTTTCCTCGGTCCACTGGTTCTCTATGGGGAGGAAGGGTGGGTCAATTAAATCATGATTATCGGGTAAGTATATTCAAAAATTTATTTTACTAATGAAAATAACATTTTTCAATATTAAACTTACCCGATAATCATGTAGCTGATTCACACCCAGGGGGGTGGGTGAAAAACCAGTGTACATGACTAAAGGATAGCTAAGTATCCCGTATTTCATATAATCAGTTATTTCAGAATAACAATGAAATAATAAGTACCTGGTAAGGAAGTCGACTTGAACCGTTACTCTGCCTTTATTAAGTTCGTCTTCCTTACTGAGCGCAGCGTTCCTCTTAGGAGGCTGAATCAACTCTAAGGTGCTAAAGTATACAGGGCTGCAACCCATACTAAAGGACCTCTACATAACCTCTAACCCAGGCGCTTCTCAAGAATGAATTGACCACCCGCCAAATCAAAAAGGATGCGGAAGGCTTCTTAGCCTACCGTAACAACCCAAAAAACAACAATAAAAGCATTCAAGAGAAAGGTTAAAAAAGGTTATGGGATTAAGGGAATGTAGTGGCTGAGCCCTCACCTACTACTGCACTCGCTGCTACGAATGGTCCCAGGGTGTAGCAGTTCTCGTAAAGAGACTGGACATCTTTAAGATAAAATGATGCAAACACTGACTTGCTCCTCCAATAAGTTGCATCCATAATGCTCTGCAGAGAACGGTTCTTATTAAAGGCCATCGAAGTGGCTACGGCTCTCACTTCGTGGGTCCTTACCTTCAGCAAAGCAAGGTCTTCATCCTTCATGTGAGAATGGGCTTCTCTAATCAGAAGCCTTATATAATACGAAACTCCGTTTTTGGACATGGGCATCGAAGGTTTCTTGATTGCACACCATAAGGCTTCTGACTGTCCTCATATAGGTTTTGACCTATTAAGATAATATTTCAGAGCTCTGACAGGGCAAAGAACTCTTTCTAGCTCGTTACCTACCATGTTGGAAAGGCTAGGAATTTCAAACGATCTAGGCCAAGGACGTGAAGGAAGTTCATTCTTAGCTAAAAATCCGAGCTGTAAAGAACATGTTGCAGATTCGGATGTGAACCCAATGTTCTTGCTGAAGGCATGAACCTCACTGACTCTTTTAGCTGTTGCAAGGCAGACGAGGAAAAGAGTCTTGAGGGTAAGGTCCTTGAAGGAAGCTGACTGGAGAGGTTCGAACCTAGGAGACATAAGGAACCTTAAGACTACGTCTAGATTCCAGCCTGGAGTGGGTAAACGACGTTCTTTAGAAGTCTCAAAAGACTTAAGGATGTCTTGAAGGTCCTTGTTGGAAGAAAGGTCCAAACCTCTGTGGCGGAGAACTGAAGCCAACATACTTCTGTACCCTTTAATCGTAGGAGCCGAAAGGGATCTCTCATTCCTTAAATGTAATAGGAAGTCAGCTATTTGGGTTACAGAGGTATTGGTAGAGGAAACTGCATTGGCTCTACACCAGCTTCGGAAGACTTCCCACTTGGATTGGTAGACTCTACGAGTGGATACCCTCCTTGCTCTGGCAATCGCACTGGCTGCCTCCTTCGAAAAGCCTCTAGCTCTAGCGAATCTTTCGACAGTCTGAAGGCAGTCAGACGAAGAGCGTGGAGGTTTTGGTGCACCTTGTCTACGTGAGGTTGACGTAGAAGGTCCACTCTTAGAGGGAGAGTCCTGGGGACGTCGACCAGCCATTGTAGTACCTCTGTGAACCATTCTCTTGCAGGCCAAAGGGGAGCAACCAGCGTCAGCCGTGTCCCTTCGTGCGAGACGAACTTCTGAATGACTCTGTTGATGATCTTGAACGGTGGGAATGCGTAAAGGTCGAGATGGGACCAATTCAGCAGAAAAGCATCCACATAAACTGCTGCTGGGTCTGGAACTGGGGAACAGTACAAAGGAAGCCTCTTGGTCATGGAGGTGGCAAACAGATCTATCGTAGGCTGACCCCACAAGGTCCAAAGTCTGTTGCACACGCTCTTGTGAAGGGTCCATTCCGTGGGGATGACTTTATCTTTTCTGCTTAGGCGATCTGCTGAGACGTTCATGTTGCCCTGAATGAACCTCGTTACTAGAGTGAGGTTTAGACTTCTTGACCAAATGAGGAGGTCCCTTGCTATCTCGTACAGGCTCCTCGAATGGGTCCCTCCCTGCTTGGAGATGTAAGCCAAGGCTGTGGTGTTGTCGGAGTTCACCTCCACCACCTTGCCTAGCAGGAGGGACTTGAAGTTCATTAGGGCCATATGAACTGCCAGTAGCTCCTTGCAGTTGATGTGGAGCGTTTCCTGTTCCCTGTTCCACGTTCCCGAGCATTCCTGTCCGTTCAAGGTCGCGCCCCAGCCCGAGTCTGATGCATCCGAGAAGAGATGAAGATTGGGGGTCTGAATCGCTAACGATAGGCCCTCCTTGAGAAGGAGGTTGGTCTTCCACCACAAGAGAGTGGTCTTCATCTCTTTGGTGACCGGGATAGAGACTGCTTCGAGCGTCAAATCCTTGTCCCAATGAGCTGCTAGATGGAATTGGAGAGGGCGGAGGTGGAGTCTCCCTAACTCGACGAACAGGGCTAATGATGACAGGGTCCCTGTGAGACTCATCCACTGTCTCACCGAGCAACTGTTCCTCTTCAGCATGCTCAGGATGCAATCTAGGGCTTGGCTTATCCTTGGGGCCGATGGAAAAGCCCGAAAATCCTGACTCCGAATCTCCATTCCCAGGTAAACTATGGATTGGGAGGGAATGAGCTGGGACTTTTCTAAGTTGACTAACAGACCCAGTTCCTTGATCAAGTCTCAAGTCCAGTTGAGACTCTCCAGACAGCGACGACTCGTGGAGGCTCTCAACAGCCAGTCGTCTAAATAAAGGGAGGCTCTGATGTCCGATAGGTGGAGGAATTTTGCAATATTCCTCATCAGATGCGTAAACACCATAGGAGCTGTGCTTAGGCCAAAACACAGGGCTTGGAATTGGTACACAACCTTTCCAAAAACGAATCTCAGGAAAGGTTGGGAGTCTGGATGAATAGGAACGTGAAAGTATGCGTCTTTCAGATCCAACGATACCATCCAGTCCTCCTGCCTGACCGCTGCTAGGACCGACTTCGTCGTCTCCATAGTGAACGTCTGCTTGGTGACATAAGCATTGAGCGCGCTGACGTCCAGCACCGGTCTCCAACCTCCTGTCTTCTTGGCCACCAGAAAGAGACGGTTGTAGAAGCCCGGGGATTGATGGTCCCGGACTATAACCACTGCCTTCTTCTGTAACAGGAGCGACACCTCCTGGTGCAACGCTAGCCTCTTGTCCTTTTCCTTGTAGTTGGGAGAGAGGTTGATGGGAGAAGTGGTCAGAGGGGGTTTGCGGCAGAATGGTATCCTGTAACCCTCCCTTAGCCACCTGACAGACTGGGCGTCTGCACCTCTCCTTTCCCAAGCTTGCCAGAAGGTCTTGAGTCTGGCTCCTACTGCTGTCTGGAGAGGAGGAGAGTCAGTGTTTGCCTTTTGAAGTCTTAGGACCTTTCCTAGACTTGCTCCTGGAAGAGTCTGGACGGGAGCTTCCTCGGCTGGGGGCTCTGCCACGAAAGGGCGGAATAAACCTTGTAGCAGGAGTATCAGCCACTGGGGTGCGGTAAGTCCTGGGAACTGAGGAAGCAACCTTAGTCTTACGAGCTGAAGAGGCCACAAGATCATGAGTGTCCTTCTGAATCAGGGCCGCAGACAAATCCTTGATAAGCTCTTCGGGAAACAAGAACTTAGAAAGCGGAGCAAAAAGGAGTTGAGACCTTTGACAAGGTGTGATGCTGGAAGAAAGAAAGGTGCAAAGTTGCTCCCTTTTCTTAAGAACTCCTGACACAAACATTGAAGCAAGCTCGCCAGACCCATCCCGAATTGCTTTATCCATGCAGGACATTAAAAGCATGGCCGAGTCCTTGTCCGCAGGGGAGGTCTTCTTGCTTAGGGCCCCCAGGCACCAGTCTAGAAAATTGAACATCTCAAAGGCACGAAATACACCCTTTAGGAAGTGGTCTAAATCGGAGAAGGTCCAGCAAACCTTAGAGCGCCTCATTGCTGATCTACGAGGAGAGTCGACCAAACTTGAGAAGTCAGCCTGGGCAGAGGCAGGGACTCCCAAGCCTGGTTCCTCTCCTGTGGCATACCATACGGCTGCCTTAGAAGTGAGCTTAGTAGGTGGGAACATAAAGGAAGTCTTCCCTAGTTGCTGTTTAGACTGCAACCACTCCCCTAATATTCTTAAAGCTCTCTTAGATGACCTAGCAAAGACGAGCTTAGTATAAGATGACTTAACAGGTTGCATGCCCAGCGAAAACTCAGATGGAGGAGAGCGGGGGGTAGCAGAAACAAAATGGTCCGGGTATACAGTGAACCCTCGTTTATCGCGGTAGATAGGTTCCAGACGCGGCCGCGATAGGTGAAAATCCGCGAAGTAGTAACACCATATTTACCTATTTATTTAACATGTATATTCAGACTTTTAAAACCTTCCCTTGTACGTAGTACTGTTAACAAACTACCCTTTAATGTACAGAACACTTAATGCATGTAATACAGTACCCTAAACTAAAACAGGCACAAATATTAAAGGCGACTTTATATCATGCGTTTCCTAAACACGCCAAAAAGCACGATAAAAAATGGCAACCAATGTTTTGTTTACATTTATCTCTGATCCTAATGAAGAAACAAACGCATTTACACATCTGTTTATAGGTTAGTTTTTGCATCAATTATATTGATTATTCAGTACAGTATGTTGATTTGGTTATTACTAATGTTTTACTTAATTTTTCTTAGGACTTCCAAATGAAATTTTTTTCTTTATGACGCCGCCTGAAACGACGGCGTCATAAAGTACGCTCAGTAAACAAACTAAGGAATTTAACCCGCATGATGAAAGTGATAAATAATGATATTACAGTAAAAGCTTTTATAAAATATGTTATTACAAATATTATTTACCGTATCTATATAAAATCATACATACGTAGCAAAGCAGGAAAACAATCTACGAGAGAGAGAGAGAGAGAGAGAGAGAGAGAGAGAGAGAGAGAGAGAGAGAGAGAGAGAGAGAGAGAGAGAGAGAGTTGTTTTACATACGTAAATGTAAATTTTAAACAAAACAAAAATAGCCCCATTTCATATAAAATAGATTACAAATATTTTACTTTATCATATTACAGTAGTCTGTATAATACTGTAAAGTTCAGTACAGTATGTTGTTGTTAAAGTCGTGGCGATGAAATTCTCACGAAACAAAAACACGCCATTTGATTACAACAGCTGATTCTCTCTCTCTCTCTCTCTCTCTCTCTCTCTCTCTCTCTCTCTCTCTCTCTCTCTCTCTCTCTCTCTCTCTCTTCGTGTTATACAATACTTACATTTAGATGAAGAAACTAAAATTAGTTTTCTTAGTGTCAATTAAATACGAAATGAAATAATTAGGCCGAGTCTACATCCATTTCAATCATAGCCAAAAATAGGGCATCCGATTTCATCAGCAGACCACTATTTTTGGGGAAATATCATTTTATTCTAGAAAATTGCCACTCTTTAAATAGTTAATTGCACATTAAGAAAGCGTGTACTTTTGTTTTTAAATTTCGGGTGTGTTTTAGAAATCGAGTATTGTTGACTATTTTTTTTTTTTACTTTTGGCTGTGATTAGATCAGCTGTCATCTAGCTGTCGCTCTTGGGTGTGTACGAATACACTAACAAAGTATCATTTATACCATTTCTTAACTTATTCAAACCGTCTACAGTATACAGTTGATATTACATAAGCACCAATGTGTTATAACCTATCAAATTTTTTTGTTTATTACATTTAAACCCCCCTCTATCTCTCTCTCTCTCTCGCTCTCTCTCTCTCTCTCTACACCTCTCTCTCTCTCTCTCTCTCTCTCTCTCTCTCTCTCTCTCTCTCTCTCTCTCTCTCTCTCTGTGGGCTACTTTTCACTACCTCCCATTCCTTACCTCTCTCTATCTCTCTAACAAATGATATCTTTGTTGCTCCTCAAAGTTTCATTTATATTGAAAATCAATCATGATTCAATTTTCCTTACTTTCTCCAATCTCGCACCATCGGTCACATCGCGGTATTTTCGATATTTCCGGAAAATCCGCAATATATGTATAGACATGGGTTATGAAAAAAATCCGCGAAGTGGTGAATCCGCGATGGTCGAACCGCGAAGTAGCGAGGGTTCACTGTACCTCTCTGAAAAGAGCCAGGACCTTACGAAAGTCAATGGGTAGAGGAGAAGACTTGGGTTCTTCCACATCTGATGAGGGATCCAGGTGCGCAGCTTCCTCCTCAGAAACCTCATCACCAGAGTGTAGCGAAGTGAGAGGTAATGTAACAGTGGTATGCTGAACAGCAGAATCTGAACAAGCGGGTGCATAAACGCTTGTGGTTTCATCCTCAAGTCTCTGTTGTTGAGGTAAAACCTGAGGTTCAGGCTGCAAAGACTGGTCAGGAAGAGTAGAGGAAGGTAGGCGCATGGGTTGAGGTGGCTGACTCCTAGCATGAGTCTCTTGTCTCAAGAGTTGCGCTTGCTGTAAGGGTAGCGGATGCGCAGTAGCAGAAGCCTGAGGAACGAGTTGAGGTTCCTGAGGTGTGAGCTGCGAGAGTTGAGGTAGCGGCTGCGCAGAGCGCAGTTCTTGTCTCGCGAGTTGAGGTTCCTGAGGTGCTAGCCTAAGGAGTTGAGGCTCTCGCCTTGAGGAGGGTTGAGGTGGCTGCAGCGAGTGCTGAGGTGGCTGCCTCATGGATGGAAGAGGTTGTCGTACCTCAAGAGATTGTTGCCTCGCTGGTGGAACCGCAGGCGGAAGCGGAGGAAGTAAGGCATAAGACTCCTGCTCCCATTGCTGAGGTTGCCTTAAGGAAGGCGGAGGTTGCTGCACACCGCTGGTAACTGGCAACTCAGTATGCGGTAAGGTATCCTGAGGAACCTCAACATCGTACGCCTGGCAGACTGGACTGCGGTGAGGCGGAGCGATCGCAGGAGGAGGTGTAACCTTCTCAGCCTGACACTCACGCATTAAGACCGCAAGCTGTGACTGCATGGACTGCAGCAAAGTCAACTTGGGGTCGACAGACGCTAAGGTCTGCTGAGGCAAAGCCTTAACAGAAGATGAGGTCTGTTGCGGCATCACCTTACCTCTCTTAGGAGGTGTGCAGTCACCTGATGACTGCGGAGAGTCAGAGCTAATCCAATGACTGCAACCAGGTTGTAGAGCTCTTGAGGTCTGGACTTTGCGTTTGAGAGGTCTTGAGACCTGAGTCCAGCGTTTTCTCCCTGACATTTCTTCTGCAGACGAGTAAAAGACGGGCTCAATCGTCTGCGGGTGGGAGTGACGGTCTCTGTAAGACACGCCCGCAACCACCGAGGATACTTCTGTGCGCCGATCAAGGCCTGCCGAACCCTTTTGCCCTTCGACATTGCTTCTCCCCTGGGCTTGGGAGCTTGCAAGAGGTCCCGGACTGGGAGGACGACTGGCACGCACAGAAGTACCCTCACGCACCACACTGACACTGACACTAGCACTTGGCACTGCACTGACACTAGCACTTGGCACCGCACTGGCACTATCACCTCCCACTGCACTTTTGACCTTAAGTTCTTTGACTTCTGCCATAAGAGACTTATGGTCACTAACCACCGATTCCACTTTGTCACCTAAAGCCTGAATGGCACGCAAAACATCGGACATATCAGGTTGAGCACAAATAGAAGGTTCGGGGGTAGCCACTACAGGGGGAGGAAAAGGTTGAGGATCATGTGGTGAGGAAAAAAGTGAAGAGCGAGAAGAACTCCTCCTAACTCTCTCTCTCTCTAACTTAGTTGAATATTTCAGGAATCGAACAAATTCAAGTTCCGAAAGTCCGGCGCATTCCTCACATCGATCTTCCAACTGACAGGGTCTTTCCCTACAGTCAGAACAAGCGGTGTGAGGATCAACCGAGGCCTTCGGAACACGCCTATTACAAGACCTACATCGTCTATGGGGTGGGGCTTGTGAAAGGTCAGACATCTTGAATCAAAGAGTTAGTCAAGGGGGATTCCAAATCAAGCAAAAAGATCGTTAACCATTAATCAAAACTAAATAAAAGCTATCTAAGCTAATTAGAAAAGTTTCCAGTATAGCGACAGCTGAAATCTTAGAGAAATACTTCACCAAAAACCGTGAACAGAACTCCAAAATCATAAGCGTATCCCAGAATGTCTTGCCGGAAGCACGACAGAGGAAAAAGTGAGGTGGTGTCAACAAGAAGTACTGCAGTACCTGGCCACAGGTGGCGCTGGTGAGTACACCCCCTTCTAGTATAGTGATAGCTGGCGTATCCCTCCCGTAGAATTCTGTCGGGCAACGGAGTTGACAGCTACATGATTATCGGGTAAGTTTAATATTGAAAATTTCATATAATAAATTATAGCTTCTATTAAAAATATTATCCTCTTGATGCAAGTCTCAGAAATAATAATCTCCTAAATGCTTGCAAAATGTCCCTCACTCTATAGGCTTAAATTCTTTCTCCACCAACCTGTGTATAAGGAAGCTGAGACGTGGATACTGTAGTTGATAATTCAGTGACGGAACTAGCAGTCTCCAGGGCTGAAGACGGGGTGTGAATGTTGACAAAGCCACTGTGGTTGCTGCTGTGACTTCTAGTTAGTGTGTTCTGGGAGGAAGGACGCTGTAACTCGTCAGGTCTTGCGACGTCAGAAGAAGACAAGGAATCACGCAGCGTCGGAGATATAAGGGATGCTGTTGCTTCACTGTGTTTGTGAAGGTTGGGATCAGACTGTGTGGGACGGAACTCTTCTTTCTGCTTCTTCTTTTTCTTTCGAAAACTGTTTCGGAAGCTAAGTCTGGAACTTTTCTGGTTGATCATTGAAGAAGAAGGATGAAATGAAACTTTATACTAAGTAAGTTCAGGCAGCCATTGATGGGTGGGTTGGTTGAGATTACAGTAAATGGATCTTATGCTGGCACTAGTCCTTCAAAAAGGATGAAACACCCATAAGAAATCAAATAAATGGCCCCAAAAACATCAGGTCATAAGAGACCAATCAATTTACATCCAATTTTTAAAATCCAAACGGAAAATATTAGTCATCGAAAATGTTACTCGTTAGCATTGGAACAGCTTAAAGATATATAATTGTGAAAGATATTTAAGATAATAGTCAAAGGTCTCCAGAATGTATAATATCTATGTGATAACAGTAAAGTCTCATAACAGTTACCAATAAGAAAAAACATAAAACATCTCCAAAGGTTGAAGACCCAAATAATTTAATAATAATAACGGTCATTAAAATGAGTAGGATCTTTTAGCGAACAATCATCAAAGGTCTCCAAAACATTGACAGGGGGAAAGCAAATACCTAAAGGTCACCCAAAAATTATAGATCCAGAAAAAGGTCTTCAAAATATTAAACATTCTTAAGAGCACTTCTATAGGTTTCAAAATCAACAGGCCTAAAACTAAAAAGGATACCAAATATAGATACATACTAGAACAATAGAAGAGTAGAAAATGATAAACAAGTATACATATGAAACTAAAAAAAGCAGAAATTAATTTTACTTTAATCATCTTAAATATCTGGGATAAATGCTATGAATTATACAACCTCTGCTCTTTCACTTGATTCAAAGCTTAAAAATATTTCAGTCATTTTGAGAATAAAACTGAAAGTCTTCCTCACCTCTCCCATCGGACTGAAAGGATCTCTCAGGTACTTTTTGACATCACTGTGACCAAACATAGCAGCCAGGTCCTTGGGTAGTTTTCCTCCTCTTTTCTTCATGTTGTGCTTGACTCCTCTGTCAACCAGCCACTTGACCATTTCCAGGTCACCGTAACCGGCTGCATAATGAAGCACAGTCGACTGGTCGCCAGTCCGGGCATTCAAGTCACAATTGTATCGATGGAGAACCTTCAAGATGTCTAGCTTGCCGTGCGCCGCAGCAACGTGGGCTGCTCGAAGTTCTATAAAGAAGAAAATGGAATTAGAGAAAGTTACCTATGATCAATTTCTGCAAAATTGTCAAAGCATGTTTAAAAAATAGGACAATAATTATCATCAGGAAAATTTTAACAATTTTTCACAGTATTTCTCGTTTGAGAATCAATAGGTTAAAGTATGTCTGGAATGTAAATATTCCTTTCTTATTGAACTTACTGAATTACGGGGTAAGGATTAAAAAAATGCCAGAGAACAGGAAAGAATAAAAAATAAACTGTAAACAGAATGTCAATGCAATATACGACCAGAATGTTTTTCTGTTGTAAACCAAGCCTTACCATAGTATTCAACATAAAAGTTTTCTGATAATACATACTTTCATTATCCATTGTCTCAGTGCTGGCTCCATGTTGTAGAAGTAATTCCATCATTTCACAGTTTCCTGTTTCTGCTGCCAGATGGATGGGTGCTGCTCCTGTTCATGATAAAGTTTTACAAATATACAAATTCACTCGACTCAACTCAGCACATTTTTGAGAGTTGGTAGTTTTTTTCTCTATCATGTCTTAATCAAGTGGATATTTAATTGACATTATTCATACCTTGACTCTAAAATCATAAAAAAATCAAATTCTGGGAAAAATAAGGCCCTTGATCTTTTGAAAAATTCAGTGCTTAGCGAGATCTAAGCTTTATTTCATGACTATACTTCATCATAACGTCCACCACAATCACCACCAATAATGGAAAGAACCTTGACAATAGCAAGTAATAATAATAACAAATACTGCAAATTGGCCTTTTCAAAAACCATGTAGGTACCACACAAAACGTGATTCTTAAAAACAATATCTATTATTTCTATAATTACATTTGAAAAGTAAAATGCTATTATTTTCATAATTTCCTTTGAAAAGTAAAATCCTAGCAATTCATAAAAGCCAGCTTTACGACCTCAGAATACAGGTAAAAATAATAAATATTTACTTAACTCATTGCCAAGCAACCCATTCCGAGTGATTGCTTTACTGACACCCATGGCCATGTCCATCAGACAATACTGTAGTGGATAATGAGCACCTCCAAAGAGCTACAGTGCTAAGAAGGAGGAGACCTCCTGGCAGGGACAGGGTCACCCGGTCTTGAAGCCTGTGCTGTCAAAGGGGAGGAACAAATATCTGAAGGTGCAGCTCCTATTCCAACCTCTGCCTGCTGGAGTCTGAGCATCTACTGAAGACTCCTGAGCAGAAACCAAGGGGTGTGGCGCAAAGATGGCTTTTAAAGTCTCTCCTTTGACGGGAACCCTGAATACCAAAGAGGGCCACAGCATATGCAGAGTGTCAGCCATCTGAAAGGAAGCTCACCCTGAGGAAGAGGATCCACAATTCCACTAGGGGAAACGACAGAAACTCCTTGCCAGTTGAGAAGAGTAAGATAGAAGAGTCCCGGGGGTGGAATAAAGCTCTCAGACCTTCGACTTGGAGGAAGACCTGAAAGGCAAGGAATCCCTCTGGCTGACTGGTAACTACAGGAATATTGTACTACTACATCTACTAAGTGACAGAGGAAAATACCAGAATCACCAACACTATCAGTCAGTTGTTTACACCTTGTTATAAATTTTAATGGCCATGTACTCCAGCTTTGTTGTTATCTCTCCTATGAAAAGGACAAAAGTTTGTATATGTACCAAAACAAATAGGTTTTTCCTTCGTCAATACCACAAATAGGTTTTTTCTTCATCAAAACCCATTTTCTACATGACTGAGAATATTTAGGAACCTCCATGAGTGATGGATGACCATCCAAAGACAGGCTTGTGCATGGGTGATAATCCCTGAAATAATCCAACTTCAAAACCCTTGAGTGCCTATTCTCTTGAGCAAACGACCATAAGAGTCACCATCTCTTTCAGTAGACCGACAATGAATGTGGGCAGATTATATGGCCTTCTTTTATCAGAAACACTTCTAGGCTTTCTTTCTTTGATTCCAAATACCTGGAGAGTGGAGAGTGCATAGGTGAGGTAGAAGTTAACAAGGCAGAAGAAGAGGACAATAACGAGGAATAGGCAGACAAGAATGAGGAATAGGAAAACAAGGATGAGGAAGAAGGAGACAACGAGGAGGAAGAGGAAGAAATAAACGATGAGGGGAAGAGGATAGCACTTCGATTTTAACTAATCCCGAGCGTCTCCAGGCTCTTCCCCGCCCACTGTTGACAGAGTTGAGGTAGGCATCTACAAAAGGGGCAACAGCATCAGGAGGAACAAAAATACTGTAATATGAACAACAAGGAAACACGTGCTAATGTAATGTGGACTGCAATATGCTCCTTCAAGACTGACGCAGCAGGATGGTCCTTAGACAAGGATAAATTCTCGGGGAAGGCTCTCCTGACAGTCCTAGAAAAAGCAATTTCTTGGTCTCCTTGGGATGCCTTGGAATCTTGGATGGAAACGTGAAATTGGGAATGTAATAACAGGGGTCAAAAGGAATGATACTGCATCATCCATGATGATTAGCAAGCACGGAGGCATTAGAAGAAATTGGGGTAGTCAAAGGACGAGGGAGGCAGTGTCGTGAGAATGGAGGAGTATTCCCCTCTGTAATCACTGAAGGACTCCTGATCCTCTTGTAATTAGATTCTTAACTTCTTCCTTTGACTTTGGGATTATGAGCAACATTCTGTACTGTTCACGGAGGGTGGATATTGCTGTCCTTTACAAATGTGACTACTGCATACTGTATGTATGACCACAAACTGTCTCCACCAAGGACATCTTCTCTAAACAAGATTTACCAGAAAGAGAAGATTCAGGCACTATCATACAACGTATTTTGACGTAGGAAATATCTTTTTTTGGACTCAAGCCATGTCATCCAAATGAAGGGTCCAGCAGCTTCCTACTGTATAATATTTCTGCGAGTGATATCACAAGAGAATTACCGTCAGGTATCACGAGGTTCTAACCCCCGGAACGACTATCCTAAGATATCGTGTATAATCAGGGACGTATCCGTAGATAACCATAGATATCTGCACCCCTAAGAGACTTAACCCAGTCTAGGAATCTAGGGAGAAGGATGGGTGAAACCATTAAACAAAGCAAGCCCCAAATACACACTAAAGTAAAACAACAGGAAAAAGTAATCAAAATATTTAGCAATGAGCTAAAACTTCCAAGACAGTCAACATAAGAGTAAGACATTAAATCCTTTTACAACTGTGGCCAAAAGATAAGTAGCATGTGATCAGTCAAAAGTGGGGGATATCCCCAGACTCCTTACCAGCATCTGCTACTAAGTAGCCTACAGTGCCTTGTTACTAAACTTCTGTGGCAATTCCAAATTTTGCTGAAAGGTTCAGTATATCCACATAAGACAGGTTTATATATTGATCAGAACACATAAATTATGGGTAACAGAATCATTTGAAATGGGGAAAAATAGCCTCTCAACAATATCTACACACATATGTAAGTACTCCCATGTTACACTATTAAAATTATAAAGTGTGTACTTGTGTATGTATAAACACTAACAAGCATGTTGTTTATGAATGAAGATAATACATACTGTACATACATTCATACATACATATATACATACTGTATATACACACTTGTTAATTTCGAATAAATCCTCCAAGGCCCGTCAAGTCATGAAAAATGTTATATTCTTTGAACATACCCCAATCATCCTTCAGTTTACTTTCAATTTCTACATCAGCACCCCTGGCAATAAGCAGTTTGGCCACTTCGACGTGTTCCCCTGCAACAGCAAAGTGAATGGCAGCTCTGCCATCTTCCATGCCCCAGTCGCCCCTGGCATTAACTTGAGCTCCTTCGTCGAGGATTCTCGCCACCTCTTCCACATTGCCAGCCTTGGTAAAATGTACCTTGGAGGGGATACAATGTTAGTGTTATCAATGTTGCTATTATTACTATCCTTATTGTCTCTAGTATGATCATTAACATTATTATTACTGTAAAGATGCTTTATAATAGCATAAATAGTTAATGGTAAAATAATATAATAAACACTAAATTACTGTACTGAAAAAAAGGAGATCTGACTTACAATTACTGTATTGCTCATAAGCAAATATTTTCACATACAGACAATAAAAGGACATACTGTACAATATATTCTTATTTAAGCTTACAAAGTATAAAATGGCAATTTTTAAAGAGATAAATAACATCAAAGAGAAGCATATTAATGTTTTAAAAACCTTATTTTCTCAATAAATTTTATTGTTTCAATACATACCAAATATTCTTGCTATAATCTTTGATGTCTAGGACTGGATGTATATAACTATCCCACAAATAGGGTAAAAATTCGGTAACTGTACAAATACTAGGTAAAATAAAGGAATATACCAGAATTGCCAGCACTTATCCAATTCTTTGAGCAAATTCCAATTTTGATAGAAAGTAAAACATCCAATATTAACCCATTTGAAATAAAGAGGAAAACAAATTTTAAGCTCCAAAACAGGGAGCCCTCTTGGGAGTTGGGTCAAAGAAAATTAAACAAATTCTAACCTAACCTAAACTAACTACTGTACTGTGTTAAGGAAATTATATGATTTAACCACCCTGCGGTATTATTATGGAAGAGTCCCACCCGCTGCTATTACCGCTTGCCGGGACACATGAAGACGATGTTTTTCTTTTTTCGTGAGCGAAGAGGGCGCAGGGCAGAGCAAGAACCATTAGATTTCGTTAGGTGCCAGTTTAGTATGTGGCCTACCTTTTGAATATGGCCTAAGAAATTTTATCTGTTTTAGTATGTGGCTTAACATAACAAGCCCGGTAGCCCACATATTAAACCCAAATAAAAAAGGTAGGCCACATACTAAACCAGAATAAAAAAGGTAGGCCACATACTAAACCAGAATAAAAAAGGTAGGCCACATACTAAACCAGAATAAAAAAGGTAGGCCACATACTAAACCAGAATAAAAAAGGTATTGCCCATACTAAACCGGCACCTTTCAGTAATATTAAGATAGAATCTAATGGCTTTTGCTCCGTCGTGCTCGAGCGAAAAAAGAAAAATATCAAGCTCCTATATACTGGCAAGCGGTAATGGCGCTGGGTGGGACTCTAACGTAATATTACCCAGCCTGCTACAATCTAATCTTGGTAAAGTTTACGAAGAGAATGGACATTTTTCTATAGAAAAAGAGTAGTTTCTTCCCTAGTTTAATTACCCTGTAATAAAGTACAATAATACCCCGATCTTTACCATGTTATTTGTCAAAGATACTAAGGGTAAAGGCACTGTACAGTATTCTAGTTTTATTCAGATCCTAAGTTGGGTTAGGCTATAATTTCAGATTTTAATGTTTATTACTTGTACAGTAGTAGCCTACAAACAGTGTATATAATTTAAACAGTGCCAGTTTAGTATGTGGCCTACCTTTCGAATATGGCCTACGAAATTCTATGTGTTTTAGTATGTGGACTGGCCTAACCTAACCTAACCTTACATGCCAGGTAGGCCACATACTAACCCCCCCCCCCAAAAAAAAAAAAAAAAAAGGTAGGCCACATACTAAAGCGGCACCATTTAAACTTTAACTTTGCGCCATTCCAAGGTACTAAGATGCTAGATGAGTATAATATACAAAATTACCTGAGTAAGAATACAGCGTGCACAGTAAGATATGCATAATTAAAAGCTGTATAATAGTGAAGTGGACGAATAAATATTTAATAACATATTACACTTTACGGTGAAACTTAATCATTATTATTGTACTTGCCTATAGTTTTTAAATAACCTGAACAGCATATCACGTTGCTTTCTTTCTAGTAGTCTTCTTTTCTATATATAACTAAATCACTAGGCACTGTAGGGGTATTGCTGGTGATTGGTGAACCTTATGATCCTGGTATGATATAATACCAACTTGGTAACTTATAAATATCACAAAATAAATTCTTTTCATTTTGAGTCGTCTGTAGCAGAGTTGCCAGTTGGCCTTTTTCAGGCTAAACCTTTCAATTATAATAATAATAATAATAATAATAATAATAATAATAATAATAATAATAATAATAATAATAATAATAATAATAATAATAATAATAATAATAACAACAACAACAACAATAATAATAATAATAATAATAATAATAATAATAATAATAATAATAATAATAATTGATTGTCCATAAATGCTATATTTTTTTTTCCTTTTTCTACTAATAGTTTGGCCTTTTAAAGCTTCCATTGTTTAAAAGTTGGCCTTTTCTCATTTAGAAAACCTGGCATTCTTGAACTTTGTAGGCCTTAGCTAACTCGCCCTTGAAGGCTGCATCAGGGTTGCCAGGTTTTCCCTATGAGAAAAGGCCAACATCTGATCAACTGCGGCTTTAAAAGGCCAACATAATTGTAAAGAAAGGCCGAAAATATATCACTTAAGGCTAACCAACTTCAAAAAGGCCATATTTAGGTATCTAGCATGAAAAATGCCAAATTTGGAGTTTCCTGGCAAGAAAAAGGCCAACATGGCAAACTGGGCTGCATTATAATACCTAAACATTTTATTCAAGTTTTTCCACTAATTTACATGTTTTAATTCTGTGTTGTAAGTAATTATACTGAAGACATGTTATGTAATTATCTGTAATACAACCCAATTTAGTATCATCATCAGTTTGTGCATAGTAGGGGAGGAATATAATCATCTACTTGTCTGTTCCAGTAATATCCTCCCATTCTGAATTCGTTTGTTTATTGAATTTATATGATTATTATTATTATTAATATTATTATTATTATTATTATTATTATTATTATTATTATTATTATTATTATTATTATTATTATTAGCCAAGCTACAACCCTAGTTGGAAAAGCAAGATGCTATAAGCCCAAAGGCTCCAACAGGAAAAAATAGCCCAGTGAGGAGAAGAAATAAGGAAATGAATAAATGATGAGAACAAATTAACAATAAATCATTCCCTTGTTTTCCTGATCTCACTTAAGATATCATGAAACTACAATTATTGTTGGAGGAAACTAAATGTAAAATAACGGCTTCCTTTCAGTGCAATCGAACATTGTACAATTGGCTAAAGATTTATTAGCATTATGAATATTTAATTTTCCTGGTAAGGAAATCTCCTTGAAACATCTAATTTTCTATGTTATAATAAACTGTAATTCTCTGTATTTATATACACTTTAGCGTCCTTCTTTATAATAGTGGTCAACTCATTTACCTTTCAAATCAGTAGGCCTATATATGCGAGTATCCTTTTAATAAATGATGGCTAGACTTATAATCTAAATTAAGTTTTATATATATATATATATATATATATATATATATATATATATATATATATATATATATATATATATATATATATATATATATATATATATGTGTGTGTGTGTATATATATATATATATATATATATATATATATATATATATATATATATATATATATATATAAACATCATATTGAGGGTTTTATGGTTTTCTTGTATAGAAAACATGCTGGGTAACATTCAAATATTATTATTTATTCATCTTTATTATGATTATTTTTACCTACTTACTTTTTTAGTGTACTTTGAAGACCACTTTTCTTGTGATAATAAACCATGTTATTATTATTATTATTATTATTATTATTATTATTATTATTATTATTATTATTATTATTATTATTATTATTATTATTATTATTATTATTAGCTAAGCTAGAACAATAGTTGGAAAAGCAGTATGCCATAAGCCATGGGCTCCAATAAGGAATAGTACAGTAGCTAAGTGGGTGGGAGAAGTAATGAATAATTGACATAGATTATTTTAAGAACATTATAAAAAACATTAATATAAATTTTTCATATATATATATATATATATATATATATATATATATATATATATATATATATATATATATATATATGTGTGTGTGTGTGTGTGTGTGTGTGTGTGTGTGTGTGTATACATATATATGTATATATGTATATATATATATATATATATATATATATATATATATATATATATATATATATATATATATATATATTACTACTACTATTACTACTACTACTACTACTACTACTACTACTACTACTACTAGCTAAGCTACAACCCTAGTTGGGAAAACAGGATGCTACAAGCCCAGGGGCTCCAATAGGGAAAAAAGCCTAGTGAGGAAAGGAAACAAGGGAAAATGAAATATTTCAAGAACAGTAACATTAAAATATTTCCTATGTAAACTATAAAAACTTTAACAAAACAAGAGGAAGAAAAATATGATAGAATAGTGTGCCCGAGTGTACCCTCAAGCAAGGGAACTCTAACCCAAGACAGGGGAAGACCACGCATGGTACGGAGGCTATGGCATTAAAATATTCATAAAAATATTTTATAATAATTGTTAATTACTTTTCTTACAGTTTCTTTATCTCCTTTCCTCACTGGACTATTTTCCCTGATGGAGCCGTCGGGCTTACAGCATTCTGCTTCTCCAACTAGGGTTATAGCTTAGCAAGTAATAATAATAATAATAATAATAATAATAATAATAATAATAATAATACTCTCTCTCTCTCTCTCTCTCTCTCTCTCTCTCTCTCTCTCTCTCTCTCTCTCTCTCTCTCTCTCTCTCTCTCTCTCTCTCTCCATAAACTTACGCGTATCCCATGTCTCCTTTTGAAAGTACATTACTATGTACAGTACATACTACACAAACACGTTGTTGCCTACATATGCGTTAATCAAAACGGTTTTAATTTTTTTTTTTTACTTGAACATTCTTGAAAAGTTGTAGGCCTGTTTCTTTTTTTTTTTTTTTTTTTTACCATTTTTTCGGCTGCTGTTATGGGCAATGGTGGGCCTTTTGGTGGCATCCACTATATAAATTACCACATGTCTCCTTATATTTATCTTTTCTGTTTTTTAACACAAGTAGTCAACAAACAGTAAACTCCATAAACAAATGAAGCAAAATCTCTATGAAATAAATGCAAAGTTACGTAATACACTTGATTTATTGGAAGTAGGCCTACGATGCAGTCTGACAAATACTTGAATACTAGGCCTACTGCCACTTTTTAGAGGGCCTATAGTTAGAAATTATTGCTAAATCTGGGAATGTAATTTTTATTACCTATTATGAAAAACTCTAAGCCTAAAAAAAACATTGATGACAATAATCTTTTTCTTCTCTGAGAACAAACATGAAATTTAGCTTACCAGCCCTGGCTGTAGACGTTGATCCATAGCTGATATTTTCAAATGAAAACCAGAGGCAAGAAATGGCGTATAACGCTTATCCTTTTTGGTTATGGACTTAATAAACACAATTTAATAGTGACTTTTTTCATAAGTCATCTCAGAAGTACGGAATTGGTGTATTTTTGTAATTGCGTAGGCCTATCAATTGGTATTACGCGCTATAGATCAAGATTTGCCACTTTGAAACTTAGTGTAAACTTTCATTGGTCTATAACTCATTTTTTGTAAGGCTGAACTCATCAGAAAACGTTTCACAATCACTTAGAAGTACGCATATCTTAATTATGAATTAAATGGATGTGATGAATCTCTCACAAACAATTTTTAGGTCTTATACACTTTTCCTTTCAGAACATACACCAATCCATTACACTCAACTTTAAACGTAATAGCAACGCTAAAGGTCTTTCTTATCTCATGGAAGGTTGCTTATTATCTATTAATTTACTATTAGTTTAAAACAATATATATCATTTAATATTACCACCCTATTGTAAGCAAGGACTGAAAAATCCTCTTTGTAATTATCTGCTTCAGGATAATCGTTTATCTAGTTGGCTATGGGGATATTATTAAGGAACTCCAGGATGCAAAGGATCGCAGGCCCTTGGGCCCACCTACGTTTCCCGGGAGTAATCTGGATGATAAGTTCTTATCACACCTTCTCTTAACAGTTAACCGTCAACCTTATCAAGCACATAGGTAAGCAAGTTTGTTCTCATGTTCATTGTGTGTGAGTAATGCTATTGTTTTTAAACTGTTGATATAATGGTGATTTCGTTTATAGGATATATATATATATATATATATATATATATATATATATATATATATATATATATATATATATATATATATGTATGTATATATATATATATATATATATATATATATATAGATTTATATATACATATATATATATATATATATATATATATATATATATATATATATATATATTCAGATAAGCCATAAAAAATATATATATGGCTTATCTGAATATGAAAAACACGTCTAAATGTGCAAAATTTATCATATATATATGTATATATATATATATATATATATATATATATATATATATATATATATATATATATATTTATATATTATATATATATATATATATATATATATATATATTCATACACACACATACACACACACACATATATATATATATATATATATATATATATATATATATATATATATATATATATATGTATGTATGTATGTATATACCACACACAAATGCAGCCGTTTCTAGTCCACTGCGTAACAAAGGCCTCAGACATGTCTTGAGTCATGTCTGGTGTTTGGGGATGGTGGGAGACAATGGTCTGATAGCTCACAGCAAACCACCCTAGTATGGATGGCCCTGACTAGTACAGCCTTGCTGATCATGGCAATACACAAACCCTTTCACCACGTTAAGGTATCCTCACTCAAAAAGGGTAGCTATATACCTTTTTAGCTAACTCATTCTCAGTTAATGTTTTGATGGACTTAAATCTCTAATCTCATCTCCACATTGGCTGCGACCCACTACGCTTGATTAACAGCTCGGTACATACTAGTATTTTCCAGCTCAAGTGCATATGGAGCATTGTGTGTGTGTGTGTGTGTAGTAACAAGAGAAAAAACTGAAAAGACTTGATTGAAGTTGGTACTTTCGTGTTATTAGTAAGTCAGTCAATATGACTAATAAAGACGAAAGTACTAACTCCAATCAAGTCTCATCATATATATATATATATATATATATATATATATATATATATATATATATATATATATATATATATATATATATATATATATATATATATATATATATATATACCGAAGACATGAATCACTTCCTTTAAGTATTCTTTCAGTGCGTTTTAAATAATTTTCCCATACCCAGTTAAGATAGAAATCTTAGATAAAAACAGTTCTTAAAACCAGAATTACCGGTTGAGATAAGATAAAACACGAGATCCTGACTCAAGAAATATACGAATTCTTTCTTCACTCAGGTCTTCATTTGTTCTTTTCTTTGATAAGTCTATCGAGACGTAGTACTAAGTCTTCATTGGACAATGATTGATGAAGTTAGGATGGAGTTATCTTTATTATGATTATTTAACCGATTCAGGAGTCTTTTTTATGATTTTCTTTATTTTGTTTTTATATTTTTTCCACAAACAAATAGGCCTACTTCTGTATTCATAGTTCATGGATGCGAATGACTAGACGAAGGCCTAGACCTAGGTCTAGACATAGGACTAGACATAGGACTAAAGTCACTATAGTCCATTTCTTTTAGCGAGTCATATTTGCACCGACTCGCAACGGTGCCCTTTTAGCTCGGAAAAAGTTTCCTTCTATCTGATTGGTTAGAATTATCTTGTCCAACCAATCAGCGATCAGGAAACTTTTCCGAGCTAAAAGGGCACCGCTGCGAGTCGGTGTAGATCAGATCAGATTCAGGTTGAGGCTTCGCCTTTGCAACGGTGCAAATATGACTCGCTAAAAGAAATGGACTATAGGCTGTCAGTTTTATGTGATGTTCTCACTGATTAGACTATATTTTCACCCATTGTCTATGGTATCCTATGGAGAGTAACCTATATGATTGACTATCGTAAAGAGATAAGGTTTACGGTACCGAATACATTTTATGCGCTTTGCATATCTATATAAATTTGGTTCCTTGGAGGTTAACTATAATGGTGATCATGATGATAATAAGGATTATAATGATTATATTAGTAATACTATAATATGGCTTACTTTCTCTGAGGTCAGTCTCTCTCTCATATATACATATATATACATACATATATATATATATATATATATATATATATATATATATATATATATATATATATATATATATGCCATTTTAAGGACCCTGTTTAGTATCGTCGGCAATTTTGGCTATTCTACCAGTTGATCCTAAATCTATGTCGTTGATGTAAATCAGAAATTGTAATGGACCAAAGACGGCGAGAGAGAGAGAGAGAGAGAGAGAGAGAGAGAGAGAGAGAGAGAGAGAGAGAGAGAGAGAGAGAGAGAGAGAGAGAGAATGTATAAAATGTTCTTTACTGCCTATGGAAGAAGTTAATCAGGATTTGAAAAGCTAGTCGACTATCGAAAACACAGTCCAGGGCTACCAACATAATCGTATTAAGAGTTCGGCTTTGCTACCATACCATGCCTTCTCCTTATCAGTGGAATTTAATAAACTCGTTATCAGTCAGATAAAACGATACCTAAAGAATTACCGTCTTATTACTGCAACTGTATCGTGGAAAAAGTCAATAACGGACAACAGTCGCCTGTCAGGTGGCCCCTCGGGAGTGTGGAAACAAAATTTATTTGACTTTATAGTGTTGTCATTTAAAAGGAAATTGTTTAAGGTAAGAGTTGCTTACGTAAAGTATTTCTCTTAAGAGTTTTATAAGTATATTAGGCTGCCAATAGTTCTGGACGTCTCATATTGTGTTGTGATATTTTATGTGAAATGTGTTTTTCCTAATTTTTAAGTTTTAGTAAAATTGAATGTAGGCAACATTATGGACTGAGCCTACAGTTTTTATCTATCTATCTATCTATCTATCTATATATATATATATATATATATATATATATATATATATATATATATATATATATATATATATATAGATAGATAGATAGATAGATAGATAGATAGATAGATAATGTGGGTATAGGCTACATATGTAAAAATGGAGAGAGAGAGAGAGAGAGAGAGAGAGAGAGAGAGAGAGAGAGAGAGAGAGAGAGAGAGAGAGAGAATATAGAAACTTCTCTACCGTCTATGGAAAAAGCTAATATATATATATATATATATATATATATATATATATATATATATATATATATATATATATATATATATCCCTTTCTGCGTGGGGATACTTTAACGTGGTGAAAGGGTTTGTTTATTGCCATGATCAGCAAAGCTGTAGCCTACCAGCCAGGGTCATCGTCACCGTCACCCATACTAGGTTGGTTTGCTGCGAGCGATCATATTAAAGTCTCCCACCATCGCCAATCTGCACTGGCCAGAGTGATGATGAAAACTGGCTAAACTCCAGACATGAATAAGGACATGTCAGAAGCCATTGTCCTGCAGTGTACTAGATACGGTTGCATTTGTTGTTAATATATATATATATATATATATATATATATATATATATATATATATATATATACAATACTTTTCGAAATGCCTTTGAAATATGACCGCTAGTTAGAATTTTAAAATTTTTGAGCCTAATTGTGCGTTGATTTAATCTAGAATCTCTTTAACAAATTCTAAAAGTACTCAAGATATTTTGTAACACAAATAAATGACATCTCTCATTAAGGGATAAAAAGACTTACAACTCTGTTATCAATAGACCGAGGCTCCACCACAAGATAAAGTGCTTCTAGTCCTCTAAGTGGTTAGACCAAGGTAATCCGTTAATTCGTTTACGCAGTCATTAATTTAAAAAGCATCCTCCCCTGTATAATAAAGAGTAAGTGTCTGGCTATATAATAGAAATATATTTCTTTCCTATCGCGCTGGGGTAGGGGAGAGGAGTAGTCATATCCTGGTGAAAGGGAGAGGTTGACCCGGAAACCACAATCTCCCACAAATTGCCCAATGAGCGGGCAAGGGGAAGGAGTGTGTGTGTGTGTGTGTGTGTGTGTGTGTGTGTGTGTGTGTGTGCATATAGAAATATTTCGCCATCTTTTTGACAGGTCGCGTACACTTGTATCTAATAAAATTTGTGCAATGTAGCTTATGAAAACTCTAATAAAATTTGTGCAATGTAGCTTATGAAAACATATTTTATCTTATTTCTATAGTGTCTATTATTATATACACATTAGAAATGTTATTAGTTTTAATCTGGTATAAATGATAAATGTGAAATTAACATCGAGAAATTGGAAGAAAAGTAGGCCATAAATACATTCTTCTTCTATTTTCTTCTTCTCTCCTTTCCAGACCTCAAACGTGAATAAGATTCATCTATCTATTGCTCACTCCCAAGTGGTAAAATGGTGAGTGTTTTCTTTCTTATTTTGTCGAATTCGTTCTTCTGTGAAACATTGTAAATCTGTAGAAACTTGCCATAAATATGATCTCAATGAAAGTTTTAGTTAGTCTGAAATTTAATGCGTAGAACCTTAACGTTTTCTTTCATTCTTGTGATTTTAATTTCTTTAACTAGAGAGAACGCGGTTCTTTTGTCTCTTATAACTGGGTGTTTTTATTGACAAATATCATCCAACTATCTTTAATTATAGGATCCTAGACAGGACTCACGGGATGCAACAGCAAGGCGCTCTACAAACAAAACAACAGCTGCTGAAGAGGTAAGAGAATGTTTGAATAAATGAGGAAAAAGAAAAAAAAACTGTCCACAAACGAAATTCTATCATCCACTTACTCAAGAAATTCTTATGTGACTCTAGATGTGTATTTCGAAAATAAAAACAAAAGTAGGCCTATTGCTGTCGAATTAAACTAGTTGATATTTCATTAGGATTTTCAATTGATATAATTTAATGGCATCAATGAGTCGTGTCATGTAGACCTACATGTTTTATTTCTGTATTCGAGTCTCCCATTTCCCTGCTTGTAGAAATCTCATGTTAATTATTCATATTTTGTTTATTTAAATGGTTAACTTTGTATTTTAAATTCCCGTTTTCTATATATTGTATATACAGTCTCTTTCTGGGTGAAGATAAGTTTTAACGTGGTGAAAGGGTTTGTGCATTGCCATGATCAATAAAGCTGTAGCCTTCTAGTAAAGCCCAACCCATACTAAGTTGGTTTGCAGTGAGCGATCAGACTATAGTCTCCCTCCATGTCTAATCCGCACAGGCCAGCGTGGTGATTAAAACTGGCCAAACTCCAGACATGAATGAAGACATGTCTGAGGCCTTTATCTTGCAGTGGACTAGAAACGGCTGCATTTGTTGTTGTTGTTGTAGTTGGTGTTGTTGTTGTTGTAGTTGTTGTTGTTGTTGTTGTATCCATAATATAGTTTATCCTTATGTGTTTTAATTTATTATTATTTCATGAATTCAATTTACGATTGTATTTTACATTTATTATTTTATCTTCTCACCAGGAGTTCCTCCAAGCCGCCTTCGACGGAGAATACGAGAAGATTCGAGAATTGATCAAAGATGGAACCAACGTTGATGTCGTCAGCAGTAAAACCGGTTGGGAAGGTCAGGTCAGGTCATCCTTAACATCAGATGGATTTGCTATGTTTTTAGTTCTATTAACTAGTTAATTATTTTGCATTTTTTTGTTAATGATTATTTCGGTCCTAATTGTTAGATTAACTATATGAAATTATTCAATATATTGTTAAATTAACGATATGAAAATATTCAATATAATGTTGAATTAACTTTATGTAAATATTCAATATATTGTTAAATTAACTACATGAAAATGTTGCTTATGATAATACGAATATACTATAAGCTATACAGTATATATACAATATACACTGATATATATATATATATATATATATATATATATATATATATATATATATATATATATATATATATATTTATACATACATGCTTACATACACACACACACACACACACACACACACACACACATATATATATATATATATATATATATATATATATATATATATATATATATATATATATATATATATATGCAATAACTTTGCAGTTTATTGAATATTTTAATCCTCAATTGAGATTTATCTATTTTGAAATCATTTAGGTTTATCTGCGCTGCATTTGGCTTGTTGGAGTGGAAATGACAAAGTAGTGAAACTCCTTCTCTTTTTGCAAGCAAAGAGGAAAGCCGTTGCTAAAGGTAACTCCTATTTCATACTATATCCATAGTGACAGTCGGCCTAGGGCTCCAGCAATATAGCGATAGCGCAGTGTTTCCAGATATAGGGATTTATCCCTAGATTTGGGGATTTTGGGTGTCTGGTGGGGATATCCTGTACACATTTCTATGAAGAAGAGACAAAGATGAGTGTACCTTTATATTGTTGCAATTAGTTTGCTTGCACTTATTCTTATATGAAGTAAAGTGAGTAATTTCTATATTAGTAAAACTAAGAGGATCAGAAGAAAATATATTTGTGGATATGGGAATTTTTTAGTTGTTTTGGGATGAAGTAAAGTGAGTAATTTCTATATTAGTAAAACTAAAAAGATCAGAACAAAATATATTTGTGGATGTGGGAATTTTTTCGTTGTTTTGGGGATTTTTTTTAGCATGAATTTGGGGGATTTTTTATCATTAGTTTTAGGGATTTTTAGACTAACCATATGGCAACACTGTGGTAGCGGTTGTAGGTTGGCCAAAGCACCAGCCAGCCGCTGAGAAGCTACCGCGAGAGAGCTATTGGGTCCTTGGACCGGACAGATAGAGTACTATATTGGATCCTTCTCTCTGGTTACGGCTTATTTTTCTTTTCATACATCCACCAAATAGTCTTGCCAAATATTTCCACATTCTCCTCTTTCTTCATACACCTGGCAACACTGAGATTGCCCAACAATTATTTTTCCCTGGAGGGGTTAACTATTATAACGTAATTATTCAGAGGCTACTTTCCACTTAGTAAAGGTAGAAGAGGCTCTTTAGCTGTGGCAAGTAGCTCTTCTAGAAAAAAAGACACTCCAAAATCATACAATTGTTTTCTAGTCTTGGGTAGTACCATAGCCCCTGTACCATGGCCTTCCACTGTCTTGGATTAGAGTTCTCTTGTTTGAGGCTACACTCAGGCATACTATTCTACCTGTTTCCTTATTCCTTTTCCTCACTGGGCTAGTTTCCCTTTTGGAGTCCTTGGACTTATAGCATCCTGCTTTTCCAACTAGGGATGTAATTTAGATAGTAATAATATTAGTAAATATAATAATGAAGTCATGTAAATAAGCATATTTATTACCCTTTGCAGATTTTAAGAACAAACTAACAATTTTCCTCTTTGCAGGATTCAAACCAGTGCATTTCGCAGCCAAAGGAGGCCACGTCAACGTCCTATCAGTCCTTTGGGATAACGAATGCAACATAAAGAGCAAAACCATTAAAGGGAGGTCGCCATTGCACATTGCAGCCGATAACGGGAACATAGAGGCGGTCAAGTGAGTACCAAGGCCTTTTTAGGAAGGGGTTATGTTCTCGTCCCTCACAAAATAAAATAAACACGTTGGTAATCAATTTTTTTATGTATATATATATATATATATATATATATATATATATATATATATATATATATGTGTAAATGTATATATACAGTATATATATATATATATATATATATATATATATATATACTGTATATATATAAACACGTTAGTAATCAATTCGTTATGTATATATGCATATATATATATATGTATGTATATATATATATGTATATATATATAAATAAATATATATATATATATATATATATATATATATATATATATATATATATATATACATATCATTCAACATTATAGGGTGATGATGCAATATGCAATGAAGAGAGAGAGAGAGAGAGAGAGAGAGAGAGAGGAGAGAGAGAGAGAGAGAGAGAGAGAGGAGAGAGAGAGAGAGAGAGAGATGAATTCAACCTTCCATATCTCCTTTATTATTCTTCTTGGAGCAACTATTAAACGGTAGCTGCTGATTATCTTGTTTTAGTTTTATCAAAGTTGGAAGGTTTTCGTAAAATCCAAGTTTTATGTCATGAAAATTTCATTAATTTCTTCGAAGAGACTGATTTTTATTTTTTTGAAGATTTTCCTTTTTTATTTTCATCTTCCTTTATCATATCTACTGTACTTTTTATAGAAACAGCAAAGACCTCCGTACTATCATAGTTAGCTCGTAAATTAAAACCTCATCTTTATAATAGTAGTAAATGAAGTGTTGCATAATCATCAAAGGAAATGTTGCCATAGTAGTAAAGATAATGTTGCAATAGTATTGAAGGGATGTTGAAATAGTAGTAAATGAAATGTGGCAAAAATATTAAAATAAACATTGCAATAGTAGTAAAGATAATGTTGCAATAGTATTGAAGGGATGTTGAAATAGTAGTAAATGAAATGTGGCAAAAATATTAAAATAAACATTGCAATAGTAGTAAAGATAATGCTGCAATAGTATTGAAGGGATGTTGAAATAGTAGTAAATGAAATGTTGCAAAAATATTAAAATAAACATTGCAATAGTAGTAAAGATAATGCTGCAATAGTACTGAAGGGATGTTGAAATAGTAGTAAATGAAATGTGGCAAAAATATTAAAATAAACATTGCAATAGTAGTAAAGATAATGCTGCAATAGTACTGAAGGGATGTTGAAATAGTAGTAAATGAAATGTGGCAAAAATATTAAAATAAACATTGCAATATTAGTAAAGATAATGCTGCAATAGTACTGAAGGGATGTTGAAATAGTAGTAAATGAAATGTTGCAATAGTATTGAAAGGATGTTGAAATAGTAGTACATGAAATGTTGCAAAAGTATTAGAATAAGATGTTGCAATAGTAGTAAAAATATTGCTGCAATAGTACTGAATGGATGTTGAAATAGTAGTAAATGAAATGTTGCAATAGTAGTAAAAGAGCACATTATCTGAAACTATTAAGTCTGATGTCATTAACAAGAGCATTGTCTAACCACAAAAGATGGCTGGTAGAAAAAGGGTCCTACTTGAATTCGAAGGACCTCAGAGGAAAGACGCCTGAAGACCTCGCCAAGGACGCAGGATACAAAGATGTGGCTCGATATCTGAGGGAAAAGGCAGAAGAGGTAGGCCTAAATATGTTTTTATGTTGAATAGGCTGACATATGTCTTTTTATAGTTTATATATGAAAGATTGTATTAATGTTGTTACTGTTCTTAAAATATTTTATTCTAATTATTTATTACTTCTCATATAGTTTATTTATTTCCTTATTTCCTTTCCTCACTGGGCTATTTTTCCATAATAATAATAATAATAATAATAATAATAATAATAATAATAATAATTATTATTATTATTATTATTATTCATTGCTTTCATATAGTCCATTCATTTTCTTATTTCCTTTCCTCAGTGGGCTATTTTTCCCTGTTGGAGCCCTTGGGCTTATAGCATCCTGCTTTTACAACTAGGGCTGTAGCTTAGCTGTTAATAATAATAATAATAATAATAATAATAATAATAATAATAATAATAATAATAATAATAATAATGAATATCTCCATTCCAGCTAAGACTGGATGGCATCACTGGTATGCGAAAGTTAGGAGAAGGTGCCTTTGGCGAAGTGTATCTTGTGAAGAAAGATCTGAAATACTCTGTCTTGAAACAGGTGAGTTCCTCACTATTATCTTTGTTGTCTTTAGCTAAATGGTATGCCAGGTGCTAATTCTACAGCTGTTGCTGCTACGGCCAGTTGTAGATGTATTTAATTGTCACGTATGTACTTGTATGGTTAATATGCCTGACTGGGTAAAGGTGGGCTTATGAAACTACTTATCAGAATGTGGAATATTACAGATTAGTTTTTTACTTTGAATATTCAAATAAATTGTATAACTTTATGATATTGTTATCAGATATTGTGCAACTATATGGAGAGCTCTCAAAGTAAAGGCAATCATAATCTCTTAAAGTACGATAGTCGTTAACCCTTGAAGTACGATAATCATTAGCTATTAAAGTACGACCATCTTTAGCTCTTAAAGTACGATAATCATTAGCTCAAGAAGTATGATAATCATTAGCTCAAGAGTAAAGATAATCATTAACTCTTTAAAGTACGATAATCAATAGCTATTAAAGTAAGATAATCATGAGCTCAAGAAGTATGATAATCATTAACTCTTAAAGTAAGATAATCATTAGCTATTAAAGTAAGATAATCATTAGATCTCTAAGTAAGATAATCACTAGCTCTTTAAAGTAAGGTAATCATTAGCTCTTAAAGTACTATAGTCATTAGCTCTTAAAGTAAGATAACAATTAGCTCTTAAAGTACTATAATAATTAACTATTAAGATAATATACTAATTTGCTATTAAAGCAGATAATAATTAGCTATTAAAGTAAGATAATCATTAGCTCTAAAAGTACGATAATCAGTAGCTCTAAAAGTACGATAATCCTTAGCCCTTAAAGTACGATAATCACCTGAAGTAGAAAGTGATTTAATCTTATTTACCAAGTTCGATAACTGGACTTTACTTAATACTAACTCTCTGTCCCTGTACAGATCAACTTGGCTGAGTTAGAGAGGAAAAAACAGGAATACGCCCATCAGGAAATCAAGGTTCTCAAGTCCCTGTCACATCCGTATATAGTATCATGCTTGGTAAGTATCAGTATTACTAGTGTACGCGACCCGTCAAATATGACGCTTTAATATTTAGATAGAGATGTAAACACACACACACACAGATTCAACCCTTGTGGTTTCCGAGTGTACCTCTTGGGGTAGCCCCTCTCACCAGGGTATGACTACTCTCTCTCCCCTACCCGAGGGATGGGGAGAGACCGAGTAGTCATATGTTTGGCAATGCCGTTCAACGTGACAAGAAATACACACACACACACACACATATATATACATACATATATATATATATATATATATATATATATATATAAATATATATATATATATATATATATATATATATATAGAGCCAGACACATTGCTCTTAAGGGTACACTCAGTCACAGTATTCCATCTTATTTCTCTTCTTGTTTTTTTTTTTCTAAGTTTTTATAGTTTATATATGAAAGATCTATTTTAATGTTACTGTTCTTAAAATATTTTATTTCCTTTCCTCACTGAGCTATATTCCCTGTTGGAGCCCTTGGATTTATAGCATCCTGCGCTTCCAACTAGGGTTGTAGCTTAACTAATAATAATAATAATAATAATAATAATAATAATAATAATAATAATAATAAAAATAATAATAATAATAATAATAATAATAATAGTAATAATAATAATAATAATAGGTGAAATATGCTATTATTATTATTATTATTATTATTATTATTATTATTATTATTATTATTATTATTATTATTATTACTACTTGCTAAGCTACAACCCTAGTTGGAAAAGCAGGATGCTATAAGCCCAGAGGCCTCCAACAGGGAAAATAGCCCAGTGAAGAAAGTAAACATGGAAAAATAAGATATTTCAAAAACAGTAACAGCATCATACATCAGGCTCCCACGAAAAGCAGGATGTTATATACCCAGAGACTCCAACAGGGGAAAATTAGCCCAGTGAGGAAAGTAAACAAGGAATAAATACGATATTTGCAAAAACAGTAACAACAATATGCATCAGACTCTCACGAAAATCAGGGATGCTATATGCCCAGAGGTCCCAACAGGGAAAATAGCCCAGTGAGGAAAGTAAACGAGGAAAAATAAGATATTCTTAAAAACAGTAACATCATTATGCATCAGGCTCTCACACTTTTGACCTTGCTTCCACACAGGGAGGTGGTTTCAAGGGAAAATATCTGTTCATCGAGATGGAGTATTGCAGCGGAGGCGACCTCTACACGAGAATCTGCGACCAGAAGGATAAAAAGGTTCCTTTTGAGGAGACGTTGGTTGTTAACTGGTCCCTGAGGCTCTCGTTAGCTCTCAAAGTAAGATAATCACGAGGTTTTATAGTATGATCATTTTTAGTTCTTAAAGTACGATAATCATTAGTTCTTAATGTAAGATAATTATTAGTTCTTAAAGTACGATCATCATTAGTTCTTAAAGTAAGATATTTATTAGCTCTTAAAGTACGATAATCCTTAGCTCTTAAAGTAAAAAATTTATTACCTCCTAAAGTAAGATAGTCATTAGCTTTTAAGGTAAGATAATCATTAGCTATTAAAGTACGATAATCATTAGTTCTAAAAGTACAATAATCTGTAGCTCTCATTATACGATAATCGTTAGCTCTTAAAGTAAGATCATTATTATTTCTTAAAGTACGATAATCATTAGTTCTAAAAGGTATAAAACCTTTAGCTCTCATTGCACGATAATCACCATCTCTTTAAGTACGATAATCACCAATGGATCTTTCCTTAAATCACAACATTAAGTATCTAAAGTGAATAAATCAAAATTGAGATGGGAACATAAATGTTACACGAATTTAATCTCATAACAGACAAATTTCTCTTTAAGTTGTTGAAATTTCCTCGTAGAATTTATTACGTAAAATACATTTTACCAAAGATGCTAAGAAGTTTATTTATAACTATAATTATAATTTTTTTTTTTTTTTTTTTTTTTTTTGGTGTGGTACAGTATGTTCACAGTAGAATTTGATCTCATAACAGACATACTTTTCCTTAAGTTATTGGAATTTTATTGTAGAATTTATGACGTGAAATATATTTTACCAAAGATGCTAAGAAGTTTACTTATATTTTTTTTTTTTTGTGGGGGGGTGTATAGTATGTTCACAGCAGAATTCGATCTCATAACAGACACACTTTTCCTTAAGTTATTGCAATTTCATCGTAGAATTTATTACGTGAAATATATTCTACCAAAGATGCTAAGAAGTTTACTTATGACTTTTTTGGGGGGGTAGTACAGTATGTTCACAGTAGAATTTGATCTCATAACAGACACTTTTCCTTAAGTTGATGACATTTTTATCGTAGAATTTATTACGTAAAATACATTTTCCCAAAGATGCTAAGAAGTTTATTTATAATTACAATTATAATCTTTGGTTTTTTTTGGGTGGTACAGTATGTTCACAGTAGAATTTGATCTCATAACAGACACACTTTTCCTTAAGTTATTGCAATTTTATCGTAGAATTTATAACGTAAAATACATTTTACCAAAGATGCCAAGAACTTACTTATAATCACTGTTTTTTGGGGTGTTACAGTATGTTCACAGTAGAAACATCCTTCATAGAGACATAAAACCCCACAATATCTTCCTGACGGACAACGGCGTCATCAAATTGGGCGACTTTGGTTTTAGCAAAGGCACTGGACAACGCCTCTGCGGCTACTACGCATCTAGGGAGTCCTGCATATATGGTAATTAGATAAACAATTATCATTCTCCTTTTAAACTATACTCAAATTTTTTTTTATGGGGCACATTTGCACCGACTCGAGCGGTACCCTTTTAGCTCGGAAAAGTTTCCTGCTATCTGATTGGTTAGAAATTATCTTGTCCAACCAATCAGCGATCAGGAAATGTTTCCGGTACCCTTTTAGCTCGGAAAAAAAAGTTTCCTGCTATCTGATTGGTTAGAATTATCTTGGTTAGAATTATCTCGTCCAACCAATCAGCGATCAGGAAACGTTTCCGAGCTAAAATGGCACCCCCTGCGAGTCGATGCAAATCTGCCTCACTAAAAAAAAATGGCTATAGTTCTCTCTTTTTAAATGTCTTCTCACGCCTTTTCTTAACCTTTGATCCCTGAAAAACTATACTCAATTTTTTTAATGAGGCGCATTTGCACAAGTCGCAGATGTACCCTTTTAGCTCGGAAAAAGTTTCCTGCTATCTGATTGGTTAGAATGATCTTGTCCAACCAATCAGCGATCAGGAAACGTTTCCGAGCTAAAATGGCACCCCTGCGAATCGGTACAAATCAGCCTCGCTAAAAAGAATTGACTATAGTTCTATCTTTTTAAATGTCTTCTCCCGCCTTTTCTTAACCTTTGATCCCTGAAAAACTATACTCAATTTTCTTTAATGAGGCGCATTTGCACGAGTCGCAGCGGTACCCTTTTAGCTCGGAAAACGTTTCCTGCTATCTGATTGGTTAGAATTATCTCGTCCAACCAATCAGCGATCAAGAAACGTTTCCGAGCTAAAATGGCACCCCTGTGAGTCGGTGCAAATCTGCCTCACTAAAAAGAATTGACTATAGTTTTATCTCTTTAAATGTCTTCTCACGCCTTTTCTTACCCCTTGTTCCCTGAAAAAAAAAACTTTTTTATTATTTTCCATTCATTTTCTCCTTTACTCTTCTTTCATAAGGAATTTATTATCATTCTCCTTTAAACTAGTTCTATCTTCTTAAGTGTCTTCCCATGTCTTTGGCCACACGAAATATGGGTTCCTCTTTCCACTAGTTCCCTGAAAAACTTTTTTTTTTTTATAATGATAATGATAATAATAATAATAATAATGATGATGATAATAATAATGATAATAATAATAATAATAATAATAATAATAATAACAATAATAATAATAATAATAATAATGACAGTAATAATAATAATAATAATGATAATAATAATAATAAAAATAATAGCAATAATGATAATAATAACAATAATAATAATAATAATAATAATAATAATAATAATAATGATAATAATAATAATAAAAATAATAGCAATAATAATAATAATAATAACAATAATAATAATAATACTAATAATAATAATAATAAAAATAATAATAATAATAATAATAATAATAATTACAACAACGACAGCAACAGTAACAATAACAATAACAACAACAATAATAATAATAATAATAATAATAATAATAATAATAATAATGATAACAATAATAATGAAAAATATAATAATAATAATAATAATAATAATAATAATAATAATAATAATGATAATAATAATAATAATAATAATAATAATAATAATAATAAT
>NC_090732.1:161768729-161813729 GCF_036898095.1 Palaemon carinicauda | reverse complement strand
CCTTGTCTCGAAGGATATGGGATGTGATTGGATAGGTGGGAGAGCCGTTACATCTTCGACACCAGCCGACCAGCGTGTTACTGTAAACACGTTCACTGGTTCGCCATTCCAGGCAGGGATCTGGCTGCATTTATAGGTAGGGCAATGCATATACTGTAAAAGAAGAGTTTAAGAAGTCCAAACTGATTACCTCAATAGTTTGCCAAAACTGATGATAGCAAGGTGTTATCCTATCCAATTTCAAGGCAGAAGGGAATAAAAGTAAAGATTGAGAACCTCATTATGATATTAATTTATTTAAGGCACAGGTGATATAAAATTAACAATAATAAGAATAAGCTTAGAAGCTTTGCACCTATCTATAAAGAGATAGAGTGCCCGCAAACTTATTTTGCGGAGTGAGCAATAAGGAACCAGGAACCAGCAGCCATCGTATAAAATATGGCCTCACATTGAGAATTGGGAGGTAATAAAAAATAACGGTCTGCTCCATCAGGACGACGTGGCTATCTCACCCAAAAATAGATTTTTCCTATGTCAAAATCCCTTTTTTGGGCACGAGCCATGTCATACAGATGGAAGTGTACAAGAGAATTAAAAATCCTCAATTGTGACATTTTAGAGTTAAACCACAAAAGTATCTTTTTGTGTTAACCTCACTAATCATAGAAGAATTAAGATGAATTAAAATTGTTCCACAATTAGTGTATCTAATGATGGTTTGTTTTACACTTCCAAATATAACTATTTGGGACAACAGTCCAACGCTGATGATTTTATACTGTGTAGCACTAGGCGAGAGGTAGTAGAAGAGAAACTGGAGGAGTGGAGAAGAGAAATGGAAAACAGAGGATTGAAGATCAGCAGGAAAAAGACAGAGTATTTGAGATTGAAAAATGGGGAGAATGGGGAAGTTTGTTTACAAGGAGAGAGATTGAAAAGAGTTGAAAATTTCAGGTATTTAGGATCAACAGTTGCAGAAGATGGTGATCTGGGGGCAGAAATAAACCACAGAATACAAGCAGGATGGAAGAATTGGAAAAAAGTGCGTGGAGTACTATGTGACAGGAAAATAGGGGTTAAGTTGAAAGGTGAAGTACACAGAACCGTTGTGAGATCGGCAGTGATGTATGGAGTGGAGACGTGGGCAATAAAGAAGACAGAAGAGAAGAAACTGTATGTGGCAGAGGTGAGAATATTGAGATGGAGGTGTGGGGTGACAAGAAGAGATAAGATACGGAATGAAGTAATTAGAGGTACCACAGGAGTTAGAAAACAATCAGATAAGATCCAAGAAAGTAGACTGAGGTGGTATGGTCATATCATGAGAAGGGAGGAGGAGGGTGATGGAAATGGAGGTACAGGGAACGAGAAGGAGAGGGAGACCAAAGCGAAGGTGGATGGACTGTATCAAGGATGACCTTTGATCAAAGGGATTAACCAGTCATGAAGTGTGGGACAGAGGTAGATGGAGAAAGCTGGTCAGAAACATCGACCCCACATAAAAGAGGGAAAAGATGCCGACAAAGAAGAAGAAAATAGATAAACGTAGGTTATTTATAACCCCCTCGTCGGAAGTAATAATATAGAATGATAGAGTAACACTTGCACCATAGAGTTGATGGCGTTGTATGACATTACACACTTGTCTACATCATCAAAACAGGTGTGTAGATTCCAACCTTTTCATCAACGAGAGAGCGAACGTGATCAATTATACTCTCCCGTTACACGAAATCTATTTATAGTGTGTGTGTGTGTGTGTGTGTGTGTGTGTGTGTGTGTGTGTGTGTTTCCAACATGCTGGTAAATGAGTACATTTCAATTCTCATCGTGATTTGTATATCTATCTGTATTTGTATATAGGTTGGCCAGGGCACCAGCCACCCGTTGAGATACTACCGCTAGAGAGTTAAGTAGTCCTTTGACTGGCTAGACAGTACTGCATTGGATCCTTCTCTCTAGTTACGGTTCACTTTCCCTTTGCCTACACATACACCGAATAGCCTGGCCTATTCTTTACAGATTCTCCTCTGTCCTCATTCACCTGACAACACTGAGATTACCAATCAATTCTTCTTCACCCAACGGGTTAACTACTGCACTGTAATTGTCCAGTGGCTACTTTCCTCTTGGTAAGGGTAGAAGAGACTCTTTAGCTATGGTAAGCAGCTCTTCTAGGAGAAGGACACTCCAAAATCAAAACATTGTTCTCTTAGTCTTGGGTAGTGCCATAGCCTCTGTACCATGGTCTTCCACTGTTTTGGGTTAGAGTTCTCTTGCTGGAGGGTACACTAGGGCACACTATTCTATCTTATTTCTCTTTCTATTTGTTTTGTTAAAGTTTTTATAGTTTATATAGGAGATATTTATTTTAATGTTGTTACTGTCCATAAAGTATTTTATTTTTCATTTTTTCCTATCTTCACTGGGCTATTTTCCCTGTTGGAGCCCCTGGGCTTATAGTATCCTGCTTTTCCAACTAGGGTTGTAGGTTGGCAAGTAATAATAATAAAAATAATAATAATAATAATAATAATAATAATAATAATAATAATAATAATAATAATAATAGTATAAAAGAGATTTCGACATCCAGCTAAAGAGTCAATACCCGGATGTAGCCTAACATTCTTTTGAGTCACCGCAAAGATATTATTATTATTGTTATTGTTATTATTATTATTACTTGCTAATAGACAGCCCTAGTTGTAAAAGTAAGATACTATAAGCCCAGGGGCTCCTACATGGAAAATAGCCCAGTGAGGAAAGGAAAAAAAGAAAAATAGAATTTTTAAGAAGAGTAACAACATTGAAATAGATATCTCCTATATAAACCATAAAAAATTTAACAAAACAAGAGGAAGAGAAACAAGGCAGAACAGCGTGCCCGAGTGTACCCTCAAGCAAGAGAACTCTAACCTAAGACAGTGGAAGACCATGTTACAGAGGCTATATCACTAGTATCACTACTCAAGGCTAGAGAACAATGATTTGATTTTGGAGTGTCCTCCTAGAAGAGCTGCTGACCATAGCTAAAGAGTCTCTTCTACTCGTATAGTTATAAGAAAGAATATGGGGCTACTGAATATTATTCTTGGTTAGCAAGTTATTCAAATAGAACAATAAATAAGGAGAGGTGTAATTTTCTTATTTCGAGAATAAATCAATCGCTTTCAGGTGGGCCAGGCTCATTTATCAAAAGAGAGAGAGAGAGAGAGAGAGAGAGAGAGAGAGAGAGAGAGAGAGAGAGAGAGAGAGAGAGAGAGAGAGAGAGAGCGGAGAACAGAATGGCGAATGTAACACTTTATCTATAAAGAGAGCAACAGGTGTTTTAATAGTTCAAAGTCATTATATACATGGAGACCAAGCTGCAGTTGTCTGACAAATAATCAATCAAGAATGAAGCCCTCAATTCCCTGCCTTATTATGAAACACCTGCCCTTTGGCCTTATACAAATGTTTATAGGCAAATGTGTTGTTATTATTACTATTATTATTATTATTATTATTATTATTATTATTATTATTATTATTATTATTATTATTATTATTGTTGTTTTTGTTATTATTATTATTACCATAATAATAATAATAATAATAATAATAATAATAATAATAATAATAATAATGTCATTATTATTATTATTATTATTATTATCATTATTATTATTGTTATTATTATTATTGTAATGATAATAATAATAATATTATTATTATCATTAATGTCATTATTATTATTATTATTATTAATATTATAATAATAATAATGATAATAATAATAATAATAACATAATTATTATTATTATTATCATTATTATTATTATTACTATTATCATTATTAATATTATTATTATTACTATTATTATTATTATTATTGTTATTATTATTATTATTATTATTATTATTATTATTATTATTATTGCATACGCGACCTGTCAATAATGACGGCTAAATATTTAGATACATGTGTACACACACACACACACACACACACAGATTCAACCCTTCCCACCCACCCCCTTTTCCAAGTACAACACGGCAGTTTCTGGCATTTTGTGGGAGATTGTGGTTTCTGAGTGTTATCCTCTCTCACCAGGGTATGACTACTCACTCTCTCCTGCAAGTGGTTACTAACCATGATTTTCAGAATGTAAAAACAGTAATCATATCATTGCTATTATATCTTTTATAATAGAGAATAGAAACTGACTCATTCTTGTAATAGAGTTCAAACAAAAATCATAATAAAATATTTTATTTATATCATAAATTGTTACCTTTTATATAATGAATTTTATCAATAAAGAAATATTTAGTGTATTTTGCAAAGAAATATCAGAGAAAGCAATAAATCTAAAATTATCAGACTAAATTTTATTACAGTATCAACCAAAAAGAAAAAAAAGAAGACAAAAAATTACTTGGTTCTATATCGAATACAGCAATCTTATATAATTACAGCAATTTGTCTTTCATGTACTGGTATTTAGTACAATCTTATGTCAGACTATGCCGGATGGCTGGTGTTTACCATAGAGCTGACACTAAGAGTATGTCACATATGACCGTTTGATAAGGAAACTGGTGATTATCATAATTTTCCCCATTGAGCGAATTCCTGATCGGAGACCCAGAGTTGCCAACTAGCAACTTTTAATCTCCAGCGATACCGTATCGCCACCTGTCAGGGAAGAACAATTCAAAGTCTAAATCTGTACCAACAGTGATTCAATCATCGCAGGTTGAGTAAGTTGGTAACACGTAACACAATCATTTGTAAGAAAGCTATTCAACTATCTCATAAGTTTCTTCATTGGAGAAGTTATTTTTATCATCATTTTTACGAAAGGGCGAATTCAGTGGTTTACCAAAAGTTCTCCATCCCATTCTCATCCTTCCCTTAATTTCGTTTTTATGTCCCGAGGAAACACTTAAGGCTTACATACACGTTCAAAAAAAGCGTCAAAATTTTGCATGAAAATTTTTATGCAAATTTTTGACGCTTTTGTTTGAACGTGTATGGGCCCCTTTACTGTCTCTCCTAATTACATACTGTATATTCATAAATAATCTCTAGAGGTTCATTCATAACCTTTATTTGTTGTCTATGCATTTTTATTGAACATTATCTTGGTTTTACTCATATTCATTTTCAGTCCTACATTTCTGCTTATTCTATTCAAATCTTCAATCATCTTTCGCAATTCCTCAAATGATTCACTAAACACAACTATGTCATCTGCAAATCTTAAGTTGTTAAGGTGTTCCCCCATTAATGTTAATTCCTATATTTTCCTAATCTAAATACTTAAAAACTTCTTCATGGAACATTGAATAATTCCTCAATTTTGTTCTGATTGTGTTGACAGATGTCTTGGGTTTTTAGTTCTTTTTATTTATTGTTTTGGATAGTTCTGCTAATTCTACTTCATCTCTCTTGTATTTTACCCTCATTTCCAATCGTTTCTTTAATAGGTGTTTTTGTGTTTCCCTGATCTTATAGAGGAACTTTTCCACCTATGTCTTGGGCTGATTTCAATACAAATTCTGTTAATTTAATGGTCATTTCTTCTTCACTTGCTTCTATATTTTAGCACGTAGCTGCGCGTTCCTATTTTGTATGGCTAAACTAAACTCATCAGATTCTCTTTATTACAAGAGTGTTTTTTTTCTTTCTTAAGATTAGTTTTCTGTTTTTCTTTAGACCTAGAAAAATTTCACTTCTCACCATTCCATAATCACTTGACTTTCAACTTGTTTATCACTTACACATTCACCTAAATTAACTTTTTTTTTTCACTGAGAATAAAATCTATTTCGCTTCTCCATGTCTATTTTTATGTTCCTTTTTATATAAAATAAAGTATCAATGCTTTCTAACTTATTTTTTTAGAAAATTATACGGGCATGTCTCTGTCATTTTTTGTGCCTACTCCAGATTTACCTATTTTCTTTTCTTTTGACCTACTTTAGCATTGAAATAAAAAACAAATTATAAACTGGGTCTTATGTTTTTTCATGTCTGAAGCAAAATGTATAGCCCTCTTTTAACTCTATATAGATTCCTCACTTATTATTATTATTATTATTATTATTATTATTATTATTATTATTATTATTATTATTATTATTATTATTATTATTATTATTATAAATTAGCTAAGCTACAAACCTCGTTGGAAAGCAAGATGCCCAAAGGCTCCAACAGGGAAAAATAGCCCAGTGAAGAAAGGAAATATGGAAATAAGTAAACAATGTGGGAAGTAATAAACAATCAAAATAAAATATTCCAAGAACAGTAACCTCATTAAAACAGATCTTTCACGGGCTATAAACTATAAAAAGACTTGTCATCCTGTTCAACTTAAAAACATTTGCTGCAAGTTTGAATTCTTTAAGTTCTAATTCAACTCCGTTATATGTCCCAATTTATTTTTTGCAGCTCCTCTAGTCTTAAACACATACTCGATTCTATTATATTCCAATTTATTTCTTACAGTTCTTTTGTTAATTTACAGCAAGATCTTCTCTAAGCAGGTCCTGACATATACAAAATTTGAGTTTGTGAATGCAAGTGCATTTTTGCAACTTGCAAGATTGATTTTTATGTTGTATTTTACACGTTGAACACGAGTTAACATTGATATTTGTTTTGCAAACAACCTGGAAAGTAACATAAAAATCTTCTTCTCTAGACAAAGTCTTGACATACATGTGTGTGAATTCGTTCGTTCTTGCAACTTGCAAGATTGATTTTTTTTATATATTTTACGCCAAAGTTTACACCTTGACCAAGAGTTAACATTGATATTTGTTATGCAAACCAATTAAAAAAAATAACACATTAAAATCTTCTTCTCTAGACAAAGTCTTGACATACATGTGTGTGAATTCATGCGTTTTTGCAACTTGCTAGATTGATTTTTTATATTGTATTTTACACGTTGACTATGAGTTAACAATGATATCTATTTTGCAAACCAATTGGAAAAATAAGTAAAATCTTCTTTCCTAGACAAAGTCCTGACACACGTGTGTGTGAGTTCGTGCGTTTTTGCAAGTTGCTAGATTGAGTTTTTATATTGTATATTACCCGTTGACCATGATTATTTATATTTGCTTTGCAAACTATGAATTAAATTAGAAAATAGATGTTATTTTGCTGCTGCGTAATGTAGAATTCGAAATTGAACACTACTAAATTACTAATACTGAACGGGAGTTGAGCCGTAGACGCCTTACAGTCAGGGTTGCCAGGTTTTCTAAATGAGAAAAGGTCAATTTCTAATCAACAGAGGCTTTAAAAGGTCAACCCATTAATAGAAAAAGGTAAAAAATATAGTATTTAAGGCTCGGCTTTTTTCATATTACTAAAGGCCAACCTATTTAAATACAAAAGGTCAATTTTGAGTTTTTTTTGGCCGAAAAAAGGCCAAACTGGCAACCCTGCTTACAGTGCGCTAGAACAAATGCCGTTAAGGATTGCGCACGCTACAGACGAAGAATACTAACTGGCCAATATACGTAAGTTTATAAGTGCTATGATTAGCTTCATCTATCTTTTTTTATTAATGAAATGTGCCGTAGTCCTATTGTGGGATAAATAATACATTTATGAGATTTTGAACAAGTTCTGTGAAAGATAAAGTGATCGGCTGCATGGTGCTTTTGGGAAGACAAACAGGTTTGTTTAGCTAAGCGTATATAACTTAGTCTTCATTTTACTTGTGTTTTTGAGGTATAAACATTAAAGGTATCCTTTGGGTAGGAAATTCTGAAGGATTTGTACACCTAATCGATATATTTCTCCACCTCGCCTAGTCTCAGGCTACGTTAGGCCTATGGAAATATCATGTCTACGAGGCCCCTTTGTATACTGCCTAACTTATTCTTCATATTACTTATATATTTTTGAGATATAAACATTAAAGGTATCCTGTATGTAAGAAATTCCGAAGGATTTGTACACCTAATCAAAGTATTTCTTCACCTCGCCTAGTCTCGGGCTACATTAGGCCTATCGAAATTTCACGTCAACGAGGCCTATTTCTAGATACTGCCATCTGCACTAGGCTTTTTGATGCCGTATTTCTTCTGGCGGTTAATTATTCTCAGTTTGTGTATGTTAAATTCCAACCAGAATTCTTATTAATAGCCTGGCCTACTTTATCGAATTTCCCTCACAGAAAGCGTCATTATAGGTATTATTGTAATAAAGATAATCAAATGGGTAATTTCATTTTTTATATAGGCAATTTGAACAATTCTTGCAATATTTGGAAAAAACCCATATTTTAGGTTATGGAATCAGAATCTTGAAATACCATTGAAAACGCACATGATACGACCTAACCTAAGGTTCCCCCCCCCCCAGGCTAACTGAAGATGCCTATCCCTATGTAGCTGAGGAGGCTGCGGCCCCATGCAACCCCCCCCCCCAGGTTTGTGTGTCCTAACCTTACCCAAAAGTAGGCCATGTCAAGCAAAGCATCACAGAAGAATTAGTGAGCCTGCTCACTTTAGCTTTAGCAGGGTAAAGATCTGAACAAAGACCCGGGTGTATGTATGATAGCGGCCACCTGCATGTATGTTACGGTTAGCTAAGTCTAAGAATACGGCAGCATGAGTAGTGATGCACCCCCCCATAGGTAAGTAGGGACTTGGCTTGTAGATTAGGTTAGGTTAGTTTGTGTTGTTGTGTAAAGAACCGGCGGAGCCTTTGTATATCTGCGGCCAGTTCCTCCCGTGTGGATTATAAATGCACATCAACTAACTTAAATTTTCCCCTAACCTAACCTACAAGCCGTGTCCTTACCTACTTACCTAACAGCAACCCCCCCTTACACTGCCGTATTCTAAGCTGTAATCATACAGGTGGCCGCTATCATGCATACACCCTGAACTGGCTCTCTTGCGGACGATTAGCCAGAAGTGACGTCATTTAGAGTGTGATCTACCATGATCCAGGTGATGTTAAAGTCGAGGACTTTGTTTTAGAAGCTGAGAGGGGAAGGGGTGATAATGATATATCCCGATATACTGATTACTGTATTTCGAAACGACTTGAGGAAAGGAATGTACAGCATGCGTAGAAGGATGTACAGTACTGTACTCTCTTTGAAATTAAACTTTTTTGGAGCCTTTTGTATAATGATGTATAGAAACACTTGTATAGCATACCTTCTAAGCTAATCTTCCCCACCTAACCTAACTTACAAGCCGTATCCGTACCTACTTAATTAACGGTGGGCCCTGCGACCCATTTTAGAATGCCGTATTCTCAGCGATAAGGTTGAAAATAGAGTTATGGGGCATGGCCGTCATTAAACATACACCCTCTATTTTTTGGTTATATGATGCTTTAATTAGTAGTTATATGCTTTGATTTTTAGCAAAATACAGTACATCATGGAGATAGTGTGGACATAATCTTTGCACTCCCCGAGAGAGATTAGTTCAATAAACTTTTTACTAGGCACCACAAGGTACTAGAAGAGTTAGAAGACCCAGGTGTACATGGCTGAGGACTATGAAGCATGAAGTATGAGATGATGAGTGGATAGGTATTGATTTAAAAGCTGAAGTAGAGATGGCTGGCGAAATCAAATGGAGACCCTTTGCGACGTCAATAGGCGTAAGAGGAGACGACGACTATGAGATGAATCATATAATTTTCTATTGTATTTTATCCAATTTTTGGCTTTGAACATTGGGGCAGAATACTTGTTAGAGTTTTCCTTCCCCATATATAAAAATTATAGGGAATCCACGTGGGAAATGGGATTTTGGGAGAAGAATCTAAAAAAAAAAAAAAAAAAACCAGGATTGGCAGCAATAGTAATGGTCAGTAATGCATAACTAGAGAACTGGTTGGAAAAATGTATGATGGGTGTGAAATTGAAATATAATTACCTGTAATTTATATCTCGTCCATCAAATGGTCTTGGCTTTGCTTGCAATCAGTCATTATCTTATTGCTCATCTATTCTGGCCTGTGGTACATGGATGTGCTGTTTACACCATCCTCGTGAGTTGACTTTCAAAGTATCATATTGCCTGAACAAGGTTAGTTATGACTTGGTAAGGGGAACAACAAAGGTTACAGAGGTGTCAAATATAATCCAAGAAAAGAGACTCCACTGGTATGGGCATGCAATGAGGAGAGACGATGAGTATGTTGGGAGGAGGTTGTTGGAAATGGATGTTCCAGGTTGGGGGGGGGAGACCGAAGAGAAGGTGGATGAAGTGTGTAACAGTAGATATGGAGGAGAAAGATCTCACAATGGAGGACATCGGAGACAGAAAAAATTGGAAACGGCTTTCAAGAAATAGCGACCTTGCATAGCGGGAAAAGCTTTAGTCGAAGAAAGAATATTGCCTATAATTTGTATCTTGTCCCTCGAACATTATCTCCATGTTTTGTTATGTCAAGCGTGGGTACATGGACAAGCTGCGCATGCCAAACATATGGGTCATTTTAGGTGATGTTTTTGTACTTTCGAATGATCACGATAGCTATACAGTAACCAGTTACCGTTATTATTATTATTATAAGCTGGGCTATAACCCTAGTTGGAAAAAAAAGATTCTATAAGCCCAAGGCCTCCAACAAGTGAGGAAAGGAAATGAGGAATTGAATAAGTTTAACTAAATCTCCCTCTGGGAGATGTTCTTTTGTGATGGTAGCCATGCTGGAACTGAAGCAGAGGGTAAAGAAATAGGCTCTTGTAAAACAACATCCATGAACTTGCTTATAAGTACATGGAAACCTTAATTGATCCAGAAAGCCTGGAAATGGTCGCTTCATACAAAAAGCAGAATGGTTGCCAAAGGCAAATGCAAACAACAGATGTTCAGTAACGCACCATCAGTCTACCAAAAGTAAACAATGGACTTCATGATATTGTTCACACTTGGTTAATCTATACCTATGTTATTATGCTCCTATCCCATTAGTCTTACAAAGAAAATTACGTAGTCACCATTCGTCTATTTCTTATAGCAAATTCAATTTGGTAGAAATTAAACTATCGTGAATTTATCCTTTTTTTTCGGATTTGAATTTTTAGACAGCTGGTTAAAGTTTTATTCCAGTGGAGTAGGACTTCATAGTTGAGGCAAAAATTACTAGTGATTTTGGTCTTAACTCGTAATGTCATTGAATGTTACTTTTTCTTATTATTCATGGATAAAGAGCATACAGTAATGGGGCAAATGATTGATCCTTAACAAGGGTAGCACGCTGTTGAACAGGACCAATCATAGAATTTCCCGTCATATTTCCAGAAATAAATTTTAAGTATGATTTTATAAAACTTTCCTTACTGGGATCCTGTTCCCCAAACTTTACCATTGCTTCCTCTAACAAGGTAAAACCTTCTGACAAGGCCTTGGCTGTAAATTCCTCATCTGACGACTCCTCTTCATGAGATGCCTCGAGGTCGGTGACGTCATCAACATCCACATCAAGATCCAGCTCCTTCCTAAGGTCAACAGCCTTCTAGGTAATAGCCTTAACTATCTCCTCAAAGCCAAAGAAATCTGACAAACTGGGGGCAAAGCTTCTTCTAAACACCGTTCATGTTGGTTTGCGTCACCTCATCCCAAGCTTCAGTAATGTTCTTGGCAGCATCTCGGATTCTGTGGGATTTCGGTCATGCCCTCTCTCCTCTATTGCCTCTAAAGCCATGGCAATTGTTCTACAGTGGAGGTAGGTCTTGAAGGAAGCAATTACCAAGTGGTCCATAGGCTGGAATAGTGAAGTAAAGTTAGGTGACAAGTAAACACATGTTGACATTGGGATAGAAGTTCGCTAAGTTAGCAGGGTGACAAGGGGCATAGTTCACCAATAGCAGCACCTTAAATTCATAGGCCCATCTTAACACAATACTGCTCAACCTTGGGAACAAAGTGGTTGAAAACCAGTACTCAACCAGGGAGTCACCTATGCCCTCCTATTAGACTTCCAGATGATGAGTAGGTGACTTCCAAACCTCCTCAAGTGGCCTAGGGTTCTCAGCCTGATACGTTTGTATAGGCTTCGTTATACAGTTGCCTGAAGCATTACTCCCTAGGAGCAAAGTCAGTCTCTCCTTGTGTCCTGGTGCCATCTTCTACTCCTTAGCAATGTAGATCCTGTTCGGCATACGCTTCCAGGGTAAGCTTTTCTTATCTACATTGAAAACTTGTTCAGTACAAAACCTACCTTCCCTGATACACTCAACCAAACTACTGTATCAGGGAATTCACTTATTTCATTATCAACACTAGCAGCTTCACCTTGCACCTTAAGGTTGTGCAAATTAGCACAAGCCTTCAATCTCGTAAACTAACACTTACTAGCCACAAAATCCTTGCTTCACTCCCTTTCTCTCACTGACTTTTCATAGTCTCAAACAAGCGCTTAACTTTCTGAATCACCATAAGGCTCACCGGGATACGCTGCTTATTCTGGTCATCCGACCACAGCTGTAACAACCTCTCCATCTCAATCATGAGTGTTTTATAATAATAGTCAACTTCACTGAGGCAGACCTTCCCATGCTTAAGGGTGCGATGTTTGTTCTTGATGATAGTCGCAATCGTAGTACTACTAGGGCCTAACGCACGACCTATATTCGTAGGGGGTCTCCTCTTTTTCGTTGTGCTTCACTATGCCCACTTTGATTTCCATCATAATGTCTTTATTCTTCTTGAGTGCACTGCCATTAGAATTGTATCCCTTATGCTTTCCACATGTGTTGCAAAGCAAAAGAATGCACAAACACACCCAAAACAAAGAGCAACAAATCCTGAATGCTCATTATAAGCTAAGATGGTGAACTGATCTTAAGTGACTTAATGCACTGCTATGTGGCCAGGAGTATAACTTTTGTGGCTCTTTGCGTCTGCAAGTTATTTGCCATATTAACAAACTGAACATTGTTACTTGAAATTGAGTTGCACTGATATTTTAAGTACCTTATGAGAGCTTGTTCATAATGTTGATTTCTCAGAAGTCAAGTCTGCTGTATCCTGAGGACCTTCTGTACAAAGATATATTGTAGGTTCTCCTGTGACTGATTACTATTGATTTTTCAATATACTTACCCGATGATCATGTAGCTGTCAACTCCGTTGCCCGACAGAAATCTACGGTCGGGATACGCCAGCGATCGCTTATACAGGTGGGGGTGTACTCACCAGCGCCATCTGTGGTCAGGTACTCCAGTACTTCTTGTCAACAAGACCTCAATTTTTCCTCTGTCGTGCCGCCGGCAAGACCTACATGGATACGCTGTTGTTTTGGAGTCTTTGTTCACGGTTTTGGTGAAGTATTTGCTCTAAAATTTAGCCTTCGCTGTACAGGAAGCTTTTCCCTTAGCTTAGATAGCTTTTGGAATTAATTTGGTTTATTGGTTAACGATCTTTGCTTTACTTTGGAATTCCCCCTTGACTGTTCTCTAAATTCAAGATGTCCGACCACTCTCAAGCTCCTAAATTTAGGCGATGTAGTGTTAGGACTTGTAATAGGCGTCTTCCGAAGGCCTCTGTTGATCCTCACACCGTTTGTTCCGATTGTAGGGGAAAATCCTGTCAATTGGAAGATCGATGTGGGGAATGTGCTGGGCTTTCGGAATTCGATTTTAATGAATTCCTCAAATATACAACTAGGTTAGAGAGGGAGAGAGTTAGGAGGAGTTCTTCTCGCTCTTTGGTTTATTCCTCCCCCCATGCCCCTCAACCTTTTCCTTCCCCTGTGGTGGTGACCCCCGAACCTGCTACGAGTGCTCAGCCTGATATGACGGATATGTTGCGTGCCATTCAGGCTCTTGGTGATAAGGTGGAGTCATTAGTTAGTGACCACAATCTTCTCTTGGCAGATGTCAAGGAACTTAAAGTGAAGAATGCAGTGGGAAGTGTTAGTGCCAGTGCTGTGCCTAGTGTCAGTGTCAGTGTTGCGCATGAGGATACTTCTGTGCGTGCCAGTCGTCCTCCCAGTCCGGGACCTCTTGCAAGCTCCCAAGCCCAGGGGAGAAGCAACGTCGAAGGGCAAAAGGGTTCGGCAGGCCTTGATCGGCGCACAGTTGTATCCTCAGTGGTTGCGGGCGTATCTGATAGAGATCGTCACTTCCACTCCCAGACGAATGAGCCCTTAAATTCCTCGTCTGCGGAAGAGGTTTCCAGGAGGAAACGGTGGACCCAGGTCTCACGACCTCTCAAACGTAAGTTCCCTTCCGAGCTAGTCCAACGGCCCAGGTGTAGCCACTGGGCCAGTTCGGACTCGCCGCAGTCATCTGATGACTGTACACCTCCTAAGAGAGGTAGAGTGGTGCCTCAACAGGCCTCTGCTCCAACTTCTGTGGACCCCAAGTGGTCGATGCTGCAGACTATGCAGTCTCAGCTTGCGGCTTTGATGCAGGAGTATCAGGCAGAGAAGGTTAACACCCCTCCTCCTGCGAGCGCTCCTCCACCTCTGCGCAGTCCTCCCTGCCAGACGCATGTTCTTGAGGCTCCTCCTGCTTCCATGCGTGAGCTGCCGCATCGGGAGTTGCCAGGTTCCAGCACTATGCAGCAACCTCCTCTACCCATGAGGCAGGAGCCTCATGCTATGCGGCAACCTCCTCAACCCTTGAGGCAGGAGCCTCATGCTATGCGGCAACCTCCTCTACCCATGAGGCAGCAACCTCATGCTATGCGGCAACCTCCTCAACCCTTGAGGCAGGAGCCTCACTCTGCGCAGCAACCTCCTCATGCTATGAGGCATCCTCCTCAACGCATGCAGCACGAGCCTCTTACCATGCAGCAGCCGCATTCTTCGCAGCATGAGCCTCTTCCAATGCAGCATGAGCCGCATACCATGCAGCATGAGCCTCATGCCTTCCAGCATTCGCTTCTGACCACTTCGCTTACTCCTCAGACCACCGCAGAACCTCCCTCACTCCAGCCCTCTGCCTTTGTCATTGCCAGCCCTCAGTCTATTCAGCAGAGGCATGATGATGGATCCGCAGGTACGCATGCACCCGTTCTGCAGGATTCAGCCATTCAACCTGCCGCTCTGCCTTTACCTCTCGCTACTCAACTCTCAGGCGAAGAGGTTTCTGAGGATGAAGCTGCTCATCTGGATGATCCTACATCTGATGTGGAAGGACACAAGCCCTCGCCGCCTTCCTTAGACTTTCGCAAGGTCCTGGCTCTGTTCAGAGAGTTGTACCCTGAACACTTCGTGTCTGCAACCCCTCGTTCTCCTCCCTCCGAGTTTTCTCTAGGCATGCAGCCTACTACGCCTGCCTACACCAAGCTTGTCCTCGCCAGATCATCAAGGAGAGCTTTGAGGGTTTTAGGGGATTGGTTGCAGTCCAAGCAGCAGCTGGGAAGGACCTCTTTTGTGTTTCCTCCTCCTAAGCTGGCTTCTAAGTCGGGCGTCTGGTATGCCACGGGAGAGGAACCTGGCTTGGGGGTTCCTGCCTCTGCCCAGGCCGACTTCTCAAGTTTGGTTGACTCTCCCCGCAGGTCGGCTATGAGACGCTCGAAGGTCTGCTGGACCTTTTCTGATCTGGACCACTTGATGAAGGGAGTCTTTCGCGCCTTCAAAATTTTTAACTTCCTCGACTGGTGCCTGGGGGCTTTAAGCAGGAAGACTGCTCCTTCTGACAAAGACTCGGCCATGCTACTCATGTCCAGTATGGATAAAGCAATTCGCGATGGTTCTGGCGAACTTGCGTCTATGCTCCTACTTATCGACTGGTATCACCCCTTGTCAGAGATCAGAGTTGCTGTTTGCTCCTCTCTCCAAGTCCCTGTTTCCGGAGGAGTTAATCAAGGGGATGGCTGCGGCTCTTATCCAGAAAGATACGCATGACCTCATGGCTTCTTCAGCACGTAAGGCTAAAACCTTACCTTCCGTGCCGAGATCTTACCGCACTCCTGTGGCTGATACTCCTGCTACCAGATTCATTCCGCCCTTTCGTGGTAAAGCCTCCAGTAGAGGAGGTACCCGTGCAGACAGTAACCGGGGCAAGTCAAAGAAGGGTGCCAAGTCCACGAAAAGCAAGCATTGACTTCATTCCTCTCCAGACAGCTGTAGGAGCCAGACTCAAGACCTTCTGGCAAGCCTGGGAGAGCAGAGGTGCAGACGCTCAGTCTGTCAAGTGGCTAAGGGAGGGTTACAGAATTCCGTTCTGCCGCAATCCCCCTCTGACCACTTCTCCCATCAACCTCTCTCCCAACTACAAGGAGAAGGACAAGAGGCTAGCGTTACAACAAGAGGTGTCGCTCCTGCTACAGAAGGAGGCAGTGGTGATAGTTCGGGACCATCATTCCCCGGGCTTTTACAACCGTCTCTTCCTGGTGGCCAAGAAGACAGGAGGTTGGAGACCGGTGCTGGACGTCAGTACGCTCAATGCTTATGTCACCAAGCAGACGTTCACAATGGAGACGACGAAGTCGGTCCTAGCAGCGGTCAGGCAGGAGGACTGGATGGTCTCGTTAGATCTGAAAAATGCCTACTTTCACGTTCCCATCCATCCAGACTCCCAACCTTTTCTGAGATTCGTCTTTGGAGAGGTTGTGTACCAGTTCCAAGCCCTGTGCTTTGGCCTGACCACGGCACCTCTTGTGTTTACGCGACTGATGAGGAATATTGCGAAATTCCTTCACTTGGCAGACATCAGAGCCTCCCTTTATTTAGACGACTGGCTTTTAAGAGCTCCCACAAGTCGTCGCTGTCTGGAGAGTCTCAGATGGACTATGGATCTGACCAGGGAACTGGGCCTCCTGGTCAATTTAGAGAAGTCCCAGCTCGTTCCTTCCCAGACCATCGTTTACCTGGGTATGGAGATTCAGAGTCGAGCTTTTCGGGCTTTTCCGTCGGCCCCAAGAATCAACCAAGCCCTGGAGTGCATCCTGAGCATGCTGAGGAGGAACCGATGCTCGGTGAGGCAGTGGATGAGTCTAACAGGGACTCTTTCATCGCTAGCCCTGTTCATCGAGTTAGGGAGACTCCACCTCCGCCCCCTTCAGTACCATCTGGCAGCTCACTGGAACAAGGATATGACGCTCGAGACGGTCTCAATTCCTGTTTCCAAAGAGATGAGGGCTACTCTAACGTGGTGGAAGGACAGCATTCTTCTCAAGGAAGGTCTTTCGTTAGCTGTTCAGACCCCCGACCATCATCTCTTCTCGGACGCATCAGACTCGGGCTGGGGCGCGACATTGGACGGACAGGAATGCTCAGGGATATGGAATCAGGAACAGAGAACGCTTCATATCAATTGCAAGGAGTTGTTGGCGGTTCATCTGGCCTTAATGAACTTCAAGTCCCTCCAGCTAAACAAGGTGGTGGAGGTGAACTCCGACAACACCACAGCCTTGGCGTACATCTCCAAGCAGGGAGGGACTCATTCGAGGAAGCTGTTCGAGATCGCAAGGGACCCCCTCATTTGGTCAAAAAGTCGAAAGCTCACGCTGGCAACGAGGTTCATTCAGGGCGATATGAACGTCATGGCAGATCGCCTCAGCCGGAAGGGTCAAGTCATCCCCACAGAGTGGACCCTTCACAAGAACGTTTGCAACAGACTTTGGGCCCTGTGGGGTCAGCCAACTATAGATCTGTTCGCTACCTCGATGACCAAGAGGCTCCCATTGTACTGTTCCCCGATTCCAGACCCAGCAGCAGTTCACGTGGATGCCTTTCTGCTGGATTGGTCCCATCTCGACCTGTATGCATTCCCACCGTTCAAGATCATCAACAGGGTTCTTCAGAAGTTCGTCTCTAACAAAGGGACACGGCTGACGTTGGTTGCTCCCCTCTGGCCTGCAAGAGAATGGTTCACAGAGGTACTGCAATGGCTGGTCGACGTTCCCAGGACTCTCCCTCTAAGAGTGGACCTTCTGCGTCAACCTCACGTCAAGAAGGTACACCCAAGCCTCCACGCTCTTCGTCTGACTGCCTTCAGACTATCGAAAGACTCTCAAGAGCTAGAGGCTTTTCGAAGGAGGCAGCCAGAGCGATTGCCAGAGCAAGGAGGATATCCACTCGCAGAGTCTATCAATCTAAGTGGGAAGTCTTCCGAAGCTGGTGCAGGGCCAATGCAGTTTCCTCTACCAGTACCACTGTAACCCAAATTGCTGACTTCCTGTTACATCTAAGGAACGTTAGATCCCTATCAGCTCCTACGATCAAGGGTTATAGAAGTATGTTGGCAGCGGTTTTCCGCCACAGAGGCTTGGATCTTTCCTCCAACAAAGATCTGCAGGACATCCTTAGGTCTTTTGAGACCTCTAAGGAACGTCGGTTGTCTACTCCAGGCTGGAATCTAGACGTGGTCCTAAGATTCCTGATGTCATCTAGATTTGAACCGCTACAATCAGCCTCTTTCAAGGACCTCACATTAAAAACTCTTTTCTAGTATGCCTAGCAACAGCTAAGAGAGTAAGTGAGATCCACGCCTTCAGCAGGAACATAGGTTTCACATCGGAAACGGCTACATGTTCCTTGCAGCTCTGTTTTTTGGCTAAAAACGAGCTTCCTTCACGTCCTTGGCCTAAATCGTTCGAGATCCCTAGCCTATCTAACTTGGTGGGTAACGAGCTGGAGAGAGTACTTTGCCCAGTCAGAGCTCTTAGGTACTATCTGAAAAGGTCAAAACCTTTACAAGGACAATCAGAAGCCTTATGGTGTGCTGTTAAGAAGCCTTCGCTACCAATGTCTAAGAACGCAGTTTCTTACTACATCAGGCTTCTGATTAGAGAAGCTCATTCTCATATGAAGGAAGAAGACCTTGCTTTACTGAAGGTAAGGACACATGAAGTGAGAGCTGTGGCTACTTCAGTGGCCTTCAAACAGAACCGTTCTCTGCAGAGTGTTATGGATGCAACCTATTGGAGAAGCAAGTCAGTGTTCGCATCATTCTATCTCAAAGATGTCCAGTCTCTTTACGAGAACTGCTACACCCTGGGACCATTCGTAGCAGCGAGTGCAGTAGTAGGTGAGGGCTCAGCCACTACATTCCCATAATCCCATAACCTTTTTTAACCTTTCTCTTGATTGCTTTTATTGTTGTTTTTGGGTTGTACGGTCGGCTAAGAAGCCTTCCGCATCCTGGTTGATTTGGCGGGTGGTCAATTCTTTCTTGAGAAGCGCCTAGGTTAGAGGTTATGATGAGGTCCTTTAGTATGGGTTGCAGCCCTTTATACTTTAGCCACCTAAGAGTCGTTCAGCATCCTAAGAGGACCGCTGCGCTCAGTAAGGAAGACGTACTTATTAAAGGCAGAGTAATGGTTCAAGTCGACTTCCTTACCAGGTACTTATTTATTTTTATTGTTATTTTGAATAACTAATAAAATGAAATACGGGATACTTAGCTTCTTGGTTAACATGTATACTGGTCTCCACCCACCACCCTGGGTGTGAATCAGCTACATGATCATCGGGTAAGTTTAATATTGAAAAATGTTATTTTTATTACTAAAATAAATTTTTGAATATACTTACCCGATGATCATGATTTAAATGACCCGCCCTTCCTCCCCATAGAGAACCAGTGGACCGAGGAGAAAATTGAGGTCTTGTTGACAAGAAGTACTGGAGTACCTGACCACAGATGGCGCTGGTGAGTACACCCCCACCTGTATAAGCGATCGCTGGCGTATCCCGACCGTAGATTTCTGTCGGGCAACGGAGTTGACAGCTACATGATCATCGGGTAAGTATATTCAAAAATTTATTTTAGTAATAAAAATAACATGTTTGATACGGGCCTAACCTAATGTCTGAGTCATCTTAATGCTCAGACGGTTGGGAGGTTTGCAGGGAGTGGCTCATATACATGACCATGTGTTCTGGCATTTCTTATTGATATGAGACCAGCCAGATTTTGGTACATAGGTACTTGCTCTCCCCCTAAGGACGTGTCTTGATTTGTATTCATGTGGGAACAAATTACACATTTTTAAAGTAATGTGTATTTTTTATAACTAAATAAACCTGACTTATGTTAAACTTTGTGCTTCAACCAACCTGAAAGTCTAGGGGACTGACAGGTTGGTAGTGCTCCTCCCCCCACCTGGAGGTGGTTATAACTACCTCGTTAAATTGTTAACAGCCAATCCTTGTTTGCTGAAGTCATTCTTCTATTAAAGGATTTATACTTGTATACAGTAGTTAAGAAAAATTCAAATTACATTAAAGAATTGTGATATTTTCTTGCTAAGTTTTCATGAAATCTTTTGTGTTTTGTTCATTACAAATAAGAGGCTATTGTTCATTTAAATAGAAATTGAGTCTCACAGAAAACGGAAGTAGGGTAAACTACACAAAACTCTGGTTGGTTGAGAGGAGATTCCCCCTGAGAAAGTAGTTCTCGGTAAGTATGTTAGGAAAAATACAATTTTCAATATTAAACTTACCCGATAATCATGTAGCTGTCAACTCCGTTGCCCGACAGAATTCTACGGGAGGGATACGCCAGCTATCACTATACTAGAAGGGGGTGTACTCACAAGCGCCACCTGTGGCCAGGTACTACAGTACTTGTTGTTGTCGCCACCTCACTTTTTCCTCTGTCGTGCTTCCGGCTAGACGTTCTTGGATACGCTTATGATTTTGGAGTATTGTTCACGGTTTGGTGAAGTATTTCTCTAAATTTGCAGCTATTCGCTATACTGGAACTTCTATGTTAGCTTAGCTAGCGTTTGGAATTAATTTAATTTTTATGGTGACGAAGAGAGTATGAACTCTCTTTCACCTTTAAATGGCCGACCCTTCCCTTAGACGGAAGTGTTGGTGTCTAAGAGAGTATAGACTCTCTTTCTTAGTTTTGTTATAGATTTATTTTATATCTCTCCGCCTTTTATAGGCCTCTTCGATTAACTTACTTTTATTATAAACTTATTAAAATTAATTTTTATATTTGTTTATATTCGACCTTTCCTAATAGTAGGCGGTCTTTTCTTGGTACCGAAGTTAATTAACATTGAGCCCGTCATTTCGGTTTTACCTGTTAACATATTATGCTATTTTAATGTTTTTGAAAGAATTTCTTTGATAGTCTCGTACTGTTTTCAAAGTTGAACTAACGTTTTGTTTTGTCTCTGCAGTTGTTGACGTTCAGAACGTTCAACTTGCGCTCTATCGTTACGATAGAGGGAGAATTTTCACGGTGTCACGTTGCAGTAAGAGTAACCGTGTCTAGCGTTTTGTTCATTCTTTCTTAACTTAATGGTTTTAATTCTTATAAAGGAACTTTTCATTTTGGGAAATATTTCAGTTTTTTCCTTTAACAATAATATGTTTTAACGATATATATGATTGGGCTCTTCTCTCAGGTTCTAAGTCAAGAGAGAGAGAGAGAGAGAGAGATAGAGACGGAGGGAGAAAGAGGAGGATAAACGTTTCATTCAAGCGAGTAACGTTGTTATCGTTTTTGCTCTTCTCCCTAGTCTCTTTAGGGGAAGAAGGTAAACGTTTCTAGAGTGATCTAGTGTTTAGTCTCTTTCCAGCCACTGAATTATTTATCTTTCATTAGATTTTTCTGTTACATTGTAATTCTGTTTTCGCAATTACTAACTTTTGAGAAAGGATAGAATTGTGTGTTTCAGGTACAAACCACTTAAAGTTTCGAGTTCAGTGAAATAAGTGCAAACAGAAAATCAAAGTGATAAGTGATTAGCGCAAAGTGTGTCAGTGTTGTGCGTGAGGGTACTTCTGTGCGTGCCAGTCGTCCTCCCAGTCCGGGACCTCTTGCAAGCTCCCAAGCCCAGGGGAGAAGCAATGTCGAAGGGCAAAAGGGTTCGGCAGGCCTTGATCGGCGCACAGAAGTATCCTCGGTGGTTGCGGGCGTGTCTTACAGAGACCGTCACTCCCACCCGCAGACGATTGAGCCCTTATTTTGCTCGTCTGCAGAAGAAATTTCGGGGAGAAAACGCTGGTCTCAGGTCTCAAGACCTCTTAAACGTAAAGTCCAGACCTATGCCAGACGTACGAAGTTAGAGTTCAACAACCCGGATGCAGTCATTGGGTTAGCTCTGACTCGCCGCAGTCATCAGTTGAATGCACTCCGCCTAAGAGGAGTAAGGTTCTGCCGCAACAGATCTCTGCTGTTAAGGCTTTACCTCAGCAGACCTTAGTGTCTGCCGACCCCAAGTTGACTCTACTGCAGTCCATGCAGTCACAACTTACGGTCTTGATGCGTGAGTGTCAGGCTGAGAAGGTTGCGCCTCCTCCTGCGCTCGCTCCGCCTGACCGCAGTACTGCCTGCCAGGCGTACGATGTTGAGCCACGTTCTGAGTTTACTGTTTCCAGTGGTGTGCAGCTCCCTCCGCCTTCCTTAAGGCAACCTCAGCAATGGGAACAGGAGGCTTATACCTCTCTTCCTCCGCTTCCACTTGCTGTTCCACCAGTGAGGCAACACTCGCTTGAGGTACAACAACCTCTCCCATCCATGAGTCAGTCTCCTCAGCTCTCGCTGCAGCGAGCTCAACCCTCCTCAAGGCAAGCACCTCAACACCTTAGCCTTGCGCCTCAGGAGCCTCAACTTGCGAGACTTTTACTGCGTTCTGCGCAGCCACTACCTCATCGCTCTCAGCTCACACCGCAGGAACCTCAACTCGTTCCTCAGGAACTTGCTACTGCGCATCCGCCAACCACTCAGCAAGCGCAACCCTTGAGTTCAGACACTCATGCCAGGAGTCAGCCTCCTCCACCCATGCGCCTACCTTCTGCTACTTCTTTTGATCAGCCTTTGCAGACTGAGCCTCAGGTGTTCCCTCAACAGAGTCTTGAAGAGGAAACCACAACTATTGTTGTTCCAGCTCGTTCTGACTCTGCTGTTCAGCATACCTTACCTCCATTTTCAAACATTATGATAATGGAGGTTATTTGTATTACTTATATAAAAATATATTTGTATTCCTTGCAATATATTTTTAACAAATCGCAAAATATGGCAAAAATCATGAGTTATGAATGTAAGGTAATTTTATGTTGATATTAAACCCCTTGCAAGCATGCATGTAGTAATGCAGTGTTGCCAACAGGGCGAGTTTCCCTTTCCGGAGGTGAAGTAGATTATAGTACATTTAGTGTAGCTTAATTCTACGATTATCATGCCGGCTATCAAATTCATCAACAAAACAGTCTAAATCAATTCCCTCGGCACGTGCACTTTCAATGGACGGTAATGCGATATTACTCACTCTAGCACTGGTCATGGAATTTCTGAGAAATGTTACACGCCATGCAACACGCTCTGCTTACCTTACAGCATGCTCTACATACAGCATGCTCTGCATACAGCATGCTCTGCTTACAGCATGCTCTGCTTACAGCATGCTCTGCATACAACAGGCTCTGCATACCTTACCGCATGCTTCTCAGTCACACATCTTTGGTTGTTGCCAACTCACTAGACTGTCAAGCAGTTTCTTAACGTTGCCTTCTAGTCTGCTGCGTTTGCACAGTGTAACCCTCACTGAGAGAACTTAGCTTTTCTCGGATATGGTCCCTGTAGATGAGAAAGTGCTTTTCTCCCTCCTTCTGATATTCCCTTGAGGACTCTGTCATTTGGAGAGGAGCCTTTAGCTGCGTAGCCTCCTATGGACTTTTATTTAAGCATAACATGCTTCCAGGGAAGGTAATGGTCCCACTTCAGTCGCTAATCCCGTCTGTTACCACACCTGCTCCCATAGTCCTTGAGCTGTGTTGCAAGACATGCAGTCCAAACTTAGTCCTTGTTAGAGGATTTTTTGTTTACGGAGTCAGTGTGTCACTGGGAAGACGTTCAACAACCAGCAGGAGTGACTTGTTGTGACGCAGTACGGCAACCTTAGCAACCCGATAAGGAGTTGTCTGTACGACCCAGACAGTCTAGACAGCTTCGGGTTGTCACTGTACTTCCTCGCTTCCCCATGGTTGACAGTTCACAGACTGTGCAGCAGTACCATGATCTTGTGTCCGGCTCCGTCAGACGACTGGCTTTTAAGAGCTCCCACAAGTCGTCGCTGTCTGGAGATTCTCAAATGGACTATGGATCTGACCAAGGAACTGGGCCTCCTGGTCAATTTTGAGGAGTCTCAGCTCGTCCCATCCCAGACCATTGTCTCCCTGGGTATGGATCTTCAGAGTCGAGCTTTTCGGGCTTTTCCGTCGGCCCCAAGGATCTTCCAAGCCCTAGAATGCATCCAGAGCATGCTGAGAAGGAACCGATGCTCAGTCAGGTAGTGGATGAGTCTAACAGGGACACTTTCATCGCTGGCCCTGTTCATCGTGTTAGGGAGACTCCACCTCCCCCCCCTTCAGTATCATCTAGCTGCTCACTGGATAAAGGACATGACGCTAGAGACGGTCTCAGTTCCTGTTTCCGAAGAGAGAAGGTCTTCTCTCGCGTGGTGTAAGAACAGCTTTCTTCTCAAGGAAGTCTACCTTTGGCTGTTCAGAAACCCGACCGCCGTCTCCTCTCGGACGCATCAGACACGGGCTGGGGTGCGACTTTGGACGGATAAGAATGCTCGGGAACATGGAATCAGGAGCAAAGGACACTTCACATCAATTGCAAGGAGTTGTTGGCGGTTATTCTGGCCTTGATAAACTTCAAGTCCCTCCAGCTTAACAAAGTGGTGGAAGTGGACTCTGACAACACCACAGCCCTGGCTTACATCTTCAAGCAGGGAGGGACTCTTTCGTGGAAGTTGTTCTAGATCGCAAGGGACCTCCTCATCTGGTCTAAAGATCGAAAGCTCACGCTGGTAACGAGGTTCATTCAGGGCGGTATGAATGTCATGGCAGATCACCTCAGCCGCAAGGGTCAGATCATCCCCACAGAGTGGACCCTTCACAAGAATGTTTGCAGCAGACTTTGGGCCCTGTGGGGTCAGCCAACCATAGATCTGTTCGCTACCTCGATAACCTAGAGACTCCTGTTGTATTGTTCTCCGATTCCAGACCCAGCAGCAGTTCACGTGGATGCTTTTCTGCTGGATTGGTTCCATCTCGTCCTGTATGCATTCCCGCCGTTCAAGATTGTCAACAGGGTACTTCAGAAGTTCTCCTCTCGCAAGGGACACGGCTGACGTTGGTTGGCTCCGCTCTGGCCCGCGAGAGAATGGTTCTTAGAGGTACTGCAATGGCTGGTCAACATTCCCAGGACTCTTCCTCTAGGAGTGAACCTTCTACGTCTACCTCACGTAAAGAAGGTACACCCAATCCTCCACGCTCTTCGTCTGACTGCCTTCAGACTTTCGAAAGACTCTCAAGAGCTAGGGACTTTTCGAAGGAGGCAGCCAGAGCGATTGCCAAAGCAAGGAGAACATCCACTCTCGGAATCTATCAGTCTCAAGGGGAAGTCTTCCGTAGCTGGTACAAGACCAATGCAGTTTCCTCAACCAGTACCACTGTAACCCAGATTGCTGACTTCCTGTTATATCTAAGGAAAGTAAGATCCCTTTCAGCTCCTACGATCAAGGGTTACAGAAGTATGTTGGCAGCGGTTTTCCGCCACAGAGGCTTGGATCTTTCCACCAACAAAGATCTACAGGACCTCCCTAGGTCTTTTGAGACCTCAAAGGAACGTCGGTTGTCCACTCCAGGCTGGAATCTAGACGTGGTCCTAAGGTTCCTTATGTCATCAAGATTTGAACCTCTCCAATCAGCCTCTTTTTAGGACCTCACGTTAAAAACTCTTTTCCTCGTGTGCTTGACAACAGCTAAAAGAGTAAGTGAGATCCACGCCTTCAGCAGGATCATTGTTTTCACATCTGAAACGGCTACATGTTCCTTGCAGCTCGGTTTTTGCTAAACGAGCTTCCTTCACGTCCTTGGCCTAAGTCGTTCGAGATCCCAAGCCTGTCCAACTTGGTGGGGAATGAACTGGAGAGAGTACTTTGCCCAGTTAGAGCTCTTAGGTACTTTCTAAAAAGGTCTTAACCTTTACGAGGACTATCAGAAGCCTTATAGTGTGCTATCAAGAAACCTTCTTTTCCAAGTTCTAAGAACTCAGTTTCTTACTATTCAGGCTTCTGATTAGAGAAACACATTCTCATCTGAAGGAAGAAGACCTTGCTTTGCTGAAGGTAAGGACACATGAAGTGGGAGCTGTGGCTACTTCTGTGGCCTTCAAACAGAGACATTCTCTGCAGAGTGTTATGGATGCAACCTATTGGAGAAGCAAGTCAGTGTTCGCATCATTCTATCTCAAAGATGTCCAGTCTCTTTACGAGTACTGCTACACCCTGGGACCATTCGTAGCAACGAATGCAGTAGTAGGCGAGGGCTCAGCCACTACATTCCCATAATCCCATAACCTTTTAACCTTTCTCTTGAATACTTTTTATGGGTTGTACGGTCGGCTAAGAAGCCTTCCACATCCTTGTTGATTTGGCGGGTGGTCAATTCTTTCTTGAGAAGCGCCGAGGTTAAAGGTTGTGATGAGGTCCTTTAGTATGGGTTGCAGCCCTTGATACTTTAGCACCTTTGAGTTGATTCAGCCTTCCAAGAGGAACGCTGCGCTCAGTAAGGAAGACGATCTTATTAAAGGCAGAGTAACGGTTCAAGTCGACTTCCTTACCAGGTACTTATTATTTCATTGTTATTGTGGATAACTGATTATATGAAATACGGGATACTTAGCTATCCTTTAGTCTTGTACACTGGTTTTTCACCCACCCCCCTGGGTGTGAATCAGCTACATGATTATCGGGTAAGTTTAATATTGAAAAATGTTATTTTTATTACTAAAATAAATTTTTGAATATACTTACCCGATAATCATGATTTAATTGACCCACCCTTCCTCCCCATAGAGAACCAGTGGACCGAGGAAAAAGTGAGGTGGCGACAACAACAAGTACTGTAGTACCTGGCCACAGGTGGCGCTTGTGAGTACACCCCCTTCTAGTATAGTGATAGCTGGCGTATCCCTCCCGTAGAATTCTGTCGGGCAACGGAGTTGACAGCTACATGATTATCGGGTAAGTATATTCAAAAATTTATTTTACTAATGAAAATAACATATTACTTGAAAATTTGTGATTTTTTTTTAATCTTTTCTCATTTCTTTTATAGAGGTTATTTGGGTTAGTAAAGCAAGGCTGTGTCAAAGCACAATAACTCTTGGAGTATATTATTTTGAAAAGGAACGTACTTTGAGTGGGTGTTTCTTTACATATATTTTAAAGAAACACTATGAAATTTTTTCTGCGGTCTGATTAAGCTTCTAAAACTTCATTAGCTCATATTAAGAAGAGTCTTATGGAAAAAGACTATTAAAAAGTGCAGCTTACTGTCATAAAGAGCTATGCTGTAGTATTGTATAAATTTTACCAATACATTTGTCATGTTTAATATCTAATTAAAGATTTTCTTATTTTCAGAATGTTTGCTGCACAAAACTTTGGGAACACGAACAAATCTCAGTAAGATCTGTTTAAGTTTATTTTATAGTTAATTATAAAATGTTTTATATGTTGGGATTGATTGAAGTCAATAAGCAGTTTTGATTTAAGATCTCTGTACTTTTATATTTAGCATAAACAGTTTCAATTTATACAATTGTAGATAAAGGTTGAAGGGTCATTTAAGTACAATAGTACAGTCATCAGAACATGAACCCTCTTCAAACTGTATATTCTATTTTAAATGTTCCTCTTCAGGTGGTGCCTTACATTTCAGGTATGGCAGTGATAATTATGAAGGCTTCACAAAGAGTTCCTGGCGAAGCGGTGGATTTGATGAGAGTCCTCCTGGGAGGGGAAGCAGGGGTAGTGATGGCGGGATGAGATCCGGTTCTCGAGACTATGGTAGCTCATCAAGAGGTAGAGGGTCCAGCCGTGGATCGGGGTCATCGCGGGGTAGAGGAGGGGGTGGCGGAGGTGGGAGTTATGGACGAGGTGGGAACAGTAGCAGCCATATGATGGGAGGGGGCAGTGGTGGGTATAGTCGAGGCGGACAGAACCGAGGTAACAGTAGTAGTGGTGGGCCCAATCGAGGTTATACAACCGGCTCGGGGGATTGGGGTTCTTCTTCTGGAGCCAGTGGAGATAACCAGGCTATGTCCCTTCTAAGTGCAGCTCAAAAGATGGGGTTAACAGGAGATTGGGCAAGTCCTTCTGGAGGAGGTAGTTCAAATATGGGAATGGGCACATCTGGAAATGACTGGAATATGAGGAATAATGATATGTCAGGGAACTTTAACAATAATAATTCCTCCGGAGGCTGGCAACCAGCATCCAATAGAGGCTATAGCACACAGCCCTCTAATAGTCGGGATATGTCATCGGGGATGGGGGATTTAGGTTCTAGTAGGTGGGAAATGGGGTCCTCTCGTGCACACTCAGGTTCATCAAGGGAACGGGATTCAAGACAGTCAGATGATTGGGAGCCTAGGTCTAATAGAGGGCGGGGAATATCTAGGGGACGAGATTCCTCCCGAGGTAGAGATTCAAGAGGACGTGATAGAGACGCTTCTGACGACAGGGATACTGGAAGATCATCCGGGGGGTGGAAATCTGGTCTTTCAAGAGGGCGAGGAAACACTGGCTCTAGAGGCCGTGACATGTCGGCTAACCGGGATTCTGGGCTGTCCAGAGGATTTGGTTCGCGTGGCGGTTCGGGTTATTCAGAAGACCATAACATGGATTCAAGCGGAGGAAACAGAATGGGGTCTTATATGGCGTCGGATAGAGGTGGCATGGCGGGAAGAAGCTTTGACCGAGAACCTAGAGAAGAAGCAAGTATCACAGAGAAAGCAATGGATATATTGAAAGCTGTCTTGGTGAGTGTAACAGTATATTGAATTTTTATTTTCTTCTATTGTGTACTGGTAGTGAATTGCTACATTTTTTTCTACAATTCTTATATATTCATCTGTAAATGTAGACCAGTAACCTTGGTATTATAGGTTGCTATCAAGAAATTCTTCCGTTATTGGCGAAGATTTAGATGTTGTGAAAGACTTAACAATATTTAATGGAAATATATTTGATACTTACACTCTGTCTGCAGACTAGATAAAATAAAAATCATTTGATTTTCTCAAAAACTTTTATGTACTTATATATACTGTACAGGTATAACTTCTGAGGCCTTTAGGCTTCTTGCAGTGTTGGTATTTTTTGTTGTAGGAAATTAGGAATATTGTAGTGGTTTGATGTGTCCAGACTTGTTGGAGAATATCTTGATTACTTACACACATGATTAGAGGAGTCTTAAGAATATCAGTCTCGTAAGGAAATCATTATAAATGTATGCTATTGTTGTGGGTAACTTACTTGAGATGGTGGCTAGTTATGTAGCACCTAACATTCAGAATAATTTTCATTGATAACTAAACAAGAATCAAATTATGTAAGTACAGTATTATAACCATGAATAGAATCTCAAAATGAAACAATTACACATGTTATACCATGTATAGTCACAACCATGAAATTTTAAGAATTTTGAATAAACTTCAAGTGTAAGTATAAAGACAGTTCATAATAATTTTTAGAATGATAGCCAAAAAAGATGATCTCCTTATTCAAAGGTTTGAAGTTTCTTGCTTGAGAGGGAACCACACACGTTACTCATTAAACACCTACATATATTGGAAAGGTTATGGTTAGGGAAAAAATTGCTGGTCCGTGTGGCATAGTCTCAATGTGATAGGACAGTACACATGGTTTTTCAGATGTCAACAGTGGTGTGTTTGAAGTGGAAATTTTTCTTGTCAAGATTGATATTAGACTGATAAATTTTATGTCGTAATCAAATGAAAAAAGTAATTCATCACAATTGAAACGTAGTCAGGTAAATTTGACTATGTTTTTTGTGTGTAAGACATATAGGAATACGTTATCTTGGAGTAATTGATTTGCTGTGATGTTTATAGATTTTCAAAATAAGTGTACCATACGCTAATTAATCATTGTTTAATTCTACATTGATTAGTTTTTCATATATCTTAAAGTACAGTACAATGCTAATTTTCAGTCCTTGCTTTTAGATCAATTCTCACAAGTTTCCTGTGAAAGAGTTTATATTCACTGGCTTCAAATGTTAGTTTTAATCTGTGTTTGGTATATTTCACAGGGCCCTAAAGGGTATAATGCTGAAAATCTTGTACAAGAATTTCCCCCAAATAAACGCAGACGTATGGATTATGTGAGTGTTGGCATTTTCGTTTCTTGTATTAATTTTGTGTTTTTGCTTGGGATAAGGTAGCAGTTTTCAGTGGGTTAAATAAGAGAATCCAGAATGGTATGTAGCTGAATTGGAATGAAGATTAGGACAGGACTTCTCCATGCAACCGGCAATGAAAAATTTCGGTTAGTTTTCAATCATCGTCATGTAGCGTACTTACACAATATTCTAAGTACGTATTTCTTGGAAGTGTGTAGGCTTTTTTCTTTTCAAGTGATAGAAGAAGGAAATTTAGGAAACTGCAATAGTGACAAAATCTTTGTCTGTTGTTTTGGATATCATGTTGATGTTAACACTTCTTTGGACTAGTCTTCATTTGTTATATGTAGGAGCAAAGGCGCAGAATATCTCTTCCCAGATCTTTTTGAGCAATGTTTCCTGAGTCTGCCATAAGTGGTAGTCTTTCTAAAAATATGGAAATTTCATTTTTAAATGTACATGGCTTTGTTAGAAGAAGTAATTAAACCACAAAGTGACTGCCTAGTCAATTACATTCTTATTTCCATCTCATTGATGTTCTGAATTTTTCCTACACAAAAGACCCGAGAAACTATTGTCGGCAACTCAAATTCGAGTGTTTGAAGAATATTATTTACCACATACCCAAAATTGAATACTGTCAGTAACAATTTAAGGTTTTTTGCAGATATATTGTAATCTAATTTTCTTTTCCAGTCACAAGATTCTCTCTTGTCCTTGTATCAAAAGGATATATCATTGCACTCTGATTTGCCAAGACAAAGAAATGACACTTATGTGCAGAATATGATTTTCATAACCATTTAAAACGGTTTAGTGAGAGAGAAAATATAACTTTTGTACATTACATTGCACTTTCACCTGTGTAACCTAATGCAATTTCATGTGGTAGATGACAAATCCAATATATAGCAGTGCTAAGTGTGAACTCTACTTGAAATCGCTCACACATTTCAGTTTGCAAATAACTGCTTGCAATTACTCCAGCTCATGCTATGTTACTTTGCTACTATTGTGGTTCTCAGTCATTCTAAATTTTAAGAGCCCTTGTACTGTGGATAGTTGTACGTCAGTAGTAGCAACTGTTAGTAAAGTTTTCAAATTTCTCATATTGATATTGCTTTACATATGCTAAACATTTAGTTGAGAACATTATTAAATGAAGTCTTTTCATAACTCAGTGCCCCTATTTTCCCAAGCACACACAAGTAAGTATTATGTGTACATTAATTGAATTCTATTTTAGAGATGCCTAGACATCCTGAGCTGGTGTTTTATATGAGGTATCTGATATCTCATCTTCAAATTATTATTCTATATGAGACCTATTAATGAATAGGTTAAATACAACTTTAATGCACACCAAAATGGTTGATAATTGCAGTACTTACTCCATCCCATTTTTAGTAACTAATGTTGTTCATAATCACATTTTGTAACACTATTAGATATGCCAGAAATTTAATTGTTAAAAATAATTGGTATTACAGTACTGCACTACTGTTAAATGATTGAAAATTATTTCATGAATAAATTTAACTATTAGATGGATTAGTAGTACTGTACTACTGATAACTGATTGAAAGTCTGTTCATGAAAATTCCATCCTTAAAATGTAAGCAAATTCCTAAAGGAATGATATGTGATAGTGTCTCATTTTAAGATAATTTGTTTTGATGACATGGTTAGGAATTAACACTGAAGGTATAATAATAGGCTCATGATTGAAATTTATCAACATTTTATTGAATATTGTCTACAGGGAGGAGAGGAAGATGACTACCAACAGGGCTCTCAGGCCCACAGTAATAGAGGCCTTGGTGAAAGCCATTGGGGCCCTTCATCCTTTAACGAGAGATTCTCTAAAGAGAATGATGGAAATCGCTGGGGTCAACAGCCTAAGCATCAAAATAGAGATCAAGAAGAAAATAGGTGGGGTTCGTCACGTAATGCACGGCATACTGAAGACCGTGACGAAGGCAAGTGGGGTTCTAAGTCACATGGCGGTGAACACTTTGGTAGAGGTTTTAGTAATCAGGAAAAATGGGGGACTGAACCTCAGAATCGAAATAGTAACTTTCAGTTTGAACGTGAAGGTGACAGTTGGCGCGGAGATCGTAACCAAGGTCAGTGGGGGTCCCAAGCGCACAATGAGCGCCAGGGCAGAGAACAAAATACAAGTCGTTGGGGATCCCAGTCTCACAGTGAATATCGTGGTGGGAATCAAGAACAAAGATGGGAGGCTCCTCAATCTTTCAATGAAAATTACGATGACAATGACCACCAGCGATATGGAGGATCCCGCTCCTATAACAGTCCTCCCGAAAAACGCCGTAAGCCCCTATTGGGTCCATACCCAGAATTTGAGAAACCCAAACCCAAGTCTCTGTTAGGTCCATATCCAGGCCCTGACAAAAGTAAACCCAAGGCAAAACCTTTATTAGGGCCTTACCCTGGTCACGATAAACCAAAACCTAAACCTCTCTTGGGGTCATTCCCTGGCTCTGATAGACCTAAACCTAAATCCCTCTTGGGGCCATACCCAGGGCACGGGCAAGATGAGGACGACTATCAGTGGGAGCAAGCTTCCTCCCGCGGTGGAATGCGAGGTCGGGGAAATCGTGGCGGTCGTGTAGCCCGCGGCGCTGGCACGTTAGGGCGAGGTCGCGGGATGCGTAACAGGCGCCAGATGAATGCATATGATCAGGAGGGAATGGCTTATGAGGAGTCCCAGCCTCTGATGCAATCATTTGAAGATAACTTCCAAGGGGAACAATTCCCTCCAGAACAATCTCTTGAATATCAAGAAAGTGGATGGTATGATGACTCTGAATGGGGTCCTTGTGAACAGTATGAAGGTGGTGAGGAATTTTGGGGTCAAAATTATGATGAATCCCAATCGTGGCAGTATGATGATTTTGCATGGCAATATGGCGATGAACAAGTGCAACAGTTCATACAGCAAGGTGGCTACCAGCCAACAAGGCTGTCCGTTAGAGAAAGACTTGGCGCCAAGAAACCAGCCTTACTGGGCGCTGCTCCAAGGTAAGCTAAGCCTTGATAACAACAGTACATTTATTATTGATTTCTCTCCTTTTATTTTACCGGCTTTTGAAACAGGGGTCACAAGGGCTGTCGATCTTGGTGTCTTTCGCGTGGATTAAGCGGAAGCTCCCATTTCTTATAGAGTATTGAAGATTTCACTTAGGGGAGACCAAGGGGGTCATTCTTACAATCCATTTATAATTGCAGTTTGCCTAAAACTTCAAATATTCCTTGTATGGGAAAGTCAACCAATATGCTAACATAGCTCAAAGAAGTATATTTAAACTTTGTTCTTGTTTATGCCATATTTTGCAGTGAAATCTTTGGCAAGGGCAGATGATTATTGCAATCCAATTGATATTTGTAAAACATAGGGAAATCTGTAGGAAAGTAATGACTACACTAATTTTTGCATGATGATAGTTTATATAGCTATTTTAAATATAGTGTACATGTGAAATGAAATTTTAACATTGAAAATTCCATACTGAACAAGAAATTGCCTTAGTAAAAAGGTACACTTCAGGCTAGTAAATCATCATGGAATTCCTGTTCGAAATGGGTTAATGCACGCAGCATTTTCCACCATTTTACTGCAAATTTCATACATTTATCTTTGAATAAGGGGTAATATAACATCTAAAAACTGTTTAACATAACCTTTTTAACAATTTGACATTTTAATCCTTGTTTTTCTATTGGAGGATGTAGACAATTCTGCAATAAAAGAAAATCTCGCCCAGGGCAAAATAATGTTTAAACATTAATTGAAGCTAAATACAACAGACATATTGCTGTACTTGAAGGCAATAGCACGAAAGGTTTCGACAGCCCTTTGTAGACTTGCTGGCATTTTTGCATTTCAGTCATGGGTACCTCAAAAATAAGAGAGGGAATAATTATGAAGAAAGACTCTAAACTTAATAATAGTTACAGTGCATGAAAGGATTCCTTTGTAATCCTTTAAAAGGATTAACAAAAACATTCCTCAGGTTGAGGTAAACTTCCTATTTTATTTGTTTTTGTACTTGTATGTAATACTGGACATGTAATGAGATTGCCATGTAAATTGGTAACTAAACAATAATATTGTTAATAAGGGAAATAAAATTTGAATTGGATATGGGAGAAAGTGAATACTATAAACATTTTTTTTACTTATTTGCATAGCAATTTTGTCTATTAACATAATAGAATGTACATTTGTGATGATGTACCCTTTTCATCACCAAATCTATTAGCTGGACAGTTTCAGCCTTACACTAGAAATATATATAGAAAGTAGTCTATTTATTACTTGAGTAGAACGTATCATTAACATCTATAGCAGATGGACGAGCTGTGATAGCAGCCGGGTGCAAAATTTGATCCTTTATTACAAAAAAAGAATAAAAATAAAAAAAAACCTGGAGTAATGGATTAGTCTTGATGCTTGCTCTAAAAAGCTACCTAGAAAAAATGTGGAGTCGATTCGAAATTCTTTGTCTCATACGAAGTTGTCGAATGATGATTCATACATGAATTAGTAGACTTCTGCTTTTACCAAAAGTACATGAAAGTTTCAGGAGTTTATTAGAGGAAAGGAAAAGATACCTCCTTTATATTTGAGTATAAACATTGGTGTCATCTTTAAAACTTTAAATTTTTCCCTTTAATTTCATTGCCATTTCTTCATATGCCTAGTATTCTGTAGCTATCCAACTTTCAAATTACAATAATATATTTTCCTTGGGTATATATTGCCCTTGTGGAATTGTTAGACTTTTAAGCTGTAAAACTAATTTCCAGGAAATTGAAATACCTTGTAGGGACAAAGATAAGTTGCAGATCTTTACTACCGAAAACATTTCTCTTTCAGTTTTCAACCCAGAAAAGTATTTTCAGATTTTAAAGAGCATAAGTGATATCCTGGTGTATGGCAGTGGTATTTGAAGATTTTTTTTTTTTTTAGGAATTGTTTAGGAAAGTTTTTTTTATCTCTGGTTAGAAGTAATCTTGAATGTTAGCTCATTTGAGTAAGTATTATATCAGGTGTATTTGATGAAGCGGTGGTTTTTATGTAGCTTCACATATTGTTTCAGGTAAATTTAACTATTAATCATGTTTTGTAGTAAAGTCTTTGTGGGGTAACTAGGTTATATTTGCATGTTTAAAATATCACCTTAATTCATTTTCAAGTTATGCTTAACTTTTTTTGTAAGTAATTATCATCTTATTTACTTTGATTTACTGACTTTTGTAACATTTGTTATACAGCTCATCCAGCACTACTGTATAATGTTGCCGATCCAAAGCATGTTATGGTTGTTTGGATCTCCACTAAAGTTGCATGGGTTATTAGTATGCAAGGCTGGTGTAGATCTTTGCTTTATGAAATGGAAATCTTTCATGATGTTCTTACTAAATGAGACCAATAATCATCTTGGTATCTTTCACGTTCTTACTAAATTTAGACCAATAAGCATCTTGGTCGATTCTTTCCGAGATCTAGGTGAGAAGACTTATAAAACGTTTGAACTAATTAATGTATGCTGGGTGCAGTAAAGTTTACAATGAAGTAATGTATGTAGGAAAACTGAAATTTACAGTTATATTAGGTTTGGCAGACATGGGCAAAGGTAGAGATGGTAGGCCTCCTATACTATAGTTTAAAGTTGAAAGAAAAAGGATATGATATTATTTTAAACTAAAAGGCAACCTTAATGAAATGTCTGGGAAGTAGGCAAGTTGTTAACCCTTTTACCCCCAAGCTATTTGGAACTTTCCAACCCTTAACCCCCAGGCGTTTTCTTTTTCAAGCACATTTTGCAATATTTTTTTTTTTTAAATTGCTCTAACAGCCTTAATTTTTGTCATAGAGAGGTCAGGTTGGTCTCAATCTTTTGGAAAAGGCCTGAAGTTTCTCATAAAGTTATCAAAAATATGCAAAAAAATTTAAATAGCAGTTATTTGTAAGGACGTATTGGTACGTCCATGGGGGTAAAGGGATGAGTTTTGGGAAATGTACCAGTACGTCCATTGGGGGTAAAAGGGTTAACAGTATTAAAATTGAACAACTTTATTTACTAATGATGATAGAATTAAATTGTTCAGACTTATACAATTCTAATTAGTAAGTACAGTAAAGTTTTGAGATGACTGGTGAACATTTTGATAACTGCTTTCAATTTAATGTTCTTGCGGAAAATTCTAAGCATAATAAAGAAGTTCTCAGTAATGTGGGATAATTGATTTTGTCCATTTACTTTACCTGTGATGAATCACTTTTATGCTGTAATTTAGAAAAGATTGGATAAGTTGGCTAGGTTATCATGCATTTTGATTATACAGGAGGTCCCCGACTTACAAACAGAAATTCAACTGAAATAACAAAGATAAGATAAAGAAATACAGTACTGTAATAAAACTTCATATCGTTTAATACAGTAAGCAAGATTAAATTTGTAATAACGATATTTATTTCATATGAAACACGACCATTTATGGACTTGTAGGAGGAACTCGTAGGTATGGGATTCAGATTAGGCTTACCCTAGGCCAAAATGTATAAAAATCTCACTTACAAACAACTACTCTTACAAGACTTTGTTAAAAATCACCCCTTTTCCATAACTAAAATTCAATTGTAGCTTGATATCTACCTTTAGATTTTCTTTCACCTTTAGATTTTCTTTCATTTTTATCTTGCAGTGATTTTAGCCTTCTTGAAACAATGTAAATGTTATTGATGCTCATTAAGCAAAGATCTTCCAGTGATTTTAGCCTTCTGGAAGCGTTGTAAACGTTCTAGAGGCTGTCTGAGCAAAGATCTGGTTTGTAAGTTTAGGACCTTCTGTGCTGGGTATTCCTTTTGAAATGAACAATTTAAAGAAAATAATCTGAGGATAGCTTATGGCGTTTCTTAGTCCTTTCATACCCCATCTTTAAGTGTTTGCTTTTAGGAGATGTGAGCATAGGAAGGGGATATGGGGTTCTATACTCAATTATTTTTTAATGAGGTGCATTTGCACCGACTCGCAGCGGTGCCCTTTTAGCTCGGAAAAAGTTTCCTGCTCTCTGATTGGTTAAAATTATCTTGTCCAGCCAATCAGCGATCAGGAAACTTTTCCAACTAAAAGGGCACCCCTGCGAGTTGGTACAAATCTGCCTCATTAAAAAGAATTGACATGGTGCAGGTGTGTGTATTTCTGTAATTATTTAGAATTATTACATGTAGATTAGCTATCAACTTCTGTACCTGTGGAAATGTTGCTTAGGTTCACAGTAGCATAGATGATGAGATTTAGAAATATCAATTATTACTGAGATTTAGAAATATCAATTATTACTATAAAACAAATTGTTTAGGACTCCCATGCAACTTTTTGTAAGTGATAAATGCTATCTTTATTTTACTCATTTCTACTCGGTTGCTATTTTTTAAACTAATTATCTCAGTTATTTAAGATGATGATACTTGTTTGTTATTATAGTTATAATATTCACTGGTGTGTTTTCCTCACGGTTTTGGTTGAATTTAGGTTTTTGGGTAACACTATTTTCCACTGGTTGTTGTCTTCACTTCACGTTGATGGGTGTTATTTTTTATAATTTTGTGTGACTTCTATGCAGAAACCTCGAACGGTTTGTATTACAGTTTTGATTTATTTGATTTTGAATGGTTTATGGGTACATTCTCCCTTTTTTCATGAATTCATTTAAAATTTCTGTATTTAATGGCATATAAAACCTATCCCTTGTTTCATCTGGGAATCTCTTTAGTGTACAGTACTATTTGTTCCTTCATGAGTACAAATCTTTCTTTAAAAGGGGAATGATTCTTTGCAGGTCGAGAACTTGGGAGTTAAAACATATTGAGGTGTTGGCATTAACCTGTAGCAGGGAAGCCCAACCCACCCTGCTGATACACTGAACAGTCAAATTGATTCCTGCTGCCGACTAACGCTGATGCGCTGTCAGCTTCCCTTGGAACTTGGCTTTACCAATATCCTTTCTTTCTCTTTTCATAGTGTGCGTGTATACTTGCCCATGCCGACTTGCCTGGGAATGTCGAGAAGATATGGCACTTTTATGAGCAGCAGGGAGGTAGATCCTCATACCTTGTGCCCTTCGTGCAGAGATCATGTTTACCACCTGGATTCCCTGTGAGGAGTGTAGGGATTTGTCACCCTTCCAGTGGCAGGTGTATGGTAAACGCACCTGAAAAAGACTAAATGTGGCTCCTTTCCCTCAGACTCCTCTTTGAGGTCGAATAAGTCAGTTAGACTTCTTCCTTTAGTCCCTGTAACACTGCCTTCTGATCCTTCCACTTCGGCCTCTTTGGGAAACAAGACAGGGAAGATTGGTGACAGATTAACCCTAGGACACATCTTTATGCCGGAAGCCTCTCCCGTTTCCCCAAGCGAAACAGGAGTCTCTCCCTTGAGAGTCTTCTGTACTTTCAAATCTTATTCTGCTTGATGGCGCTTTGCTACGCCTATTGGTTTTCCCCGGGTTACAAGGTACTCTGTCCAGAGAGATTATTAGCCTTGGCTCTTAATCCCTTGAAGGAGAATAATGCTTCTTTAACGCCTAATGATCGTATTGTCCTTAACAATGAGAATGAACCCAAGCTGCCTGCTGATGTTCTGCCCTTTGGACAGACTTCCTTGATTGATCAACCCTCAGTGAGTTCTCCGAGGAAGAAGGCATCAGGAAGAACAGGTTCTTTTTGGAAGAAACGCCATCATTCTCCTACTGTACGTATGTTGATTGTGCTTGTCCACATATATCTTCGGAGTTGTGCACATCCTCCTCTGCTAATGTGTGCCCTCGCAGGCAATATGTCTTCAAACATGCAAGTGGTTTTGACTCTTGATTAATTTGATGCTGACAAATGTGTGCATTCCTCTCCAACTAGACTATCTGTGGTCAACGCGCTCCTGATATGCATGTCCCTGTAGTACTCACAACCGTGTGCTCTCACTCTAGCGAGCATGAAGACTGATTTTCTCGCAATTACTCACAGGTGTTTTGATGATTGCAAAGCCGTTGCTGATGACAGGCACTCATGTCTGAGTATGCTGTCACTACTCTCACTCTCACTTTCCCAGATGGGCATGGGTTGACTGATAAAGACGCACGCCAGTGTGTGACTTTGCATGCGTTCAGCCCAGATCAATGACGCTTATTGAAAGGGGGCAAAATACTCTGCATGAGTGACTGTTCGTGCCACTAAGCACACTCGGTCTCTGTTAAGCCCTATTAGGTGGTTGCTCTCAACTATTTGTGATCACTTTCTTCTATGGGAGCGCCACCTCACCTGCTCGTGGCCACGTGCTCCTACAGAAGCGTTACTTCTGCTCGCGATTGATCGCATGCAACCTCACCTGCTCACTATCAATCACGCGCCATCTTGCCTGCTCATGGTTGTGCACCACCAAATCTAGATGATTTCATATGTTGACAACTAGAGGCTGTTGCCAATTGTGTTTGTCTCGAGTCGTTTTTTCAGAATTGCCAACTTATCTTCAGAGCATTCCTTCTCTAGACGACCACCATTGGGTCCAGAATCTCCTGAGGTTGTAGTTTTTGCAGGAGTGACAGAAAACCTTTGTTCACCCTTATCTGACCTGCATCAATAACCTTCAGTGTCAGGATGTCAAAAAACTGAAAATTTTCAATAAATCACCCTGTTTGGGGTGTTTGAATAGGTGGATGGTAAGGAATGAGACAGCTTCTAAGAGATTGTCTGGTTTCCCTAGTTTCTCTCATAGGAGAGATTATGGGGATCCTCCTCCTCCCTGTTCACCAACTAGTGGTAGGCATAGTTAGGCATAGTAGTTCTACATGAAATGAAAAGTTTTGCCCATGCAATAATTAAATTCCTGAATAGGGGTAATCGAGATAAATTTTTATCTCCAACCCTCTTTGGTGTCAGCCAGGTATGCTGTCTTAACAGGATGATGATCGGCAACATATTTCCTCTCCAGAGAGGAGTGAACCTGAGGTAGAGACTCCCAATTTTGTTGGACTGTTGCCTCAAGCCGTTGGTATGAATTGGACTGAGTGATGAAGTTGAGTTCGAGTCATCATTTTGCATGTTCTGGCCTTGATCAGGAGGGTTAATGGTCTTGTTGAAGCTTCCAGATCTCCAATTTAAGGCAGGAAGGCTGCAACAGATTGACTACCATGCCAAGGGTTCGAGGCAATGATTGGAACTCATTGTTACGAACTATCCATGGAGGCATTCCGACAAGGTTGACGTGTAGGTTGGCTCCTAATTATTCCTTAAAGGCAGGCTCTTCTTTTAACCCTTTTACCCCCAGGCTATTTGGAAATTTCCAACCCTTAACCCTTAGGGGTTATTTTTTTTCAAGCACATTTTGCAGTATATTTTTTTTAAATTGCTCTAACAGCCTTAATTTTTGTCATAGAGAGGTCAGATTGGTCTCATTCTCTTGGAAAATGCCTGAAGTTTATCAAAAATATGCAAAAAAAAAATAAATAGCAGTTTTTTGCAAGGACGTACCGGTACGTCCATGGGGGTAAAGGGATGAGTTTTGTGAAAACGTACCAGTACGTCCTTAGGGGTTAAAAGGGTTAAGATCCTACCACAAGCTTTTCCGATACAGAAGCGATGCTATGTGAGGTAGGACATTCATCCCTCTTCTCTGTCTTCGGGCCAAGCAATAGCTACCTGATATTTATATGTCTCCCTCCCTCTCATTCCAGCTCTGACGATGTGATCCTTTTTATCATCCTAGATAAAAAAAAGACCTTGTTCATTCAGAGGTAGAGATTATTTTGTTAAAGGGTGCTTTAGAAATCTAGGACAGGTTTCTGGACTTCTTCATTTATCTGTTTTTGGTTGAAAAGTCCTCCGGGGGCCTGGCGACCCCTTGTAGGCATCTTAGCCCTGAATGAGGTCATCCCTGAATGAGTTCATCCATCAAACTCGGTTTTGGATGAAGGTGCCCAGCACGAACAAACAGATAGTGAGGAAGAACAACGTTATGACTCTTTTTAATCTCAGGGATGTATACTTTCAAATCCCCATAAATCGTTCTTCGAAAAAGTATCTACTCTATCTTAGGGAGCAAAGTCTCAGTTTAAGGTTTCTTGCTTTGAGCTGTCTACACCCCTTGAGGTATTTATTCGAATGTTTACTTTGGTTTTGGCTTGGGTTCATGACAACGGAATAAGTCTTACCTGGTATTTAGACGACTGGCTATGAAACAACCATAGCTTGTATTTGTGTAGGAACAAATCACTAATTAGAAAAATTATTTTTATTTTTCCTGACAATAAATCCGAGTCCTTTAACTTCCCGCCTTTGTTTTCCTTAAAAGTCTAAAATGCAATCAAAGTGATTATTTATTTTACCGGCATCGGGGGCCTGGGGCTTACCCGCCACTGGCCGGTAACTATCAGCTACTGCAAACACCTTGTTATAAATTTTAACTTACAAGTTCTCCACCTGCAGTAAATCATTCCACTATAAAGGGAGTTAGGTTTGCATAATTAGGAAAATAAAAATTCTTTAAAAAATTTTAATATATTTATGTCAACTTTGGCAAGCATATCATATCTCGATTAAATCCTTATCAACATAAATTTTGTACTTTATTATTCAGCTATTGTACATACATGGATTCCTTGCTTTTATTCATAAGACTTACACTGTAATGTAAATGTTTTCATAATCGCATTTTATTTTAATGTTATGTTATTTTTAGGATTTAGGATACAAGCCTAGATTATTAGCCTGAATGAACTACACTGGTGTTTTTTTTTTTTTTCTATTTTTTTTTATTTTTGGTCTGGATCAATTTCTACTCAGAATGTAATGCATTTGGCCAATCACTGTACAGTATGTCAGATACACATAAATTATGGCGAGTAAATAATTTATGACTATTTTTGTAAGTACAGTAAATGAGAGAAATATTCCAAGTCAAAATATAGTGCCAAAAATTTAAAATTTTAACTATATTTTGTATACTGTTTACTGTATAAAGTAAGTAATATTAAATGAGCGTAATTCGACAATAGATACAGTATTGCTATTATTGTACATCTGTAATAACTCAAAATATCCAGTTTTGAGTCTTATGATAAATAATTTTTTATTAAAGTACAGGATCTTTAACATTAATCACAATTTGATGTATGGGTAAATGCTGATAGTGTTATGGAATTTATAGATTTTGGCCAGGGGCTATTTTTAGTCGGGTGTCTAGGTGAACCTTAGCCAACTATAGTCCATTTCTTTTAGCGAAGCAGATTTGCACCGACTCGCAGCGGTACCCTTTTTGCCTCTGAAAAGTTTCCTGATCGCTGATTGGTTGGACAAGATAATTCTAACCAATCAGCGATCAGGAAACTTTTCCGAGCTAAAAGGGCACCGCTACGAGTTGGTGCAAATCTGTCTCGCTAAAAGAAATGGACTATAGATACTTACACTTGTTAGACAAGACCAAGTAAGTTTTTGAGTTGGAAAAAGTAGGGTAATTATATACTGTATTTTACTTAATTTCTTGCCCAATATGTGATTCATATATTTTTAGAACTTGAGTATTTTGCTTTTTATTCTTTTGTGACTGTGATTCTTGATGCAAACTACCTATTTATGAAAAATATATGATTCATTTATTTGGCATGAAAGTAAATTGCTTCAGCACATAATTACCCGTCACTTATATAATTTCCCTCAATTGGTCTTAGTTGCGTTGGGGCTCACTTAGCTCGCAATTAAACATTCTTGGCTGGCACGTATGAGTCTGGCAACTGCAGCTATATACTGAGTGGCGGGTGCCATAAAAGCATTCAAATACCAAAATAGATTAAATTACAGTAAATTAATATAATAGATTGAGCACCCTTTTGGGATATATCCTCTTATAACCACAGTCATGATGGAAATAAGTCGAGTGGGAGAAAGGGCTGTTGCCAGACAACATCCAGAAATCTATGCATAAATACATGGACACTTAAATGCTTCAAATTACCAGCAAATGATTGTCTTACAAAAAAAAAGTTCCCTTAAGCTATCCCAAGCATTGCATGAGCAAAAACCCTCTGTGTGTCTCCCAAAATCAGAAAACGGACTTGAAATTTCAGTACTGTTCACTTCTTAGTCGTTTCATTTGTAAGATGTGTCCTTGCACCCATTAGTAGTTATACAGAGAAGCATGCCAAAATTGACGGTAGTTGACCATTTCTTTGCAAAATTCTGTTTGTCTAGAGGTTAAAGTATGATATAATTACCAAATTAGGTCTCATATGCCATCAAATACAGTAGTGTAAATAAACCCAATGTTTCATCTCTATTTTTCATTTCATTTTCAATATTTTAAATGCATTTTGATTTGATTGAAAATTGCCAGGACAGTATTTACATGTTTTCATGCATTTGTGAGTGAAATTTTATTTCTATTAAAAAATTTTATTATATGATTTTTGCAGTGAAAGATGAAACAGACCCTAATACCTATAATGAACTGCTGGGTCAATTGAAAAACTAAACATAACTTTAAAAGCATGGGAACTGTTGTTAACCCAGGTTGAAATCGTGACTCGGGAATATCCCGTAAATTTGTTATCGTATGTTGACGAATGTGTTGTAGCTTTTAATTTTTTATATACTATCGTGCATGAATTGGATTAAAATACCTATAAGTAGGTAAGCTGTATGATTTAGGTATTCCCATAGCTATTTGGTCAGAATAATTTATGTATTCCTATAAGTAATTGTTCTGTATGATTTAGGTACTTTCCTGTAACTAGTTGGTCTGTATGGTGTAGTTATTCCTATATTTGGTCTGTATGATGTAGGTATTCCTTTAACTGGTTGGTCTATATGATGCAGGTACCCCTATAACCAGTTGGTCTGTATGCTGTAGGTATTCCTATAACTTGGTCTGTATGATGTAGGTATTCCTATAACTGTTGGTCTGTATGATGTAGGTATTCCTATAAGTGGTTGGTCTGTATGATGTAGGTATTCCTATAACTGGATGGTCTGTATGATGTAGGTATTCCTATAACTGTTGGTCTGTATGATGTAGGTATTCCTATAACTGGATGGTCTGTATGATGTAGGTATTCCTATAACTGTTGGTCTGTATGATGTAGGTATTCCTATAACTGGTTGGTCTGTATGATGTAGGTATTCCTATAACTAGTTGATCTATATGATGTAGGTATTCCTATAACTGTTGGTCTGTATGATGTAGGTATTCCTATAACTGGATGGTCTGTATGATGTAGGTATTCCTATAACTGGTTGGTCTGTATGATGTAGGTATTCCTATAACTGGTTGGTCTGTATGATGTAGGTATTCCAATAACTGTTAGTCTGTATGATATAGGTATTCCTATAACTGGATGGTCTGTATGATGTAGGTATTCCTATAACTGTTGGTCTGTATGATGTAGGTATTCCTATAACTGGTTGGTCTGTATGATGTAGGTATTCCTATAACTAGTTGATCTATATGATGTAGATATTCCTATAACTGTTGGTCTGTATGATGTAGGTATTCCTATAACTGGATGGTCTGTATGATGTAGGTATTCCTATAACTGGTTGGTCTGTATGATGTAGGTATTCCTATAACTGGTTGGTCTGTATGATGTAGGTATTCCAATAACTGTTGGTCTGTATGATATAGGTATTCCTATAACTGGATGGTCTGTATGATGTAGGTATTCCTATAACTAGTTGATCTTTATGATGTAGGTATTCCCATAACTGTTGGTCTGTATGATGTAGGTATCCCTATAACCAGTTGGTCTATATGAGTTAGGTATTCCCATAACTGTTGGTCTGTATGATG
>NC_090732.1:161746229-161763729 GCF_036898095.1 Palaemon carinicauda | reverse complement strand
CATTCAATGTTAGTAAATTAAGAAAGTCTGAAGTATGATGAGGGAAAGTACAATAAAACATTGTTTACTAGCTATTGAAGGGTATTCATTTTTTTAGGAATCCATAACTGATCAGTTTACACTATTATGCTTAATTTGTAAGATACAATCAACAGATACTGAGGCCAAGTCCTCCTCTTCTATTAACGATAAGCCTATGTCAATGGTTTAAAACTCAACGAAAAGACATCGGATCTTGTATTATTCAGGATTTATAGAAGGAAAATAATAACTCAGACTACCTTCCGGAGTTGGTAAATGATCCACCATTAGAAGGATTAAATCCTTTACGTAGCCATTTCCAACCCATGGAAACCTTTTGATACAGCCTGAACTTGTTTTCTTTTCCAAATTATTAATTTTTTCATTTCATTGATACATTCAGACTTTTCAAGTGTTGAGGTATTATTGCAAGCAATAGGGAGAGCTTTTTCTGTAGATTATGAAGGGTGGAATCCTCCTCTACTTTGGGAAGGTTCTATCTCAGACGCTTTTTATCAGAAATGTTGAATAAAGGGCAATTTATTATGAGTTATTTTTTTATGGACAGGTTTTGATAGATGTTTAGTTATGGAAGGTGGAAGTAATCTGATGGAGAACTGCAAATACTTAGTAAAACTAGTGAATGATAAACGAGAGTAACATTATTAATATGGTTTTTTGTTAAGGTTTATTCATCATCATCATCTCCTCCGACGCCTATTGACGCAAAGGGCCTCGGCTAGATTTTGCCAGTCGTGTCTTTACTTATACAAAACTTAGTGACAATGGTTTTCATAAGTGCAGAAATAATAGTGTATGATCAATGAGTTTGAATGAAAAAAGTATTATATAATAAGGACAATTTTATCATGTTTACATGTTTCTTACAGAGTTACTTGATGCACCAAATAGGGAAGAAGCATGTTGCCATGACACGGTCTTTCTATGCCAAATCCAATGCTACGTACCAGCTTCTCAAGGCTGATGTCAGGGTAAGTGTTTGCTCTTGTTGTCATCAGTGTAATTCCTATAGTTAGATTAAATAAAAGTAGGAATACTGTAATTTAATTCTCAATAATCATGATTCAGTGTTGAGGATTCGCATTCATTTTTCAGGTGGAACTGAGGAGAGATCGTTCTGTTGCTAACGTACCCACTGAAGGCTATTGCCCTACGTGCGACACACCCAAGTGGGGTAATTCTCATCACATGGGTATCTGTGCTAATAGGGTAAGAAGTATTTTTTATTTTGAATGATTTATTGTATTTTTGGATGCTGATAAATATGAATGTCAAAGAAATTTACGTGTATCTTTGAAATTTGATTTGATTATGTATAGATAATACCTGAAGGCATTTTATACTTTTTCAGCTGCTACATAGGTTTGTGAAACCACTCTGCTGTTACAATCTACGCTTTGCCAGCAGGTTACAGTATGAGAACCATCGTTTATCACTTAAACACTTGGAGGTAAGTTGTAATGACAAGCTATATTCTATATCATTAGCTATAAAACTAAGAAGAGCTAGTGGAACTGAATGTACAGGGGATTAATTAGAATAATCTGAAAATGTAAGGTTTTTCATAAAGTGGTATGATTTGTTTAGGACTGGCAGGAAAAAGAAATCCAGTTGTAACTCAAACAGAAAAAAGAAAGTTTGAGAAATTATTTTATTTATACAAGAAAGCATATATAAGAGGCTGCTGTAGTGCTATTAGTCGACTTGAAGAGTTTAAGTGTGTTTCCCGCATCTAACATTCTTTGATGTAAGGAGTGATTAGCTTGTGCAGTATCGATTCATATTTGTTATTATGAATTTGCTCTAATCTAGCCTTTAATGTGTTGTAGATCTCCTGTAGAGAGTAGTGTTGTCGGTGTACCTCTCTTGATGCAGTGTAGTTATTATATAGGGTAACTTTTCAACCTTTTATACTATCACTGTTCCAGCTTCCTTCCTCTCTTAACATCTCATTATCTATTTTCTCTTAACTGCACTAAATGTGTAGTTTTGATTTTTTTCTCTAGTTTCACCTTTAGTTCTCTAAGCTTGTTGCGTAGCATATGTAATGAGTTTAGGGTAATTTACTATGACAATGTAATGACTATAATGACATTTTCAAAAAGTTCTATAGCCACTCAATCACTCCAAATCTGTCTTGCTGTCATCCCCTCTCTTCAGATACAAATCAGTAACTTTGAATCAATATCTCGGTCTCAATACCGAAGCATTGTGCCTATGTACCATACATAGCTTCCAGTCATGTGAATCCTGATATTTTATTTTATTTGGGTGTATAATTATATTTACATTAGTAGTTATGGTTACATGCATTAGAAGGTGCCTGCTCTGCTGTGTTAAAGAATGATTAATTGTATTTTACCAGTTACTTCTTGACAGTGTCTGTTTTGAATGGTCACCACTGATTTTATCTTTCTAGAATGATTATAAAAAGATGATCGCATCGGAAAAGAGGTTCAAAAAGAGGATAAGTGAATTGAAGGAGGAAATGAAGACTGAAGGAATGGAAGAGGAAATCAAACAAATTGAGGAAGAGGAAGAAAGGATTGGAAAGTTATTTACAGTTGCAGAAAGAATCAAAGGTAAGTTTCCATTTTTACAAATTTACCACTGAATGCCAGAGTTAACCCCATTGGAAGTCTCGGCCTCTAATGCGGAAGCTTCACATATTATGAACATCATGAAGCTTATCAGATGCCTTGACGGCCTTGGCGACCTTCCTCACGCCCAAGTGACTGTCAGGTGAACCACGATTTGTGTACGCTGGAATTTCACATGGTGGCTATATTGAATTTCACAGATTTCACCCTTCAGGTAACAACTTTTAGTTTGTTAAAAAGCATGACTCAGTGAACCAGAAACTATCGAAACACACTTTGGAGCAATTTGATCTGGGTCAGACTGTATCTGGACTCTACTACTTGTGGTTCATTGAGACTGCCCATATGATTATTTAATGGACAAGTGTCGTTGTCCGATTTGGTGTATATGAACATCCATAGACATATGTCACCACCTAAGGGTTAATGGAGGATGTATTCTGTGCTAGTAATTCATCTTCTATTTATATTTCGTTTGCTCGAATTTAAAAAGAAACCCAATCTTTGGAGAAGTATAACTTGACTTTTTTTTGCTGTTTCTGATCTGGATCCTTTTCAGACAAGGACTTGCACCTTTGTCCAATGAGACATTCAGGTTGTACCTTCATTGCATTTAGGTCATCAGTCCTGCTTCCTCTTATTTCTCTTATCATGTGAGTCGTCAGAATTTCCCCAAGGTTAAAGAATGATTTCCTGTTTTTAAATATATTTTAGCCCCATTGTCATGTAACATTGAGCAACTCAGTAAAGTTTGAGAGTTGAGGCCCTTACCTAAACTTCAATGTTTCCTTAATTATTTAATTGGACAAGCACTTTGGTCCTCATTTACTATATAGGAAGATTATGTTGTTTTCTACAATGGACTGATATGAGATAGAATTATTTTATCATACTTCAATATCTCACTGGAAGACCATATACAGTTCATGAGGTTTGTACCTTTTCATCATCCTTAGTCTGTAAATTAAACTTGGAACTGTCTACCATTCTTCAAACTGGTTCTTGACTATGTCAGAATACGAGGTTTTACCCTCGTGATGTTTTCAATGAGTATTTCAATGGTTATTCATCTGGACCTTTTGTCATGGGTGTCCCATATCTTTATTTGGAGGGTTTGTGGATGATCGTCCTCTACCTCTAACATGAGAGAGGTTTGGCAATTCAGTACAGCATTAATCCTTGCACCACATGCCCTGGCTAGTAGTGTGCTTTTAGCTCATTTCCTCGGTACAACCTATTTTTTTTACTCTTAATGCCTAGACCTCTATTGTATTATAGAATACAAACTTTAACTTGTGATTTTAATGTCTTTTTTCCTTATGCCTCCCAAATTGTTTTCCAGACAATTATGATTATTGGGTTTGTATAGTCAAGCAGTGATTTTTCCCTTCTAGTTTGATCTTTATGGAGGGCAAAGAAAAATGACCAAAGAGAAAATTATCTTGAGGCAAATCCAGTCATGGTCAATGGGTTCTGTTCCTTTGTGATGAGAAGTTGGTAATGCTGGAGAGCTGTTGTACAGAAAGGATTTCATCATTAAGAATTTTATATGACAAACCTGTTTTATGTTGCAAAGCCTATTTTGATGCCGTGTATCATTCATATTAGTCTTATATTCTACTATACTTTCATGCTATAGTGCACATTCAGTTTTTCCATTGTTGAATAATATCACTGATGGATTTATATTTTAATTTTGAAAATACCACTGAGACCCACAATGTATCTATTCCAGCGATTTGGACGTTGTTAGTGCCCAAAATGAATTCTTTAGGAAAAGAGAAGCTGCCGGATAAAATAGTCAAGCTGAAGACCCTCAGAGAAATCAATCTTCGAATGAAGAAGCCAGTAAAGAACACTGTTCAGTTAGTGCCATTCGATCCATCAGATCCAGTTGGTGAGTTTTATATTGTTAATATGGTAAATTGATTAATATATGTGATTATAAATAAAATCATGTTTTGCATCCAGTATGTATTCTTTTCTTATCTTTCACATAAGATACTGAGAAATTTTCATAGAAATTTTCCTGATTAAAAAGCCAGTGTTAACCACATTGAATTTCTTTAGCTTATTACAAATGTAAATAGTGACAACTTTTAATACATATTCAATATTACATTAATTACCACTTTGAACTAGCTGATAATAAGTAATTTATGTTACAGGAATTGGAAACATGATTGTATCAACACATTATCGATGCAGCATCTGTTCGAAAAGCATAGCCCCAAATAAGGAAAGTGTCCTCGAACACTGTAGTAGTGAAGATCACTATAACAATGCTTTGGTAAGATTTGTTCTCAAAGGTACAATTTTTGTATGCAATAAATAATTTATTTGATGAAGGGCTCTTTTTAAAAACTAGCAGCAGCAACACAGTACAATAATTTATCTTTAGGTCATGGGCCAATGCACAATGGTGTTACAGTATTTTTACCTTGTCACGTTCATGTCTTTATGACAGTCTTTCAAGGAAAATATGATAGAGTAACAAAGAATGAAATATAAAGGAAAATGGTGTCGTAGTGTACTCTCATTTCAAAGCTAGGGTCTAAACCTTCTACAGATGATAGCTATTTTCATTAAATTTTACCATTGCTTCTGAATAATCTTTTTGTTTTCTTTGGCTTGCAAATATTTAGAAAATGTGTTAAATGCTTTGCCAGAGAATGGCTTTTCTTATCTTCATTTTAGGCTTTGCAAATTTATGTATAATGCAAAACACTTTTCTGAAATTGTTTGTGCATATCTGTATTGATATACTCTTACAATGTTTTTGTTGCAGCGTAAACAAGAGGAACTAAGAAATGCAGAAAAACTGGCCCAAGAGAAGAAAGAGAAAAACGAGGAAGGTAGTGATGGGGAACAAAAAGAGGAAGAGGAAGAAGAGATGGAGGAGGAAGAGGAGGAAGAAGAAAACAATGATGAGATACTGGATGATGAACCTATGGAAGATCCATACGAAGGGGAATCTGTAAGTAAGACTGTTCTTTGTTTGCTATACAAACCTACATGTATGAATCTCAGGTAGTTCGTTACTAAATAACAATCGGAGAAGATTTATCTAAGGTCTCCTTGATAGCAGAGTCATAGATAAAGATAGAAACTCGCTTCTCGTATATGTTCCTTCCTGTCCGTAGATCTCCTCTGCTGGATTGGCAAAAGTTGAAAGTATTAGCTCAGTGACCTGGTTTGAATACTTGTAAATGATAGTTGGATAGTTATAACAGGTTTTAGTTTTAATTTTTCATAATTTCTTCTTAGTTATAGCAGATTTTAGTTTTAATTTCTCGTAATTTCTTTTTAGTTGTCCGTAGGGGATAATACTGTCCATGCACATCACATAATTCACTGTAGGCATTAGTAGTTTTCCAGCTTCCCTTTGACGATTAGTGGTACTTCTTATGTACTACTTCATCTTCTTTTTCTTTCTTCCATCTTTCTATTTAACCCTTTTACCCCCAATGCTATTTGGAACTTTCCAACCCTTAACCCCCAGGCGTTTTTCTTTTTCAAGCACGTTTTGCAATATTTTTTTTTAGATTGCGGTGACAGCCTTAATTTTCGTCATAGAGAGGTCAGGTTGGTCTCATTATTTTGGAAAATGCCTAAGTTTCTCATAAAGTTATCAAAAAAATGCAAATAGCAGTTTTTTGCAAGGACCTACTGGTACGTCCATGGGGGTTAAGGGATGAGTTTTGTGAAACATACCAGTACGTCCATTGGGGGTAGAAGGGTTAACCTCTTAAACTTTTGCCTTGTATTTAAACTGCAGGATTTCCCCAGTTGCACTTGACTCTGACTGGCCTCTCTGTTGCCCTTAGTAGAGTGCCGTATTGCCGATTTCAATCAATCTTAGTTGTCCCTGTTTTTCAAAGTAACTTTCCATTCTGCTTTTGTACTTTAAGATCTGCACTTGAAGAAATATTTATCATTAATAAGTAATATTAAATAGTTTCACACATTGCTGTTTTACTAAAGTCGTGTTTCCCCACCTTGCCCTACTAAATTTGGCAACATTTAACTTTGTATTTGCTCTTCCATTGCAAATGTTAAACAAAACTTATTAGTACAGTTCTGTAATTCAGGTGGTGTGTTGTCAAGTATTGATGCTTGATTAATATTTTTTCTGATTTTTTTTTTTTTATCAATGTACTTTTCTACCTTTTCCAGGGTGATATCAATACGTTAATGAATGAGGTAGAGGAGATGATTGATAATGAAGATGAAGACTCTAGAGATAGTGAAAATGAGAATGTACCAGAAGGGTAAGGAAATATATTTATGTGAAGTTTAATTCATGAATTTTCTTTTAATTTCAAATGCTTTCTTAGGCATTAATCGGTTTTAATCCAAAATCTCTATAGAATTTGTTTCTAATTATTTGAAGCATCTTTAAATGTAATTATTCTTAAAATCCTAAGGTTTTTTTAATATGTTTCTATAGGTTTGAAGACAACGACGTTCTGATTTATGATGATGCTGACATAGCTGAGGAATTCCGCGAAGTTTTGGATTACAATCCTGACGATGTCGAGGATGAGGGAAGTTACGAAGATGCAGAAACGGAAGGAAAGTCGGCGGGTAAATCTACCCGAGGTACGGGAAGAAAAGCAAAGGTCACTCCTAAAAAAGAGAAAGCAGCCACTAAAGCAACAGTGTCTGGAAGGAGGACAAGGAAGAAATAAATGATAAGGTTTAAGAGTAAGTGAAATGAAAAATTTGCCACCACCTCAAGGTGTTTACCTTGGATCTTTAGTTTATACAGAACGTCATCTTTTAGTTAAAAAGATTATACATGGTAGGGAATTTCCTTTTTTATGGCATTCAACATCAAGACTTAGTTGTATATTTGTCTTTGCAATGTGTTCATAGATTTGAGGGCGCCTCGGAGTTTACAAGTATGAATAAAATTTTGAGCGAGCAAATGAAAAACCAAAGGATTTTGAACATGTCCAATGTTCAGCCGAAGTAAACTTTAGTTTTTGTCATAAGTTGTATGCCGAATCTGTAGATATTTTTTTTCATGCATCTTTAGAGTATAAGTATCATTTGTGTTTATATGTTTATCTCTTAGGCCTTGAATATAATTGCTTCCTCCAATTGTAAGAAATAATTTTAGTTACTAGAGCTTAATTGTGGTTGCTGTTATATTATTGTATAGTTAGCAGTATGCTTCCCAGGAGTGCTTATATTTTAATTTTTATTTTAACTACAACTCTAGTTAGAAATTGTACAATTCTGAAAACAAGAAATGTAGTTAGAAATTGTGCAATTCTAAAAGCAAGGAATGTACTTGTATTATGGACTAAATAAACAACATAGTAAGAAATATTTATAAATATTTTATTTACCACAATGACATACACAGTGACTGAAATTTTTATCTGATTTGGAATTGATACTACTAGTTTTTCAAGTAATTAGTATTTTTCCTAGCTGCACAAACCCTAGTCATGTATATGGGTATAAAGTGCTCTATTGTTGTTTTGCTACAACCAAAATTTAAGAAGTTATGTGGGTCTGGCAACATTGTAAGGTTGTCCTTTGCTTCCATTTGTGCTAGGCAGGTGCATGCCCTAAAGGGTTAAAGGTTGCTCATGAATGGCAGAGAGGCAAGGGACTGTGACATTGGCCGACCAAGCAGGACAATGCCCCAGAGACTGACCATATATACACATGATCAGCACCCAAGGTAGGACCAAGAAGTGCCAGGCAATGGCTGCTGATGACTGCAGATAGACCTATAGGCTCCCCCAAACTCCCCATCCTTAGCTCACTAGGATCATGAGGTTGCAGTGACCAAAGGAACTAACAAGTTTGAGCGGAACTCAAACCCCTCCCATGGCGATCGCTAGGACATTACCAACAGGTCACCACAACTCCACTTTAGTCTTGGTCAAGGCTTGTAAAGTGGAGGGGTCGAGAAATATAGATAAAAGTCTCAGGTTTGTAATTTGTTTCTACGTGAATACGAACCCTCATCATTTATATGGGAGTTTTCTTTGGCTGGACGGAAGTCTGCAGGTGAATGTTTTGGAGCGTCTGTTTGACCCTTGACCCAAAAGGAAGATAGAATACTATGACCAACTCGGATGATAGGCAAGGTCTTGTTGTCAGCCTTACATGAAGTGGATGAAAGGGTTAGATCCCCAACCTGACAAGTTTGAGTTTTTGTGAGAAAAACTTTCTTATTTGTAAGTATATATCAAACGTCACATTGATATTCATCCCTATGTAAGTGGTCATCAGAAGATCCGAAGAGAGAGAAGCGCACCATTCATTCTGCTCTCATACCACAATTATGCTGAAAATAAGTGATGACGTGATATTGCTAAGTACAGTATCCTACAAGGGCGTATGTTTTAAACTATCTTCTGAGCAGCTACCACTATACCTAAGGAGAATGTGTCCTTAGATTTGTGGGTACAATCTTTTATGTAATTGGCTGTGAAGGTTGTATGTCTTCCAGACACCAGCACTGAGAATCTATACCACAGCGTGGTTTTTGCGGAACGCTAAAATTGCGGCAATGCCACGTGTCATGAGCCTTGAAAGGGCCCCCAGTCAACGCTTCTCCCAAATATAGATGTGTGCACTCTTATAATTGTTTCTCGTAACCAGAAAGAAACGGTGATCTTGGTTAATCTCTTCTTGTTTCGACCTGTACTTACAAACAAGATATGGATGTTACGATGAAAAGGTGTACTGTAGTTCTCTTTAGATGAAATCGGACTGCCCTTACAGGATAAAGTAAGAAACTATCCAGATCATCAGTTATTTCTTTGATTCTCTGAAATTGTAAAGGTGTCATATCAGATGTCATTAATTGATGCCTTTTGGATCTTATGAATTCTGGCACAAGTGAAAAATATATCTTTCCTCCTCCCTGTAGTGCAACACTAAATGAGACACCTTGTAGCTCACTCCCTCTCTTTGATGATGCTACAGCTAAAAGGATCACTGTTTTCTGTTGGGTGTGTCTTGCTTTGGATTGCTTTGTAGGGTGCCAACTTTGGTGACCTTAGAACCTTTTAACACATTCCAGGATAGAGTTTTGAGTTCCTGACGTGGGCAAGACTGCTCGAAACTTCTGATAAAAGGCGAGAATTCCGACTTGAGAGGAAAGGTCAATTTCCTTTAGTGTGAAGACCTGTCTCGAGGCTGAACGATATCCTTTTACTGCTGAAATGGAGAGAAGCTTATCCTTCGGCAGAAAAACTTAATCCTACAACCGGTGATATGGTGGCCTTGAGTGGAGCTATGTTCCTTCTATGAAATCAATCCCAGAAAGTTACCACTTTGCCTGATAAACTGCTGCAAAGGTATCCTGAAAGTTGCTCCGCAGTCGGTCTTTAAAAGACTTTCTTTCGGAGGAGGTGCTGGATAACCTCCAGTGGTGAAGAGCCAGGCATTTAGCTGCTTCATGAAACTATTTTTTACTTGAGGCTAATGGAGTAGGTTTGGCCAATCTTAAAGTTCTTTAAACTTCTATGAATAGATCTAGAAGGTTTGGTTACCACTCCACTTGCAGCGTTACTAATAGGTTTTGGGACATCCTGATTTTGTTAAGAACCTGACGAAGGCAGAAAGGGGGAAAAGCAGACATCCCTTCTGGCCTAGGGGTGTTGGAAAGTGTCTACCATTACTGCTGCTGGTCCGAGACTGGAGAACAATACACTGATAGTTTGTTGTTCAGATGGATGGCAAACATGTCTATGAAGGGGGAACCCCACAAATTCATTAGAGACTTTGCCACTAGAGGATTCAGAGACCATTCTTGAATCCACTTTCATTCTTAGTCAGTTCAGATTATCTGCTATTACATTATATTCTTTTTCTACAGGATGAATAGGGCTGAGAAATGAGCTTGCGGTCAGTGTTGCATCCCTACTATCCACTGGGAGAGGAGGTGAGAAACTTAGCCTCCCTGCGTGTTGACAGTCACTACGGTCATATTGTCACTCATCAACACTAACAACTGACCTTTGATAGACTGTAGTGGAGTAACGCCAGGTATGGTACCTTTACTTCCAAGTAGTTAATGTGGAATGACTTGTCTCCCTCTACCCATATTCCTGAGACTCGATCCTTTCTTAGGTGGGCTCCCTACCCTTGGCGAGAAGTATCTGGAAAAGTAGTAAGTCTGGAGTTGGAACTTGTTGAGGTGATCTGGCTAACCGGTTCTCTTTCTGTAGCCACTAGGAGAGATCTATTTTCACATCTCGAGATATCTAAAAGAGAGCTGATGGGGATTGGATGTTTACAACCACTGGCTCTTCATTGCCCGGTGTAGCGAGGGAAGATACACCCTCCTGAAGGGCACCAGTTTCTCTGGGGAGGCAAGGTGACCAAGGAGCTTCTACCAGAGTGGGCTGGAAGGGAGTCTTTCTAGAGAAAAGGTGTTTGTCATCTGTCTTAATCATTGGACTCTGTTTGTAGATGGGAATTACTGTGGTTTGGACTAAGTACCGTAGACGACATATGGTCAAGTCTTAACTTTTTGTAATTTTGCTGGATTCCCAGACCACGGCAAAAATCGAGAAGCTCACTGTGGTGGAGAAGCCGAGATATTCACTCCGCCGTCCAGGTAGAGCACGCGCTTTATTCCATGGCATGTGCCCATTAGGAGACTTAGAGAGCAGACGAATGAATACCTCAGGGGCTGTCGATACACCGAAACACAATGCCTTGAACTGGTAAGTTCTTTCTCAGAAAATAAATGCTAGTACTTTCTTGATTTGGATGGACTGTGATCTGAGAGTACGCATCCTGAAGGTCTATGGTCAGCGGGAAGTTGTTCTTTTTGATGGCTTGTATTACTGTGCTGGGGCTTCCATCTTGACTGAGTCTGGAGCACAAACTGGTTCAAGTGGGAAAGGTCTGTGACAGGTCTCCAACCTTCAGTAGGAAGAGGTTGCTGGAAAATCCCGGAGACCTGTCTATAGGACTTCTTCTATCGTGTCCTCCAGCATCTGTGTTACTGTACTGTACCTTCTTCTCGAGAAGATCCTTCTGAGACACCATCAAATATAATGATGGGATCGTTGGAGTCTTGAGTTACTGGAGGGCGACATCTTGTTAAAGGAACTTGATACCCTGAGTAAAGAACTTCCAAGGCCCAGCTATATGCCCCATAGGAATTGCCACCTTGTCCAGCAACACAGCAGGAATCCTACATTTGGTTAGTCGGGGAAATCTACTATCCCTAACAGGCTCCTCAACATCTTTTTTTTCTTACGGCCAGAGGGATGTCCTCTGCTGCAAAATGAAGACGAGTTCCTTCCAGATGCTTTTTATATTGCTGAATATTGTCGGATTCTAGTAGTAGGCGACATTGACCTTGCCTAAAGGGGGATGGTCTTGACATTTGCTGAGAGGGAGCTGAGAATCTTAATGTTGCAGGTCTTCTCAGGAAGGAGGACTAGCTAGTCTTCTCACATTTCTCCACTGCTATTAATTAGAGTTCCTCAGATTTAGGGAATCCCTATGAGTCGTATGCCTGGCAAACTTCGCAATAACTATCTCTCTTCTCTTTACCACACAATTGTCCCAGATAAAGGCTATTTGTTGGGGGTAAAAACTAATGCATAAAAGTTGGTTAATAACATTGATGATGCAACAACTTTGACTGGTCTAATGTGAGATATAATTTTAAGAGATGGAATGAAAAATATTCTATCTGATATTGTCAAAGAGATGTACACTATTTCTCCAGCGCATAATTATTATTGTTATTACTAACCAAGCGACAACCCTGGTTGGAAAAGCAAGATGCTATAAGCCCAAGGGCTCCAACAGGGAAAATAGCCCAGTGAGGATAAGGAAATAAACAATTTAAGAAGTAATGAATAAATTAAATAGAATTTTTCAATATTAAACTTACCCGATAATCATGTAGCTGTCAACTCCGTTGCCCGACAGAATTCTATGGAGGGATACGCCAGCTATCACAATACTAGAAGGGGGTGTACTTACCAGCGCCACCTGTGGCCAGGTACTCAATCATTTGTTGTTGACACCTCCTCAATTATTCCTCTGTCGTGCTTCCGGCTAGACGTTCTGGGATACGCTTATGGTCTTCGAGTTTATTCACGGATATTTGGTGAAGTATTCTCTCAGATTAACGGCTGTCGCTTTACTGGAATCCTTCTTATATTAGCTAGATAGCTTTTATATAATACTGATATAACGGTTAACGAATTTTGCTTGTTTTTGGATCACCCTTTGGCTAACTCTTTGAATACAAGATGTCTGACGTTTCGCAAGCCCCCTCCCATAGACGATGTAGGTCTTGCAATAGGCGTATTCCGAAGGCCTCGGTAGATCCTCACACCGCTTGTTCTGACTGTAGGGACAGGCCCTGTCTATTAGAAAATCGATGTGAGGAATGCGCCGGACTTTCGGAATTGGAATTTGTCCGTCTTTTAAAATATTCATCTAAGTTAGAGAGAGGTAGAGTTAGGAGAAGTTCTTCTCACTCTTCTATGTTTTCCTCACCTCATGATCCCCTACCTTTTCCTACCCCTGTAGTGGCTACCCCCGAACCTACTGTGTGCCCTCCGCCTGATATGTCAGTTGTTTTGCGTGCTATTCAGGCTTTAGGCGATAAAGTAGAATCAGTGGTAAGTGACCATAAGTCTCTGATGGCCGAAGTTAAAGAACTGAAGGTCAAGAGTGCAGTGGGTGGAATTAGTGCCAGTGCTGTGACGAGTGCTAGTGTCAGTGCAGTGCCAAGTGCTAGTGGTGCCAGTGTGGTGCGTGAGGATTTTTCTGTGCGAGCCAGTCGTCCTCCCAGTCCGGGACCTCTTGCAAGCTCCCATGCCCAGGGGAGAAGCAATGTCGAAGGGCTTAAGGGTTCGACAGGCCTTGTTAGGCGCACAGAACTATCCTCGGTGGTTGCGGGCGTGTCTTCCTTAGACCGTCACTCCCACCTGCAGACGATTGAGCCCGTCTTATTCTCGTCCGCTGATCAACTAGCAGGGAAGAAACGTTGGTCTCAGGTCTCGAGACCGCTTAAACGTAGAGTCCAGTCCGCGAGTGCTCAGCCAGGTTGTAGTCATTGGCTCAGCTCTGACTCGCCTCAGTCATCTGTCGACTGTACTCCGCCCAAGAGGAGTAAGGTTCTGCCAAAACAGAGCCCGACTGTTAAGACTTTACCTCAGTCTGTTATCGTTTCTGCCGATCCCAAGTGGACTCTGCTTCAGTCCATGCAAGCTCAGCTTTCGGACTTGATGCGTGAGTGTCGGGCTGAGAGTGTTGCACCTCCTCCTCCGCCTACACTCCCTCCGCCTGTTCTCGCTCCGCCTGTGCTCGCCCCGCCTGCACTTGCTCCGCCTGGTCGCAGCACCATCTGCCAGGCGTACGATGTTGAGCCACTTTCGGAGTTCGCTGTTCCCAGTGGTGTTCAGCCTCAGCCTTCTTTAAGGCAACCCTTGCTTTGGGATCAGGAGAGTTATTCCACTCTTCCTCCGCCTCCCCTTGCTGCTCCACCAGTGGTGCAACTCTCGGTTGGGGTACAACAACCTCTCCCCTCCGTGAGTCTGTCTGCTCAGCCATCGCTGCAGCGAGCTCAACCCTCCTCAAGGCAAGCTCCTCTACACCCTGGACTTGCGCCTCAGGAGCCTCAGCTTGCGAGAACTTTACCTTGTTCTGCGCAGCCTCAACCTCATCATGCTCCGCTCATCTCACAGGAACAGGAACGGACTACTCCGCCTCCGTCCTCCGCTCAGCTTGTGCAATCCTTGGGTTCAACCTCTCTTGCTAGGAGTCAACCTCCTTCACCCATGCGCCTGCCTTCTGCTTCGTCTGTTGTTCAGCCTTTGCAGTCTGAGCCTCAGGTTTTCCCTCAACAGTCACTGGAAGAGGAAACCACTGTTATTGTTCCTACCCGCTCTGACTCTGCGGTTCAGCATTCTGGTCCGATCGCTTCGCTACCCTCTGCTGATGAGGTGTCGGATGATGAGGAGGCACACCTTGATCCCTCATCAGACGTGGACGAATCTAAGCTTTCTCCACCGTCGATTGATTTTCGTAAGGTCTTGGCTCTACTCAGGGAGATTTACCCAGACCACTTCGTCTCTGCTATTCCCCGCTCTCCACCATCTGAGTTTTCGCTGGGCGTACAACAAGCTAAGTCCAACTATACTAAGCTTGTCCTAGCTAGATCCTCCAAGAGGGCTTTAAGGATCTTAGGGGAGTGGCTGCAGTCTAAACAACACCTTGGCAAGACTTCCTTCATGTTCCCTCCAACGAAGCTCGCTTCGAAAGCTAGCGTTTGGTATGCCACAGGGGAAGCACCAGGCTTAGGAGTACCTGCCTCTGCCCAGGCTGACTTCTCAAGTCTGGTGGACTCGCCTCGGAGAACTGCTATGAGACGCTCGAAGGTTTGTTGGACCTTCTCAGACCTGGATCATTTACTAAAAGGGTTGTTCAGAGCATTTGAAATGTTCAACTTTCTCGACTGGTGCCTGGGGGCCCTCAGCAAGAAAACCTCTCCTGCGGACAAAGATTCTGCCATGCTATTAATGTCCTGCATGGATAAGGCCATCAGAGATGGATCGGGTGAGCTAGCGTCGTTATTTGTATCAGGGGTGTTGAAGAAAAGGGAACAACTGTGTACCTTCCTTTCCGCCAGCATTACACCTTGCCAACGGTCACAACTCCTTTTTGCTCCACTCTCAAAGTTCCTCTTTCCCGAGGAGCTAGTTAAGGACTTGTCTGCTGCCCTGATACAAAAGGACACGCACGATCTTGTAGCCTCATCGGCTCGTAAGTCTAAGGTTGCCACCTCAGTCCCCAAGACTTATCGCTCCCCAGTGGCTGATACCCCGGCTACGAGGTTCATACCGCCCTTTCGTGGTAGAGCCCCCAGCCGAGGAAGCTCCCGTCCAGACTCTCACAGGAGCAAGTCTAGGAAAGGATCCAGGACATCTAAGGGAAAGAACTGACTCTCAGATTCTCCAGACAACAGTAGGAGCCAGACTCAAGATCTTCTGGCGAGCCTGGGAGAAGAGAGGTGCAGACGCACAGTCTGTCAGTTGGCTGAGGTACGGTTACAGGATTCCATTCTGCCTCAAACCACCTCTGACCACATCGCCCATCAACCTCTCTCCCAACTACAAAGAAGAGGACAAGAGGCTAGCATTGCAACAGGAGGTGTCGCTACTTGTGCAGAAGAAGGCAGTGGTTATAGTCCGGGACCATCAATCCCCGGGCTTCTACAACCGTCTCTTTCTTGTGGCCAAGAAGACAGGAGGTTGGAGACCGGTGCTGGACGTCAGCTCTCTCAACGAGTATGTCACCAAGCAGACGTTCACGATGGAGACGACCAAGTCGGTCTTAGCAGCGGTCAGACAGGAGGACTGGATGGTCTCGTTGGACTTGAAAGATGCATACTTTCACGTTCCCATTCATCCAGACTCCCAACCTTTCCTGAGATTCGTTTTCGGAAAGGTTGTCTATCAGTTCCAAGCCCTGTGTTTTGGCCTAAGCACAGCTCCTATGGTCTTTACTCATCTGATGAGGAATGTAGCGAAATTCCTACACTTATCGAACATCAGAGCCTCCCTCTACCTAGACGACTGGCTGTTGAGAGCCTCCACGAGTCGTCGTTGTCTGGAGAACCTCAATTGGACTTTAGACTTAATCAGAGACCTAGGTCTATTAGTCAATATAGAGAAATCTCAACTCATTCCCTCCCAATCCATTGTGTACCTGGGAATGGAGATTCAGAGTCAGGATTTTCGGGCTTTTCCATCGGCCCCCAGGATAAACCAAGCCCTAGAGTGCATCATGAGCATGCTGAAGAGGAGCAATTGCTCAGTGAGACAGTGGATGAGTCTCACAGGGACCCTCTCATCACTGGCCCTGTTTGTCGAGCTAGGAAGACTCCACCTCCGCCCTCTTCAATTCCATCTTGCTGCTCATTGGGACAAGGGCTCGACTCTAGAAGCAGTCTCTATCCCTATCAACCAAGAGATGAAGACCACTCTCCTGTGGTGGAAGCACAATCTCCTTCTCAAGGAGGGTCTATCATTGGCCATCCAGACCCCCAATCTTCATCTCTTCTCAGATGCATCGGACTCGGGCTGGGGTGCGACCTTGGACGGACGGGAATGCTCAGGAGTATGGAACAAGGAACAAGGATTACTCCACATCAACTGCAAGGAACTGTTAGCAGTTCATCTAGCCCTGTTGAACTTCAAGTCCCTCCTGCTAGGCAAAGTGGTGGAGGTGAATTCAGACAACACCACAGCCTTGGCTTACATCTCCAAGCAAGGAGGGACCCATTCGAGGAGCCTTTACGAGATCGCAAGGGACCTCCTCATTTGGTCAAGAGGTCTAAACCTCACTCTGGTCACGAGGTTCATCCAGGGCGATATGAATGTTTCAGCGGATCGCCTCAGCAGAAGGAATCAGGTCATTCCCACGGAATGGACCCTCCACAAGAGTGTGTGCAACAGACTTTGGACCTTGTGGGGTCAACCTACCATAGATCTGTTTGCCACCTCCATAACCAAGAGACTTCCGCTTTATTGTTCCCCTGTTCCAGACCCTGCAGCGGTTCATGTGGATGCTTTTCTTCTGAACTGGTCCCATCTCGACCTGTACGCATTCCCTCCGTTCAAGATAATAAACAAAGTTCTGCAGAAATTCGTCTCGCACGAAGGGACACGGCTGACGCTGGTTGCTCCCCTTTGGCCTGCAAGAGAATGGTACACAGAGGTACTTCAATGGCTAGTCGACTTCCCCAGGACTCTACCTCTAAGAGTGGACCTTCTACGTCAACCACACGTAGACAGGTTGCACCCAAACCTCCACGCTCTTCGGCTGACTGCCTTCAGACTGTCGAA
>NC_090732.1:161739399-161740729 GCF_036898095.1 Palaemon carinicauda | reverse complement strand
GAGCTAGTTAAGGACTTGTCTGCTGCCCTGATACAAAAGGACACGCACGATCTTGTAGCCTCATCGGCTCGTAAGTCTAAGGTTGCCACCTCAGTCCCCAAGACTTATCGCTCCCCAGTGGCTGATACCCCGGCTACGAGGTTCATACCGCCCTTTCGTGGTAGAGCCCCCAGCCGAGGAAGCTCCCGTCCAGACTCTCACAGGAGCAAGTCTAGGAAAGGATCCAGGACATCTAAGGGAAAGAACTGACTCTCAGATTCTCCAGACAACAGTAGGAGCCAGACTCAAGATCTTCTGGCGAGCCTGGGAGAAGAGAGGTGCAGACGCACAGTCTGTCAGTTGGCTGAGGTACGGTTACAGGATTCCATTCTGCCTCAAACCACCTCTGACCACATCGCCCATCAACCTCTCTCCCAACTACAAAGAAGAGGACAAGAGGCTAGCATTGCAACAGGAGGTGTCGCTACTTGTGCAGAAGAAGGCAGTGGTTATAGTCCGGGACCATCAATCCCCGGGCTTCTACAACCGTCTCTTTCTTGTGGCCAAGAAGACAGGAGGTTGGAGACCGGTGCTGGACGTCAGCTCTCTCAACGAGTATGTCACCAAGCAGACGTTCACGATGGAGACGACCAAGTCGGTCTTAGCAGCGGTCAGACAGGAGGACTGGATGGTCTCGTTGGACTTGAAAGATGCATACTTTCACGTTCCCATTCATCCAGACTCCCAACCTTTCCTGAGATTCGTTTTCGGAAAGGTTGTCTATCAGTTCCAAGCCCTGTGTTTTGGCCTAAGCACAGCTCCTATGGTCTTTACTCATCTGATGAGGAATGTAGCGAAATTCCTACACTTATCGAACATCAGAGCCTCCCTCTACCTAGACGACTGGCTGTTGAGAGCCTCCACGAGTCGTCGTTGTCTGGAGAACCTCAATTGGACTTTAGACTTAATCAGAGACCTAGGTCTATTAGTCAATATAGAGAAATCTCAACTCATTCCCTCCCAATCCATTGTGTACCTGGGAATGGAGATTCAGAGTCAGGATTTTCGGGCTTTTCCATCGGCCCCCAGGATAAACCAAGCCCTAGAGTGCATCATGAGCATGCTGAAGAGGAGCAATTGCTCAGTGAGACAGTGGATGAGTCTCACAGGGACCCTCTCATCACTGGCCCTGTTTGTCGAGCTAGGAAGACTCCACCTCCGCCCTCTTCAATTCCATCTTGCTGCTCATTGGGACAAGGGCTCGACTCTAGAAGCAGTCTCTATCCCTATCAACCAAGAGATGAAGACCACTCTCCTGTGGTGGAAGCACAATCTCCTTCTCAAGGAGGGT
>NC_090732.1:161714399-161729399 GCF_036898095.1 Palaemon carinicauda | reverse complement strand
TTTCTGGTCCACAGCAGGACAAAGGCCTCAGACATGTCAATATATGTCTGGAGTTTGGCCAGTACGGATATTTTCGTCTGATCGCTTACAGCAAACCAATCTAGTATGAGTGACCTTGACCATAATCAATTTTTTTTTTATTGAGGCGCATTTGCACGGACTCGCAGCGGTGCCCTTTTAGCTCGGAAAAGTTTCCTGATCGCTGATTGGTTAGAATTATCTTGTCCAACCAATCAGCGATCAGGAAACTTTTCCGAGCTAAAAGGGCACCGTTGCGAGCCGGTGCGAATCTGCCTCATTAAAAAGAATTGACTATAGCACAGTTTTGTTGATCATGGCGATACACAAACTCTCTCACCACGTTAAAGGTATCCCTACTCAGAAAGGGTGTGTGTCTGTTTGTATGTGAGCGCGCGAGCCTTTGGTACAAAACTCAGTGATGCAAATTTCATTAAGGCATTTAATTCGTGGCTTCAATTGTTTCATGCAGGAATTCTCGTATATAGACAATTTCTTTATTTAGTTTGATTAATTATATCATTATAGCACTGTTCTGTCAATATTATATGTCCATATAATGTGATTACTGGTTTACGTTAGTTTTACAATTACTTTTATAAATAAATGTTCAACTAAACTTACGTTGAGTTAATTCATTGTTGCTCTGAACGTTAGTCATATGAAAATAAAAAAGAAAAAGAAAAAATAGGAATATTTCAAAATTTAAGATCCTTTGAAACTCATGAAGAGGTAATTGACGGCGTAGGTAAAGCAGCAGCCTTTAAAATGCCGAAAATGTTTTAATAGTCATCTGAAACTCGACAATTTAAGTGCCCCGAAGGAACAGATATCAAAATCGTGACTTCAGTTCACATCTATGAAGTATAACCATACAAAAGTAAAGGATCTTAATATGCTCTGTGCAGAAATCTTCAGACGGAAAATTGCAGGGAAGTGGCATTATGCACCGAAGTTGTGTAATCTTCCACCAACCATGGATGGCATTGAGACACTGCCAACGTGCTCCTTATCCAGTGGCACTGTGGATAGCTACAGGTTTTGCGTCCCCGCCAAATATTAGCCATATAGAATGTGGGTTGGAAGTAAAAATCGACGAAAAACACTGAAAAAACGTTAAAAACGACGAAAAACATTGTAAAACGTTAAACAACACACGAAGAAAGCAGTGAAAAAAATTCATAAAACGACGAAAACACGGAAAAAACGTTAAAACCGACGAAAATCATTGTAAAACTTAAAAAACACCGAAAAAACACTAAGAACAACGAAAAGCACTGAAAAAAACTTTTAAATCGACGAAAAACACGGAAAAAGGCTAAAAAAAAGGACAGAATACACTGAAAAATGCCTATAAACGACCCAAAACACTGAAAATATGCCTAAAACGACGGAAAACACAAACATTTAAAAACGACGAAAAACCCAGAAACAACACTGCAACCACAGTATAGCCTTCAAGGAAAGATGCCACGGGCACCAGAAGAAATAATGGACCGCATGACATATGCATGCAAAATGGGATATAGCACAGCACTATGCACCTTCACAAGGCATTTATTCGCCTGTACAATGATCCGCAAGTGTAGTAAATCCCCCTTGTGCTTAATTTGGGTATTTAAACCATGAATATTTCAAAAAAATCTATAGTTGAAGGATGTTTGAAATCATCACATTAAGAAACATATTTTTCAGTATTTGCAAGTTTTGATATCGAATTATTATCATTTGCTGTCTTTCCCTAATGAGAGAGAGAGAGAGAGAGAGAGAGAGAGAGAGAGAGAGAGAGAGAGAGAGAGAGAGAGAGAGAGAGAGAGAGAGAGAGAGAGAGACTAAAATTAATCGTAATGTTTCCAAGGATAGTAGACCCAGTACAAGGGCTGCCACTTCTAATTCCCTAAAATAAAATGAACTAGAGTAAATATATTACAGCAAAGGCTCTCTTGTTAGATCAAGATAATATATCTTAATTAAAAGATTCTTTTGTGTTTGGATTTATAATCACAATTACTATTTATATAATTATGATAACGTAAATAATCTAATGTTTATGTTGGTCAACCTGGAACCCATTTAGTATGACGTCATCCTCATCAGTAACACCAGAACTGACTTTTCATATTTCCTTTAAACTTTCAATTAAAGCTTAACATGAGTCATGATTGCGTTTTAGTATTTAAAGAGTAATATTTCATTTTTTATAATAACAAACATACATTTGTCCAGGGATTTTTTTACGGTTTTGTGAAAGCATTACAAAATAGTTTTTTTTTTTTATGAAATAAGTCCCGACTACCATCGTGTGTGTGTGTGTGTAGATTGCCTTACCTTATGTAAGACACGGGCTCTTGCCGCTGGGCAGCCCGTAAAGTCAATTCTTTCAGCTGTGATAATTTGTTCATATTTTTGGCAGGATTTTAAAGATAATTTCATAATCTTGAGGTCTATCATAAAAAATTTTAAACTAGGAGAAATCTTTCTCATCAAATATCCAAATTTAAAAGGAAAATGTTTTTTTTAGAATATTAGATGACCGTACCAGGATAGCCAACCTTAAGATATCCAAGATATATCAAGAAAGATAAAACAGTAATTGTTACAATACTTATACAAATTGAAAAAAATATAACAGAATTGTGATTTTACTTTAATCGTGTTTAGAATAATATCTGTATCCTGGATAGTATCAAGCCATGTTTATAATGTTCTTGGTTTGGGATACATTGTCGTCTGCTGATAGTTCTTTTAGATGAAAGAGTTTGTGAATAATTACATGTCCTCACCATAACATTTATTAATGAGCTCTCTTCATATATGTATATAAAATCTATTTTTAATTACACGAATTAGACATGGACCAGCTTATTTTATTGTTTGATTTTTTACCATTATAAAAAGTTAAAAGAATCTAATGTTTACATTCTTCTCCAATGGGGGATTAGGGGTGGCAAACCTTTCGGTCTTAAAAGAAGAGGAATCATACGAAATAATCTGTTCATAAGTATTTTAGCCAGATGGTGAAATGGTAATCATGATATTCATATATTTTTCTTTAATGTATTATCCAAATTACTATTTACTCTTCCATTTTAGTATATTCTTTGCATGTAAAGTATTGGCCATTCTGAATGACAATCCACTTTTGCCCGACCTATAGTCGAGAATACCCTCTAAGATTTCGTATATCTGGCTCCTGATATTTCTAATTTTGGTATTTTTATCATACATAGAATTAAATTCGTTATATTTATGCTCATATATGTGTATGGGAGATTTATGAAGTATTTTCAAAGAAAAAATACAATAGTTTCTTTGGTGATTGAGAAAAATTTACACATGTTTTTAAAGTTACCAATAGATGGCCTCAGTGAGGCTTTTTGAGAGTGAAATACTGGTCTAATCTAGTTATTAGGAACATTTTGTGGGTGTCGCATCTCGATTGACTTAACCAATAGGAATACGCCGTTCGGGTAAAGGATTGACTTAGCCAATGGGAATACGCCATTTGAGTAAACTGTTAGCAAATAGATGTTTGCTCATTCAATTATCTAAAAGGGCAAAAGCCAATTCGGATAAATGACATAGTAAAATCTTATTTCGATAGGATATTTGGCCTTACAGAGTTATAGAGTGGAAACACTTGAAATATTAAAGTTTTTTTTTATCAGTTATTGTAATTATTTAAAATGACAGTAGTTTATTTGTCTATATTAAAGAGTTTATCTTAAAGTAACTCAAAATCTATTTAATCATCTATTTTAAGAATCTTACTTAAATATTTCCGAACACCGAAAAGGAAAGTCCACCAAAATGGAAAGTTTCTTATATACTATATCGATTTATTAAGATTTTTTTAATAGTTTTCTTAGCAGAAATTAATCAACAGTCTTTTCAACTTATCATGTGGTTGATTAAAAGTTTATAATGCAAAAATTAAAATATTTTTTTTTATATATTCTGAGTTTTGGTTAGAATTATATTTCTAATCCTATTTCTATCATATAAATGTATAATGTTTATTATTGGAAATAAAAATTTTGGTATAGGACTTAAAATATGTTTAAATGATATAATCAACGTTTAATGGAATGCTTAATTGAGTTTATATATATATATATATATATATATATATATATATATATATATATATATATATATATATATATATATTACTTTATATATGTACAATGTATAATGTATATGTGCATTCACCCCACAAATACGTGTGCAATGTATATTATCATTATTATCATGATATACTTATACCTTATCGTACAAACTTTGTATTAATTAATGGTGATAATGAATGCAACATCCTCGCTCAAGTTTTTCCGGGAACAAAATTAAGTAGACTATATAAGAATTCTATTTAATTTTCTCCGTATATTAACTCGTTGGGCCAATTCATACTTGTAAAGTAATGAAGAAGAAGGGCTTTAGTAAACAAGGCCCCAGTGACTGATTGTCCTTTGTATTTTACTAGATTCGTTAATTGTGTTTATAGTGTATTTTTGGATATGAGCTAATCTCAAGTAAGTGATGTTTTGTGTGAATTGGTACGGGAATATAAGTTTAGCTTTTGTTATTTTATATCTTAAATTAAGAGATTACTTGATCCAAGAATCGAGATTGTGTATGTGGCAACATGTATGCCACGTTTCTCAAATATGATATTGATAAACTCTTTAAAATATTGATAATGAAATCCTGTATGCATAAAGCCATGTTTTTTTAAACATTTCGGAATAATTCGTTCCAGTTTTGATATATAACGACGTCATATATTCTATAAATTTTTCTTTAGAATGGAAGTTTGGCAACGCACGCAAAAGAATTTTGCCCCCACTAAAAGCCTTACTATATGCTAGTTTGAGTATAGCTCTCGGTCAGATATTTCCCTCGAATATCTTGCCTAGGCAACCCATCGGAACTTGGAGGAATACTTGAGGTTAAGATTTATTTATTCCTTTATATAATCACACCTTCAAAAATAGTAAATATATTTAAAAAACTCATGTAATTTAGGGAACATGATCATGCCTTAACAGCAGTCTGAATTATGTTTTTGAAGTTAGAAAACGTTTATCTTCCCGTCTTGTTTATGATATCGGAATAGTAAATACCCAAAAGGAAATTCAATTTGGGCCTTGTCGCTAATTGATTGAAATAATAAATTTAGATGATTTGATTGACTTAATTAAATTATGCAAAAAAACCTTTATTTGTCAGTTATAGTTTGATAGGATAACTAACTATTCTGTGTTATAACTCTATTTTTTTTTTATTAGTATATCTTTGGTTTCATTTTGAATATTTCCAAGTTTTCGTAAGGGGAAACTTTTTAATAAAGTGAGCTATGCGCTTGTTTGTTGATTGTCTCACCTTATGTGGGACACGGGCTCTTTCTATGTGCTGAAAAGTATATTGTACAATTGAGAATGTTGAATTATTTATGATATCTCCATGATAGAAGTCCATTAAAATTCAACGTTAATGAGGTAATTACTGATAAAATAGTTAATGCTGGTTGTTCAAGAGTGATTTAATAGAAACTGTTACAAATTATTATTGTCATTACTAGCTAAGCTACAACCCTAGTTGGAAAAGCAGGATGCTTTAAGCCAAAGGACTCCAACAGGGAAAAATAGCCCAGTGAGGAAAGGAAATGGACGATTAAAATAAAACACTTTAAAAACAGTAACAACATTAGAACTGATCTTTCTTATATCAACTATAAAAAGACTTATGACAGCCTGTTCGAAAAAAAGAAAAAAAAATCGTTCGCTTCAATTTGGAACTTTTGAAGTTCCACCGATTCAACTGCCTGATTAGGAAGATCATTCCACAACCTGGTCACAGCTTGAAATAAAAGTAGAATACTGTGCATTACTGAGCCTTATGAGGGAGAAGGCCTGACTATTAGAATTAACAGCAAACCTAGTATTACGAATAGGATGGTACTGAGCGGGAAGATCTGAATGCAAAGGATTGTCAATTATAAAAAAAATCTTACGCGACATGCATAACGAGCTAAAGGCAATAAGAGTAAAATAAGACAATTCCCTTATGCCAATGTGTAGTGGATGTTGCATGTTCAGTCTCCTTTAACCTTTAAGGCTATCACCCAAACGCCAAAAAGACCTATGATTTGTTAATTTTCCATTTATATAAAAAATAAAAAGATCCTATGCCATTCTTTCCAGGACCGGCGGGAGCGAGATATGGGATCCCTACAGCAAGGCGAAGTATCCCCTGACCATTCCGAACATTCCCTCAATTCCGAAAACGCCTCGTCTTTCATTGGAATCAAAACTGGATGTGGAAAGTAAGTTAAACAAGGAATTAAACATTTAATATTTGATATTTCATTTTTAAGGCAGTAGGTTGACTAGGGCACCAGCCACCCGCTGAAATACTACCGCTAGAGAGTTATTAGGTTCTTTGACTGGCCAGACGGTACAACATTGGATCCTTCTCACCGGTTACGGTTCATTTTCCCTTTGCCTACACATACATCGAATAGTCTGGCTTATTCTTTGCATATTCTACTCTGTCCTCATACACCTGACAACACTGAGATTACCAAACAATTCATCAATTAAGGGGTTAAATACTGCTTTGTAATTGTTCAGTGGCTACTTTCCTCTTGGTAAGGGTACAAGAGACTCTTTACCTATGGTAAGCGGCTCTTCTAGGGGCGAAGGACACTCCAAAATCAAACCATTGTTCTCTAGTCTTGGGTAGTACCATAGCCTCTGTACCATGGCCTTCCACTGTCTTGGGTTAGAGACTATCATTTATCTTCCTCTTATTTTGTTAAAGTTTTTACAGTTTATGTAGGAAATATTTATTTTAGTGTTGTTACTGTCCTTTAAATATTTTATTTAAATTGCTAATTACTTCTCTTATTTCCTAGTTTCCTTTCCTCACTGGGCTATTTTTCTTGTTGGAGCCTCTGGGCTTATAACATCCTGCTTTTTCAACTAGGTTTGTAGCTTAGCAAGTAATAATAATAATAATAATAATAATAATAAGAGTGCAATTAGCACTAAGGTTCCAACTTCTTTTTAGAGTTTCTGGTGACATGATTGGTAGCGACCTTGCCTTTCATTTGAAGGCGATAGGGTTCGATCCCAGTATATGATAAGAACTTTTTTTTTCTATTTGAGCACGATATTGTGTTGATTTTCATCCATATTTACTCAATAGGGGTGATGTCATATTTTCTCTTCCACGGTGCAGTAATATTTACTTTGACTTTACTTATCTTTCTTTACATTTTGCTGTTATTTAACATTTACGTCTCATAGCAACACTTTAAGAAGGTACATTTGAAGGATCGCATGGCTTAGTCCAAATTACTTTTTGAATCAAAAGTATCTTAACACTCATAAAATAAAATAAAAATTACTCCGAATTCTTCCGAGAAAGACTGTAATTCGAATTAAAAGTGGAAGTTTATTGAACAATCTAAAAGCTGCCTAATTGAAGGCACTAATCTAATCTGATAGCAGTCCATCGTAAAACGAGGACAGGCAGCCCCATTTCAGAGAGCTTCCGAAGAGTCAGGTCTCAATGGCTATCATAATTCTTGCTTCATCGTTCGTTCATTTGTTCAGATTGCTCGGCGTTTACAGCTGAGAGGGGACTCTCTTCCTTCCTCAGTGAAGCATCAGTAGCCTTCGTCTCAAGAGGCTAAACCTCTATGCAGGGAGACCATTTTTTATTTGGTTTAGTCAAGTGGTTCTATAACATTTTCAGGCGGGTGACCTTTGGCTTCCAGATGTAGTCCTTGTGTCCCCCTTGTTCCATTTTAAACTAAGTGACAGAGCCATGCATTCGTTTATAATTATAATGTCAAATTTGTTATCTATAAACTGCATATGAGTTTCTTTGTTTTAGTGTTTTTGTTATTAAGATTTTGTAAAAAATGAAAATAGTAAGCTATTTATTGCTTAAATGTCACCTTGTCCCCAACCACAACTTATGCCTCACCACCCTCCCCTAATATCAAACCACCCCCCCCCCCCCTTTGGGACCCGCTGTTAAAATATAGCTGTCAGTCGAGATGGTGTGCAAGGGTATGGGATTTTGAGCGAACAAGAGAGATTGGAGGACATTACTTGGGCAACCATTTAGGTAACAAAGGTACTGTAACCCCATACACCTACTGTCTAGGCATAACTTAGATTTAATAACTTCAGACTATCCCAACTATTCTCGTGTTGACGTGATTGCTGGCTGTATCTATAAAGAGAATTTCTGAACTACACATTTTAAACACCATTTGGCTTTGACATGCAACCAGTGCAGCTCAAAAGACAGATTTAATCCCATTCCAAGATATAACAACCCCTAACGATATAACATTTCTATTCTTCAAAAAAAGCCTTAACATCCGGACGAGAAAGGGCCGTAACCTGCACTTTCTCCAGATGGTCATCCTGCCCCTGGTTCCCATAGCAGCGCTCCTCATCCAGAATTGCATCACCATGGAGAACGTCATTCGCTACCAAGCTGAAATCACGAAAGTCAACGAAGGGGTAAGGAAATCATGGTACAGTTGGCTTCATTAATTCCGGTACACTTCACGGGAAGCTGGGAAGACGTCAGTGTACCGTAATTAGTGGAGCCAACTGTACATTTAGCTTCATTAATTCCGGTACACTTCACGGAAAGCTGGGAAGACGTCCGTGTACCGTAATTAGTGGAGCCAACTGTACATTTAGCTTCATTAATTCCGGTACACTTCACGGAAAGCTGGGAAGACGTCAGTGTACCGTAATTAGTGGAGCCAACTGTACATTTAGCTTCATTAATTCCGGTACACTTCACGGAAAGCTGGGAAGACGTCCGTGTACCGTAATTAGTGGAGCCAACTGTACATTTAGCTTCATTAATTCCGGTACACTTCACGGAAAGCTGGGAAGACGTCAGTGTACCGTAATTAGTGGAGCCAACTGTACATTTAGCTTCATTAATTCCGGTACACTGACATCTCCCTTGCTTCTTATGTAGTGTACCAGAATTAATGATGCTAACTGTATCCCTCGCTCTGAGGCAGTGCACCCAGTCACACCCTTACCGCTCTGCGATTTTCTGTGTTTAGCCCTTTCCACTATCTCTGCTATCCCTCCATATACTATCTGTTTGGTTACTTGCTGTGAAGTAAGGGCGTGACAGGGTGTACTTCTTTGGAGTGAGGTGTGCTAGGGACTCCTGTGTCCAACTGTACGGTATTTGGGTTCAAAGTCCATTAAATGAATATTTTGAATCTATAGTTTTTAATAGGAAAAGAAGATATATATGATATTTCATTAGCAAAAGAAATTAATGAACTCTTGAGGAGATAGTGTTTTATAGTTTTTTTTTATCTGATTTATCAACGCACTAGTTTATATTATAGATTTTAATATAAAAAGACAATTGGATTCTGGATTTCAAGTTTCCTACAACAAACATTCTAGCATCGGACTGCTTTATTTTTTAATATATAAACACAAATGGATTCTGGATTTCAAGTTTCCCACAACTAACATTCTAGCATTGGATTGTTTTGTTCCTTAACTAAATTTACACAATCAAGAAAGAGTTTTCCGTTGTTTTGTGAAATAATTCTATCATACATTGCAGGTCTTGCTAGCTGTAAACTTGGGACGCCTGGTGGCGGGTATCCAGAGAGAACGTCTGGCAGTGGCCTATTATTTCTTCACAAACAGATCACTTCATAGGTTAGTTCTCCATCAAAGTATTACGTTAGGCTCGTAACAGTTATTTAATAAACTGATATGGTCGTTTGAAATTATCATTATGTTATGCAAAACGCATATGACGTCACATGCCTACTCCCTCTCGTTGCTTTTCTTACTTTTTACTTACGTCCACTCCCAGGTAGGCTTTTGGCCTGTCAGTGGAATCAGTTGTCTTCTCCACTCAATTCTGTTTTCAAAAATCCCCTCTCTTCTCAGCTGTTCAATTGTTGGCATGTTGTGTTTTGTCAGAATCTCTTCAATTTCATCCCTCCAGCGTTTACGTGGTCTACCTCTTGATCCCCCTCCCACCAGGTGTATGTCTGGTTTCCTACCTAAAATCAAGTTTTCTCTCCTTCACCATATCTGATATTTGGTCTTCCTTACTACTGTACGTGCCAATATTCAGGGTACCACATTTAAAATTAAGTTTATCTTTAACATTTTTCCTAAGACGTTTCCAGTTTCGTCGCCATTTTTACATCTGACAACTGATCCTCGAGTTTCTCGAGCGGCAAAGATTCAGTTAGAGGCTTGGGAGGCCTGTCCTAACCCAAGGTATATAGAATAACCTATTGCTGAATATACCGTCAGCACCTCAGTCGTTTGGTCCACGGCTCCTTATTCAACATACTCAGAGCAGCCCCAAGAGAGTTTAATTCCTAGGGGTTCCCCCATCCGCCACCCGGGGGACGCGTCTGGTAGGAGTATCGTTAATTTAAAGCTTTTATTTCTAAATGCGACTTTTAAGCATACATTTTAGCAAGATACTAGGAGTACGTTTTAATCTAATTTTATAATTAGATAACTTTATAATATTTCATAATATATATATATATATATATATATATATATATATATATATATATATATATATATATATATATTTATATTTATATTGCGTGTATATATGCAGATATATTTATGTACACACACACACACACACACACACACACACACATATATATATATATATATATATATATATATATATATATATATATATATATATATATATCTATATATATATGTGTGTGTATATTTACTTATATGTATATATAGGCTATACTTTACCTATATAATAAGAATGACAGATAATAGATTGACGTATAGAAAGACCATAAACAGACGCGTGTGGAAGGACACGTATGAGGCCTTTGATCTGCAGTGGACTAGCAAAGGCTGACGATACTATATATCCATAAATAAATTTGATAAGGATGAATACAATGAAAATCAAGTCAGACGAATTGTTTATATATTTTTTTCCAGATCCAACCTCACCCAGTTCTACGCTGACACAAACCACTTCATCTCCAAACTCACAACTTGGCCCAGCATCAGCAAAGACGAATCTGATCTGTTCCTCTCTCCACAGCATTTTCAAATAAGATTGAATGATTTCAGGTATGGATTAAGTGAATTACTGTTTATATTATAGCAAACTGATTGGAACGTTCTTGAAGGCAATGTTCTTCAATGGTCATGCAGAAATGGGCTGTATAGTAAGTCTATATAACTGTATGTGTGTGTTCAACGCTCATGCAGAAAAGGGATGTATGGTAGCCCTATAAAGACTACATGTTTGTGCTCAACGGTCCTGCAGTATAGGCCTGTATTGTAAGCCTATACAGACTGCATATTATGTGTTCAACGGCCATGCAGAATAGGCCTGCATTGTAGGCCTATAAAGACTACACGTTTGTGTTCAACGGTCCTGCAGAATAGGCCTGTATTTTAGGCCTATACAGACTGCATATTATGTGTTCACGGGTCATGCATAACAGGCTTTCATAGACAGCATGTGTGTGTTCAACGGTTCTGTAGAATAGGCTTGTATTGTAGGCCTATACAGATCGCATATTATGTGTTCAACGGTCCTGCGAAATAGGCTTGTATTGTAGGCCTATACAGATTGCATATTATGTGTTCAACGGTCCAGCAGAATAGGTCTGTATTGTAGGCCTATACAGACTGCATATTATGTGGTCAACGGCCATGCAGAATATGCCTGTATGGTAGTCCTATAAAGACTACATGTTTGTGTTCAACGGGCCTGCAGAATAGGCCTGTATTGTAGGCCTATACAGACTGCATAATATGTGTTCAACGGTCCTGCAGAATAGGCCTGTATTTTAGGCCTATACAGACTGCATGTTTGTGTTCACCGATCCTGCAGAATAGGCTTGTATTGTAGGCCTATATAGACCGCATATTATGTGTTCACGGGTCATGCATAACAGGCTTTCATAGACTGCATGTGTGTTCAACGGCCATGTGTTATTTAATATAAAAATGCTAATAAAATCGGTTCTGTCCTTCAAGGTCCCAGATCGACTCAACTGAGATGCTTATATCAAGGAAGATGGATTTTTACGGTGACATCACAACCCCACTCATACGTCAACTCATCATCTACACAAGCACTACAAGTTCTCCCAGTTTGTGGCAGTTCGTATTCTCTTAGTATTTTGTTATTGGTAATTGCTTTGGTATAGAACGGCACATCTTTTTTATATTTGCACGTTGGTGTTGAATCACAATTGTTGGTAGAGCTTCCTATAAGTTGTTTTTAACTATTTTTTCTTCATGGTATGTACTCTGAACAGACCCCAAGACTAGGCCGTAAGTCTCAAATTAATCAATTTGGGAAAATTAAACTTTTTGAGAATGTTGGGTGACTGAGTCTATCATGACAATATAGTACAGTTTGATTGGACGTTCTCAAGAAAAGTTTTTCACCCTAATCACCAAGTAGGCCTACAGTAGGCCTAGACCTCTAACTTTATCTTGACATTAAGATATGAATTTACAGCCTATTTATGAATGAGTACTTTATTAAGGAGACGTGCACTTATTGTGTTAGGTTAGGTTAGTTTAAGAAATTGAGTAATAAAGACTGAACATTTTACAAGTAGGCCTATTCATCAATCCGTTTTACTGATGCTGTTCTGATTTCTTAACAGTACAATGATTCCAGCTTATAAGAGAAACTGAGAAGAAAACAAGAAGCCTATTCTCAGTGGCTTTCAGCCATGGCAAAATGAAATTCTGAATGTGATTTTTTTTAGCTGATAAGACCACTTCTGTATTTTTTATTTAAGACATTGATTTAATAATGATTATAACAGAACAAAAATATGGAAAGGAAATTTAGGTCTCTCTATACATAGCCTATACATTGTCATTTGCTATGTATTCAATTTGGACTTCTGAATTGAGGTGTTTTTTGTTTTTTATAAAATCAATAATTATGAACTCAAAAGTCTCAATCTTATCTCACAAAATATACGAAATGATAATGACTATGATAGAAATATTGATGATAATAGAAATTACATAAAAATCATATATATATATATATATATATATATATATATATATATATATATATATATATATATATATATATATATATATATATATGCATTTCTCGCTCCTGAAAGAAAAGTGTGATTACTGAAGGGAAAGTCTGTAATTTAAATATCTTAAAGATATAATAAAATAAGAAAGTATTCTTCTCAGGCTACTTAAATATCATCGTTATATGTATAAAGAATTAATTAGGATGAAAAAAATTCCTTAGCTAGAGCGTTTGAACAAAATGCTTCGCGTGAATTCAACTCGTTGGCTAACAGCAGCCCATAAGCCAGAGGAACCCTCTCACCTTGATGTATTTCTAGCGAGAAATATCTAGTATCTCATTGGCTGATTCTTTCTCATCTCTGATTGGTGGTTGTATGTGACGTCATCCAATCGTATCTTTATGAAAGGCTTTAACTGGGTAGTGGTGAAAAATCTATACTTATTACCAATAAATTGTGACTAAAAATTAAAATTTTCCCGTAAATAAACTGGAAATTATTATAAATTTAATTATAAATAGATAATAAATCTTGATGAAGGGTAGATGTTACGTAAATACGCTATATTCGAAGAAATACATAATTTTGTTCTGGCCACGATGTATAGATGTGCGTGTGTGCGTCTGTTACGTTGTGAGCGGTAGTAAGCGAAGGCAACTACCAATCACGGTTGAGGAAGTTGTAGCCAATCAGAAGACTGGAATATCCCGCCAAAAAAAGAGTTCTTGGGGGACTTATCACTTGCTGCTGTTCGGAATCCTGTCCATATTTTACGAAGATTACTTGCACATTTCAATATCCAAGTCTTGGTGTAGTTTCAAGTATTTTTTCGCCTTTTTTTTACGAGAATTACTCATTTTAAAGGATATCTACATAGGGGTAGTATAACTTTACCATTATTCACCTTTTACTTTATTTTCAATAACCTTTAAACTTTTAATCTATCTATTGCATTATAGCAAATGAAAAGAGAACATACATTTAGTCAGTCCTATATCTTTTCCTTTTCGGATTCCTTTATCATCGTTATATGCATAAAAATGAATTAGGATGAAAAAAAACCATTAACTAGAGCGTTTAAACTAAACCGCTGGCGTGAATTTAACTCTTTCGCTAACAGCACCCCATAAACCAGAGGAACCTTCTCACCTTATACATTTTAGCGGGAAATATCTGTTGTCCCATTGGCCGATTCTTTCTGCGCTCTGATTGGTGGTTGTATGTGACGTCACCCAATCGTATTTTTATGAATGAATTTAACTAGGTAGTGGTGAAATACCTATACTTATTGCAGATAAATTATGGCTTAGAAATTCCAAATTTTATGGAAATAAACTTACAATGGTTATTGATTTTGTAATAAACACACAACGGATATTATTGAAAAGTATAAGTTAAAAAAATACGTACTATTCGAAGGAATATTTAATTGTGTTCTGGCTACGGTGTTAGGAGTGCGTGTGTTTGTCTGTTAAGCTGAAGCAAGCGAAGGCAACTACCAATCACAGTTGAGGAAGTTATAACCAACCAGAAGACTGGAATATCCCGCCATGAGAGCTCCGGGGGACTTGTGAGTTGCTGTTCGAAATCCTATCCATATTTTATTAAAATTATATGCACATTTAAATTTGTTATCGTTATTTACGACGGTAATTATTCCTTTAAAGGATATATACATATACATAGAGTACCTTTTCCTTTATTCACCTTTTACTCAATTTTCAATAACCTTTTAGCTATTTATCAATCTACTTATTTATTAATTTACCTATATAATAGATATACGAAATAAGAAAATAGATATTCTCAGTCTACTTAAATATCATCGTTATTTATATATACATACGAGATACCATAATGCATTTCTA
>NC_090732.1:161664782-161713899 GCF_036898095.1 Palaemon carinicauda | reverse complement strand
AATTGGCTATCAAGGTTGTATATCTTTCCAGACACCAGCAATGGGAACCTGTGCCACAGAGTGGTTTTTGCGAATGCTAAAGTTGCGCTTCTCCCAAATATAGATTTGTATGTTCATATAATTGTTTCTCGTAACCAGATAGAAACAGCGTTCTTAGTTACTCCTTGTTTCGACCTGTACTTACAAATAAGAATGGGATGAGTCCCTTGTCAGGCTGGGAGGAACATAGAGAGGAGACGTCCCCTTTTTTGTTTCATTTTTTTTATGTCAGCTACCCCCCAAAATTGGGGGAAGTGCCTTGGTATATGTATGTATGTATTATTATTATTATTGTTAATAATTGCTAAGTTAAACCCTAGTTGGAAAAGCAGGATGCTATAAGGCCAGGGCCTCCAACAGGGAAGATAGCCCAATGAGGAAAGGAAACAAGGAAAAATTAATATTTTAAAGAACAGTAACATTGAAATAAATATCTCCTATATAAGCTATAAAAACTTAAAACAAGAGGAAGAAAAATAAGTTGGAATAATGTGCCCGAGTGTACCCTCAAGCAAGTGTAGTTCTTTTTAGATGAAATCGGACTGCCCTAACAAGACAAAATAACAAACTATCCCTTTGATTGCTGAAATTGTAAAAGTGTCAAATCAGATGTCATTAATTGACGGCTTTTGGATCTTGGTTATGAATTCTGGCACAAACAAAAAAAAAACATCTTTCCACCTCCCTGGAGTGCAATACTAAGTGATACGGACCATGTAGCTCACTCCCTCTCTTTGATGAGACTACAGCTAAGAGGGCCACTGTTTTCTGTTGGGTGTGTCTTGTTCTTCAGTTCCAATTCTATCATTAAATTATTTATGGCTTTTATATTGTTAATTTTTTCTTATTTATAGTTCGCAAAAAACTATAATCTGATGTTTTAATTGATATATTTGGTGATAAAGTATGAAGATGAAAACCTCGTAAACAGAGTACTCCACTATTTCGTAATACTGCATTGGTCATAAAAAAGCCAAGGTTTCTAAAATGCCACTCTACATGTATTGGAAAAACTATATATTTATATACTGTATATATATATATATATATATATATATATATATATATATATATATATATATATATATATATATATATATATATATATATATATATATGTATACAGTAGAACCTCGGTTTACGAATTTAATTCGTTCCTAATGCGAACTCGTAAACAGAAAAATTCGTATCGCGAAACTAATTTCCCCATAAGAATGTTATAAAATCGAAATAATTAGTTCAACCCATCTACAAAAACCAATTTTCACAAATTTTTCCTTACACATACAGTACTCTACTGTACTCTACACAAAATTATTAAAATATTGCAGTCATTTAATGATGGAAATATGGATATGCATGCACAGTAAACCTAAACTTTACCTTAGAGGAGTGTCGCTGCTGGCTTGATGGAGACGAGAGGAGGGGAAGGAGGAGGAGGGGGTTACTGCTTGGAGGGAGAATCTCCCTCCATGAGAACTTCAGGACCGTTGACTGGAGTTCTCTCGCGAGAATGGCGTTCACTATCACTGGTTTTGTGTTTGCGAGACTCTTGGTCGTCGTCTTTCACAGTTCTTTTCTCCCCCTTCACAAGATATTTTTCAATAGACACCTGCTTTTGTCTGTTCTTTAAAATTTTATAGAAGTGACCCACCCCATTATCGACTAATAAGTTTATTGCACGGTCTGTTTCAGCCTTATTCGGGACATTTTCCTCAAGAAAACTTTTCACGTCTTCCCACTTCTTTAAAAAATCTTTTATCTCACTCAAAGACAGTGATTTTGCAGTGCCTCCCTCCTCCTCAGATGAGATTTCCTCTATTACCTCTCTTTGCTGCTGCTCGTGCAGGTCCTTCAGCTCCTCGGTGGTCAGCTGCTCCTTATGCTCCTGCAGGAGGTCGTCGATGTCATCCGTGTCCACCTCCAGCCCCATTGCCTTGCCCAAGGACACAATATCCTCGTCAACTGCTTCCTCCTGGTTGGGTTCGAACCCCTCGAAATCCCGTTCTGCAACGGCGTCGGGCCACAGTTTCTTCCAGGCGGAATTGAGGGTTCTCTTGGTGACTCCTTGCCAGGCTTTATCAATTAAAGTCAGGCAGTTGTAGATGGAGTAGTGATCCTTCCAAAACTCTCTGAGGGTAAGGTTGGTGCCCTCTGTTACTTCAAAGCAGCGCTGGAACATAGCTTTGGTATAAAGTTTTTTAAAATTTGAGATCACTTGCTGATCCATGGGCTGGAGTATTGGAGTGGTGTTGGGGGGTAGGAACTTCACCTTAATGAACTTGTATTCCTCCGCTATGTCCTCTTCAATGGCTGGAGGATGGGCTGGAGCATTGTCCATTAACAGCAAGGCTTTGAGTGGGAGGTCCTTCTCCAGGAGGTATCTCTTGACTTCGGGACCAAAAACCTCATTCATCCACTCAACGAAGAAGATCCTTGTCACCCAAGCCTTCGTATTAGAACGCCACATGACGTGCAACTTTTTCTTCTGCACATTGTTCTTCTTGAAGGCTCGTGGATTCTCCGAGTGATACACCAGGAGAGGTTTAATTTTGCAATCCCCACTGGCGTTGGAACAGAACAGCAGGGTTAGACGGTCTTTCATGGGCTTATGGCCAGGAAGGGCCTTTTCTTCTGCCGTGATATAGGTCCTCCTGGGCATTTTCTTCCAAAAGAGGCCTGTCTCATCGCAATAAAACACCTGTTGGGAAACGTAGTCCTCGGAGTCCACGAGCCTTTTGAACTCTTTCACATAAGACTCTGCTGCCTTCGTATCGGCGCTGGCCCCCTCGCCATGCCGAACAACACTATGGATACCCGTTCTCTTCTTGAATTTTTCAAACCAACCACGGCTTGCCTTAAAACTTTGTTTTTCTGCTGATGTGCCTGGCTCACTTCTCACCAAGTTCTCGTAAATGGTTCTTGCCTTCTCGCAAATCATGTTCTCATTTACTGAATCTCCTGCGAGCTGCTTCTCATTTAACCACACCATTAATAAATTTTCTACGTCATCAAGAATAGGTGGCCGTTGTTTTGACAACGACGATACACCTTTAGCTACTTTAGCGGCCTTTATTTCTTCTTTTTTCTTTAAAAAACTAGCAATGTCTTTCACACGCATGCCTTGGTCATGCTTCTCGATGATCTCCTTCTTCATCTCGATCGTTATCATCAGCTTCTTCTTACTGCTTTCCTTCTTCGACATCTTAGGAGCCATTGTCTATCACAATAATACACAGTACAGTACTGTAATCACAAATGAGTGAAAATAAAACAAATCACAAACCACGTGTAAAAATCACAAAGAAATCGTCCACGAATTCACTAAGTATGTATGCTATCGAGACGGCGGATACTGAGATAATGAACGAGTGAAGGGGGTAATAAAGGGGTTTAGGGGGTGGTAGGTATGCGTGGGAGGAGTCACGTGACTCCATTGTGAGATGCTGTCGTTAAGTTATTTCCATGAAAAATGCGATCGGGAAGCGCAGCGTTAACACTTTTCCACAAAAAACGGCGCGTGGGAGGGAAATTTAAATTCTTTAACCGATACAATATTCGTTAACCGAGACAAATTTTTCAGAGAAAGTCACTTCGTAAACCGAAAAATTTGTAAGCGGAGTCGTTCGTAAACCGAGGTTCTACTGTATATATATATATATATATATATATATATATATATATATATATATATATATATATATATATATATATATATATATATATATATATATGTATGTCTTTTCTGAAGAAAAGGATAGAAAAGTAAATTATAGGCAAATTTTTTTTGAGGTGGTTATAACCCTCAAACCCCTTGCTCCTATGCTCCTGTATAGGATATATATATATATATATATATATATATATATATATATATATATATATATATATATATATATATATATATATATATATATATATGTATATATATATATATATATATATATATATATATATATATATATATATATATGTATATATATATGTATATATATATATATATGTATATATATATATATATATATATATATATATATATATATATATATATATATATATATATATATATATATATATATATATATATATATATATATATATATGTATATATGTATATATATATATATATATATATATATATATATATATATATATATATATATCACATTCATACATACATATACCAAGGCACTTCCCCTAATTTTGGGGGGGTAGCCAACATCAACAAATGAAACAAAACAAAAAAGGGACCTCTACTCTCTACGTTCCTCCCAGCCTAACAAGGAACTCAACCGAGTTCAGCTGGTACTGCTAGGGTGCCACAGCCCACCCTCCCACATTATCTACCACAGATGAAGCTTCAAAATGCTGAATCCCCTACTGCTGCTACCTCCGCGGTCATCTAAGGCATCGGAGGAAGCAGCAGGGCCTACCGGAACTGCCTCACAATCGCTTGCCATTCATTCCTATTTCTAGCATGCTCTCTTGCCTCTCACATCTATCCTCCTATACCCAGAGCTTCCTTCACTCCATCCATCCACCCAAACCTTGGCCTTCCTCTTGTACTTCTTCCATCAACTCTTGCATTCATCACCTTCTTTAGCAGACAGCCATTTTCCATTCTCTCAACATGGCCAAACCACCTCAACACATTCAAATCCACTCTAGGTGCTAACTAATTTCTTACACCCGTTCTCACTCTCACCACTTCGTTCCTAACCCTATCTACTCGAGATACACCAGCCATACTCCTTAGACACTTCATCTCAAACACATTCAATTTCTGTCTCTCCATCACTTTCATTCCCCACAACTCCGATCCATACATCACAGTTGGTACAATCACTTTCTCATATAGAACTCTCTTTACATTCATGCCCAACCCTCTATTTTTTACTACTCCCTTAACTGCCCCCAACACTTTGCAACCTTCATTCACTCTCTGACGTACATCTGCTTCCACTCCACCATTTGCTGCAACAACAGACCTCAAGTACTTAAACTGATCCACCTCCTCAAGTAACTCTCCATTCAACATGACATTCAACCTTGCACCACCTTTCCTTCTCGTACATCTCATAACCTTACTCTTACCCACATTAACTCTCAACTTCCTTCTCTCACACACACTTCCAAATTCTGTCACTAATCGGCCAAGCTTCTCTTCTGTGTCTGCAACCAGTACAGTATCATCCGCAAACAACAACTGATTTACCTCCCATTCATGGTCATTCTCGTCTACCAGTTTTAATCCTCGTCCAAGCACTCGAGCATTCACCTCTCTCACCACTCCATCAACATACAAGTTAAACAACCACGGCGACATCACACATCCCTGTCTCAGCCCCACTCTCACCGGAAACCAATCACTCACTTCATTTCCTATCCTATCACATGCTTTACTACCTTTGTAGAAACTTTTCACTGCTTGCAACAACCTTCCACCAACTCCATATAATCTCATCACATTCCACATTGCTTCCCTATCAACTCTATCATACGCTTTCTCCAGATCCATGAACGCAACATACACCTCCTTACCTTTTGCTAAATATTTCTCGCTTATTTGCCTTACTGTAAAAATCTGATTCCTACAACCCCTACCTCTTCTAAAACCACCGTGTACTTCTAAGATTGCATTCTCTGTTTTATCCTTGATCATATTAATCATTACTCTACCATACACTTTTCCAACTACGCTTAACAAACTAATACCTCTTGAATTACAACACTCATGCACATCTCCCTTACCCTTATATAGTGGTACAATACATGCACAAACCCAATCTACTGGTACCATTGACAACACAAAACACATATTAAACAATCTCACCAACCATTCAAGTACAGTCACACCCCCTTCCTTCAACATCTCAGCTCTCACACCATCCATACCAGACGCTTTTCCAACTCTCGTTTCATCTAGTGCTCTCCTCACTTCATCTGTTGTAATATCTCTCTCATTCTCATCTCCCATCACTGGCACCTCAACACCTGCAACAGCAATTATATCTGCCTCCTTATTATCCTCAACATTCAGTAAACTTTCAAAATATTCCGCCCATCTTTTCCTTGCCTCCTCTCCTTTTAACAACCTTCCATTTCCATCTTTCACTGTCTCTTCAATTCTTGATCCAGCCTTCCTTACTCTCTTCACTTCTTTCCAAAACTACTTCTTATTCTCTTCATATGAATGACCCAATCCCTGACCCCACCTCAGGTCAGCTGCCCTCTTTGCCTCACGTACCTTGCGCTTTACTTCCACATTTTTCTCTTTATATTTTTCATACTTCTCTATACACTCCTATATAAAGTATATATATATATATATATATATATATATATATATATATATATATATATATATATATATATATATATATATATATATATATCTATCTCTATATATATATATATATATATATATATATATATATATATATATATATATATATATATATATATATATATATATTAGCAGCAGTAGCAGCCATTGCTCATGCACAGCAGGACAAAGACCTCAGACATGTTTTACCATTCCTTTTTGTTTATGGTCTTTCTATGCCAGTATATACCTGCAAATGTTTTCAGTTCGTCAATCCATCGTCTAATCTTCCCTCTCCTGCTTCTTTTGAAATCTCTAGGGACCCATTATGTTATTTTTAATGTCCATCTATTATCTATCATTCTTATTATATGTCCAGTCCATGTCCATTTCATTTTCTCACGTGATGTTAGAATATCCTCTACTTTAGTATACTCTTGTGTCCATTTTTCTCTTTTTCTGTCTCTCAGTGTTATTCCCATCATTGTTCTTTCCAAAGTTCTTTGAGTTGTAACAAACTTACGTTCTATGGCTTATGTTGTAAAGCTCCAGGTTACTAATGCTTAAGTTAATATTGGTAGGAGCATCTGACTAAATACTTTTCTTACACACACACACACACACACACACACACACACACACACATATATATATATATATATATATATATATATATATATATATATATATATATATATATATGCAGTATATAAATATATCATCAGGCGTAACTAGTCCACTGCAGAAAAAAGTCAACAGATATTTCATAACACTCCCGTCAGTTCATGGGACACACACACACACACACACACACACACACACACACACACATATATATATATATATATATATATATATATATATATATATATATATATATATATATATATGTGTGTGTGTGTGTGTGTGTGTGTGTGTGTGTATAGATAGATAGATATGGATATATTGATGATAAATGTATGGAAATGATTGTTCAGCAGTGGTAAGCCAATTTAGAATAAACGTATATTATGCTAAATTTGGCCCCTTTCACAGTTAGATACAATTCAGTTAGAAAACTCCTTGAACTATTTTTGCAACCAACGTATTTGTAAACAACAGACTTACGAGTACAACATGTGAAGGAAATATTAATTCATAATATACAAACACTCGAGTGATATGCAGATCGTCATATCTTCTTGTGTCCGATGGCATATCTTATTACACACGCTTGCTTTTAGAATTCGCATGAAAAGTAACAAGAGGTGTGCCAGTAAGAAAATAAAGAATAAGGGAAAAGATATCTCCTTCGTCAGCAGGTTTTCGTGATTGGGGGAAGTTCTAATTCCTGTGGCGTGTCTTGTAAGTCGTAGGCTTCTGATGACCCTTCGCATTCAACGATATTTCTGATTAATGAAATAATAAAAAGAAAATGGAGACTGAAATGCGCCATTGAGCACATACATAAGAGAGAGAGAGAGAGAGAGAGAGAGAGAGAGAGAGAGAGAGAGAGAGAGAGATTTTCATATTAAATTTTAGGCACATGACTAGTCTCATCCCATACCGAGTGTCCATAAAGAACATACGGTTAGAGGGACAGTTTTTTTTTTTTCTATTTCTTTGTTTCCCGTTATTATCTCGTATTTTTACATCCTTTAATATATGTTGAGAGAGAGAGAGAGAGAGAGAGAGAGAGAGAGAGAGAGAGAGAGAGAGAGAGAGAGAGAGAGAGAGAGAGAGAGAGATTATGACTTCCTGACCTCTCCATGCAAGATAGATAGATAGACGTAAGTGTACAACAATAATTGTCGATATATCAATAGCAATCATTCGTATATATAGATTTCAGATTAATTTTCGTTTCCTGGGCTTCTATTCCTATGTTGAGGTAAAAATAGCTATGTAACGTGGCATAATTATCTGAAATGCTAATCTACTAGTTGTGGCATAGACCGACTATCTCTTGACACCGCTGTTGTGAAAAGAAAAAAAAATGAAATAAAATACATTATTCTTCTCTCGATCACTTGCTCCAAAACAGGTGAAAATTGAGGTAAAAATAGCAATGCTTTATCAGATTTTAGCTATAGTACGCATGCGTTATGAGCACAGACAAGGAACCTTTGGGCTGGTCTTCCGCCAACTATATACGTAATTAGGATTTGTTTGGTTTCGGATCTCAAGACTGACTCTCCTTACTTATCGCAGCGCTGTTACTTCCCTGAACACATTAAAGAGTTCTTGCAAGTAAGTTTTATATTAATAATTATGTATGTAGTGGATTTATACGATTTTACTTGTTATGAAACTATCACGCAAGAAATGACAACATAAACGAAACAAAATATATTTTGTCAGACGGGAGATACATGAATGTAGGCTACCTGGCAGGTTTTAGAAAACGTGTGGACAAAACCTGTTAAGCAATAGGCCTATACTTTTAATTGTCTTCGTTGAAGCATGTTTGAAAATTTTTGATCGCAAAGATTATTTCAATTCGATGTCTTGTGATTCTATATTAATGGCGTTAGAGAAATTATTGTAAATGTAAACCGATTAGCCTAAGATATAGGTTTAACACACACACACACACACACACACACACACACACACACACACATATATATATATATATATATATATATATATATATATATATATATATATATATATATATATATATATATATATATATATATATATATATATATATATATATATACCAACAACAACAATAACAACAAATGCAGCCGTTTCTAGTCCACAGCAGGACAAAGGTCTCAGACGTGTCAATTTATGTCTGGAGTTTGGCCAGTTTTCATCACCACGCTGGCCAGTGCGGATATTTTCGTCTGATCGCTTACAGCAAACCAATCTAGTATGAGTGACCCTGACTATACTTATTTTTTTTTTATTGAGGCGCATTTGCACCGACTCGCAGGTGTGCCCTTTTAGCTCGGAAAAGTTCCTGATCGCTGATTGGGTAGAATTATCTTGTTCAACCAATCAGCGATCAGGAAACTTTTCCGAGCTAAAAGGGTACCGCTGCGAGTCGGTGCGAATCTGCCTCATTAAAAAGAATTGACTATAGCACAGTTTTGTTGATCATGGCGATACACAAACTCTCTCACCACGTTAAAGGTATCCCTCCTCAGAAAGGGTGTGTGTCTGTTTGTGTGTGAGCGCGCGAGCCTTTGGTACAAAACTCAGTGATGCAAATTTCATTAAGGCATTTAATTCGTGGCTTCAATTGTTTCATGCAGGAATTCTCGTATATAGACAATTTCTTTATTTAGTTTGATTAATTATATCATTATAGCACTGTTCTGTCAATATTATATGTCCATATAATGTGATTACTGGTTTACGTTAGTTTTACAATTACTTTTATAAATAAATGTTCAACTAAACTTACGTTGAGTTAATTTATTGTTGCTCTGAACGTTAGTCATATGAAAATAAAAAAGAAAAAGAAAAAATAGGAATATTTCAAAATTTAAGATCCTTTGAAACTCATGAAGAGGTAATTGACGGCGTAGGTAAAGCAGCAGCCTTTAAAATGCCGAAAACGTTTTAATAGTCATCTGAAACTCGACAATTTAAGTGCCCCGAAGGAACAGATATCAAAATCGTGACTTCAGTTCACATCTATGAAGTATAACCATACAAAAGTAAAGGATCTTAATATGCTCTGTGCAGAAATCTTCAGACGGAAAATTGCAGGGAAGTGGCATGATGCACCGTAGTTGTGTAATCTTCCACCAACCATGGATGGCATTGAGACACTGCCAACGTGCTCCTTATCTAGTGGCACTGTGGAAAGCTGCAGTTTTTGCGTCCCAGCCAAATATTAGCACTCTAGAATGTGGATTGGAAGTAAATAACGACGAAAAACACTGTAAAAACATTAAAAACGACGAAAAACACTGTAAAAATATTAAAAACGATGAAAAACATTGTAAAACTTTAAACAACACACGAAAAAAAACAATGAAAAAATTAAAAAAACGACGAAAACCCGGAAAAATGTTAAAACTGACGAAAAACATTGTAAAACTTAAAAAACACCGAAAAAACATTAATATCTACGAAAAGCACTGAAAAAACTTTAAAAACGACGAAAAACACGGAACAACGTTATAAAAACGACGAAAAACACGGAACAACATTATAAAAACGACGAAAAACACGGAACAACGTTATAAAAACGACGAAAACACTGAAAAATGCCTAACAACGACAAAAACACAAACACGTTAAAAACGACGAAAAATTACAGAAACAACACTGCAACCACAGTATAGTCTTCAAGGAAAGATGCCACGGGCACCAGAAGAAATAATGGACCTCATGACATATGCATGCAAAACTGGATATAGCACAGCACTATGCACCTTCACAAGGCATTTAGCCTATTCGCCTGTAACAATGTTCCGTAAAGTGTAGTAAATCCCCCTAGTGCTTAATTTGGGTATTTAAACCATAAATATTTCAAAAAAATCCATAGTTGAAGGATGTTTGAAATCATCACATTAAGAAACATATTTTTCAGTATTGGCAAGTTTTGATATCGAATTATTATCATTTGCTGTCTTTCCCTAATGAGAGAGAGAGAGAGAGAGAGAGAGAGAGAGAGAGAGAGAGAGAGAGAGAGAGAGAGAGAGAGAGATAAAATCAATCGTAATGTTTCTAAGGATAGTAGACCTAGTACAAGGGCTGCCACTTCTAAATCCCTAAAATAAAATGAACTAAAGTAAATATATTACAGCAAATGCTCTCTTGTTAGATCAAGATAATATATCTTAATTAAAAGATACTTTTGTGTTTGGATTTATGATCACAATTACTATTTATTTAATTATGATAACGTAAATAATCTAATGCTTATGTTGGTCAACCTGGAACCCATTTAGTATAACGTCATCTTCATCAGTAACACCAGAACTGACTTTTTATATTTCCTTTAAACTTTCAATTAAAGATTAACATAGTTCATGACTGCGTTTTAGTATTTGAAGAGTAATATTTTATTTTTTTATAATAACAAACAAACATTTGTCCAGGGATTTTTTTACGATTTTGTGAAAGTATACACAATAGTTTTTTTTTTTTATGAAATAAGTCCCAACTACCATCAATTCTTTCAGCTGTAATAATTTGTTTATATTTTTGGCAGGATTATGAAAATAATTTCATAATCCTGAGGTCTATCATCAATTTTTTTAAACTAGGAGAAATCTTTCTCATCAAATATCCAAATTTAAAAGGAAAATGCTGTTTTTAGAATATAAGATGACCGTACCAGGATAGCCAACCTTAAGACATCCATGATATATTTAAAAAGATAAATCAGTAATTGTTACAATACTTATACAATTTGGAAACCCAAATATAACTGAATTGTGATTTTACTTTAATTGTCTTTAGAATAATATCTGTATCCTGAATAGTATAAAGCCATGTTTATAATGTTCTTGGTTTGCGATACATTGTCGTCTGCTGATAGTTCTTTTAGATGAAAGAGTTTGTGAATAATTACATGTCCTCACCATAACATTTATTAATGAGCTCTCTTCATATATGCAAATAAAATATATTTTCAATTCACGAATTAGATATGGTCCAGCTCATTTTATTGTTTGATTTTTTACCATTATGAAAAATTAAAAGAATGTAATGTTTCCATTCCTCTCCAATGGGGGATTAGGAGTGGCAAACCTTTCAGTCTTAAAAGAAGAGGAATCATGCGAAATAATCTGTTCATAAGTATTTTAGCCAGATAGTGAAATGGTAATCATGACATACATTTATTTTTATTTAATGTATTATCCAAATTACTGTTTATTCTTCAATTTTAGTATATTCTTTGCATGTAAAGTGTTGGCCATTCTTAATGACAATCTACTTTTGCCCGCCCTATAGTCGAGAATACCCTTTGAGATTTCGTATATCTGACTCCTAATATATATAATTTTGGTATTTTTATCATAAATATAATTATTTCTTTATATTTATGCTCATATATGTGTATGGGATATTCATGAAGTAATTTCAAAGAAAGAATACAATAGTTTCTTTGGTGATTGAGAGAATTTACGCATGTTTGTAAAGTTACCAATAGATGGCCTCAGTGAGGCTTTTTGAGAGTGAAATACTGGTCTAATCTAGTTATGAGGAACATTTTGGGGGTGTTGCATCTCGACTGACTTAACCAACAGGAATACGCTGTTCGGGTAAAGGATTGACTTAGCCAATGGGAACACGCCATTTGAGTAAACTGTTAGCAAATAGATGTTTGCTCATTCAATTATCTAAAAGTGCAAAGACCAATTTGGTTAAATGACATAGTAAAATCTTATTTCGATAGGATATTTGGCCTTACAGATTTATAGAGTGGAAACACTTAAAATATTAAAGTTTTTCTTTTTTATCAGTTATTGTAATTATTTAAAATGACAGTAGTTTATTTGTCTTTATCAAAGAGTTTATCTTAAAGTAACTCAAAATCTATTTAATCATCTATTTTAAGAATCTTACTAAAATATTTTCGAAAGCTGAAAAAGAAAGTCCACCAAAATGGAAAATTTCTTATATAATATATCGATTTATTAAGATTTTTTGAATAGTTTTTCAACTTATCATGTGGTTGATTATAAGTTTATGATGCAAAAATGAAACTAAATTTTTTATTTATTCTTAGTTTTAGTTAGAATTATATTTCTAATCCTATTTTTATCATATGAGCATATATTGTTTATCATTGAAAATAAAAAAATTTGGTATAGGACTTAAAATATGTTTAAACGATGTAATCAACGTTTAATGGAATGCTTAATTGAGTTTATGTATATATATATGCGTATATATATACATATATATATATATATATATATATATATATATATATATATATATATATACATATATATATATATATATATATATATATATATATATATATATATATATATATATATATTTATATATACATACACACACACACACACACACACACATATATATATATATATATATATATATATATATATATATATATATATATACAGTATATATATATATATATATATATATATATATATATATATATATATATATATATATATATATATATATATATATATGTTTGTGTGTGTATGTGTGTGTATTTGTAAGTCTACAGTATATATATATATATATATATATATATATATATATATATATATATATATATTTATATATATATATATATATATATATATATATATATATATATATATATATATATATATATATATATATATATACGATGTATAATGGATATATGCATTCACATATACATATACGTGTGCAATGTATATTATTATTATTATTATTATTATTATTATTATTATTATTATTATACTTTATCGTACGAACTTTGTATCAATTAAGGGTAATAATGAATGCAAGTAGACTATATAAAAAAATCTATCTAATTTTCTCCCTATATTAACTGGTTGGGCCAATTCATGCTTGTAAAGTAATGAAGAAGAAGGGCTTTAGTAAACAAGGTCCCAGTGACTGATTGTGTTTTGTATTTCACTAGATTTTTTAAATTGTGTTTATAGTGTATTTTGGATATGAGCTAATCTCAAGTAAGTGACGTTTTATGTGAATTGGTACGTGAAAATAAGTTGAGATTTTGTCATTTTATATGTTAATAAATTAAGAGATTACTTGACCCAAGAATCGAGATTGTGTATTTGACAATATGTATGCCACGTTTCTCAAATATGATATTGATAAACTCTTTAAAATGTTGATAATGAACAACTGTATTCATAAAGCCATGTTTTGTAAATATTTCGGAATAATTCTTTTCAGTTTTGATATATAACAACGTCATTTATTCTATAAAATTTTCTTTCGAATGGAAGTTTGGCAGCGCACGTAAAACAATTTTGCCCCCACTAAAAGCCTCACGATAGGCTAGTTTGAGTATAGCTCTCGGGCAAATATTTCCCTCGAGTATCTTGCTTAGGCAACCAATCGGAACTTGGAGAAATACTTGAGATTAAGATTTATTTATTCCTCTAAATAACCACCCCTTCAAAAACAGTAAATATATTTAAAAAAAAAAAAAAAAAAAAAACTCTAGTAATTTAGGGAACGGGATCATTAACAGCAGTCTGAATTATGTTTTTGAAGTGAAAAAACGTTTATCTTCCCGTCTCGTTTATGATATCGAAATAGTAAATATCCAAAAGGAAATTCAATTTGGGCCTTGTCGCCGATTGATTGAAATAATCAATTTCGATTATTTAATTGACTTTATTACATTATGCAAAAACCCCTTTATTTATCAGTTATAGTTTGATAGGATAACTAACTATTCTGAGTTAACTCTTTTTGATTAGTATATCTTTGGTTTCATTTTGAATATTTCCAAGTTTTCGTAAAAAGAAAGTTATTTGATAAAGTGAGGTATGCGCTTGTTTATAGGTTGTCTCACCTTGTGTGGGACACGGGGTCTTGCTGTGTGCTGAAAAGTCTATTTTCCAATATCCGTGAAATCAGATATTGTACAATTGAGGATGTTTAATTATTTCGGTTATTACCATTATAGACGCCCATTAAAATTCAACGTTAATGAGGTAATTATTGATAAAATAGTTAATGCTGGTCGTTCAAGAGAAATTTAATAGAAGCTGTTACAAATTATTATCGGCGTCAATTACCTTCGATGTCAGGATGCCAGAGAACCTCAAATCATTCATTCATTATATATTATTACTATCATTACTAGCCAAGCTACAACCCTAGTTGGAAAAGCAGGAGGCTATAAGCCCAAGGGCTTCAACAGGGAAAAATAGCCCAGTGAGGAAAGGAAATAAGGAGTAATGGATAATTAAGATGAAACACTTTAAGAATATTGATAACATTAAAACTAATCTTTCATATATAAATTATAAAAAGAGACTTATGACAGTCTTCGAAAAAAAAAAAAAAACTTGCACTTCTAGTTGGAACTTTTGAAGTTACACCGATTCTACTGCCTGATTAAGAAAATCATTCCACCACCTGGTGACAACTTGGGAAAAAATTCTAGAATTATGTGATGAAGAAGGCCTAACTATTAGAATCAACTGCATACCAGGTATCATATTTCCTTATTTCCTTTCCTCACTGGGCTATTTTCCCCTGTTGGATCCCTTGGGCTTATGGCATCTTAATTTTCCAACTAGGGTTGTAGCTTAGCTAATAATGATAATAATAATAATATTAATAATAATAATAATAATAATACGAACAGGATGGTACTGAACGGGAAGATCTGAATACAAAGGATTGTCAATTATGAAAAAATCTTAAGCAACACGCATAACGAACAGAAGGAAACTAGAGTAAAATAAGACATAATTCCTTCTTGCCAATGTGCAGTGGATGTTACGTGTTCAGTTTCCTTTAACCTCCAAGGCTATCTCTCAAAGGAATCCTTTTATTTGTGTAGGAAAGTTCTTATTTCATGAATAATCGAATGTGATACTCAAACGAAATGAGTAAGGAATAGCTTTTCCACAGATGCAATTGTTTTTTGCCGATTTTTTACACTTAAAGGCAAGCGACGGCACTATGTAGTGAGGACACTATCCTACTGTGGTTTTCATCCCCATAACTTTGATATATATATATATATATATATATATATATATATATATATATATATATATATATATATATATATATATATATATATATATATATATATATTACTGAAGTATACATCGCTACTCGAATGAACTTTTGTGTGCCATTTAGTAAACTTTTTCGATTTGTTTTCGGTTATATGTGACAAAATATAGCTACGGGCTTCAAGTTTGCAAGAGCCCATGTAATCTAAAAAAAAAAAAAAAACGCCAAGTAGGCCTATGATTTGTTAACTTTCCATCGATATAAAAAAATAAAAAGATCCTATGCCATTCCTTCCAGGACCGGCGGGAGCGAGACATGGGATCCCTACAGCCAGGCGAAGTATCCCCTGACCATTCCGAGCATTCCCTCAATTCCGAAAACGCCTCGTCTTTCATTGGAATCAAAACTGGATGTGGAAAGTAAGTTAAACAACGAATTAAACATTTAATATTTGATATTTCATTTTTAAGGTAGTAGGTTGACCAAGGCACCAGTCACCTGTTGAAATACTACCGCTAGAGAGTTATGGGGTCCTTTGACTGGCCAGACGGTATAACATTGGATCTTTCTCTTCGGTTACGGTTCATTTTTCTTTTGCCTACACATACCGAATAGTCTGGCCTATTCTTTACATATTCTACTCTGTCCTCATACACCTGACAACACTGAGGTTACCAAACAATTCTTGTTCACCCAAGATGTTAACTACTGCACTTTAATTATTCAGTGGCTACTTTCCTCTTGGTAAGGGTAGAAGAGACTCTATTTGCTACGGTAAGCAGCTCTTCTAGAAGAAAAACACTCCAAAATCTTGGGTAGTGCTATAACCTCAGTACCTCAGTACCATGGTTTTCCACTGTCTTGGGTTAGAGTTCTCTTGCTTGAGGGTACACTCGGGCACACTAATCTATCATTTATCTTCCTCTTATTTTGTTAAATTTTTTATGGTTTATATAGGAAGTATTTATTTTAATGTTGTGACTGTTCTTGAAATATTTTATTTTAATTGTTAATTAATTCTCTTATTTCCTAGTTTCCTTTCCTCACTGGACTATTTTCCCTGTAAGAGCCTTTGGGCTTATAGTATCCTGATTTTCCAACTAAGGTTGTATCTTAGCAAGCAATGTAATAATAATAATAATAATGATAATAATAATAAGAAGAGTGCACTTAGCACTAAGGTTCCAACTTCTTTTAGACCTTCTGGTGGCATGATTGGTAGCGACCTTGCCTTTCATTTGAAGGCGATAGGGTTCGATCCCAGTAGGAGATAAGAACTTTTTTCTATTTGAGCACGATATTGTGTTGATTTTCTTCCATATTGACTCATATTTTAGTCACATTTTCTCATCCATGATGCAGTAATGTTTACTTTGACTTCAGTTATCTTACTTTACATTTTGCTCTTATTTAACCTTTGCTTCTCATAGCAACACTTTAAGAAGGCACATTTGAAGGATCGCATGGCTTAGTCCAAATTACTTTTCAAATCAATAGTATCTTAACACTCATGAAATAAAATAAAAATTACTCCGAATTCTTCCGAGAAAGACTGTTATTCTAATCAAAAGTGGAAGTTTATTGAACAATCTGAAAGCTGCCTAATTGAAGGCACTAATCTAATCTAATAGCAGTCCACAGTAAAACGATGACAGGCAGCCCCATTTCAGAGAGCTTCCAAAGAGTCAGGTCTCAATGGCTATCATAATTCTTGCTTCATCGTTCGTTCATTTGTTCAGATTGCTCGGCGTTTACAGTTGAGAGGGGACTCTCTTCCTTATCAGTGAAACATCAGTAGCCTTCGTCTCAAGAGGCTGAACCTCTATGCAGGGAGACCATTTAACTTGGTTTAGTTAAGTGGTTCTTTAACATTTTCAGGCGGGCACACCTTCTCTTCCAGATGTAGTCCTTGTGTCCCCCTTGTTTCATTTGAAACTAAGTGACGGAGCTATGCATTCGTTTATAATTCTAATGTCAAATTTGTTATCTATACACTGCATATGAGTTTCTTTGTTTTAGTGTTTTTGTTATTAAGATTTTGTAAAAAATGAAAATAGTAAGCTATTTATTGCTTAGATGTCACCTTGTTCCCAACCACAAATTTTGCCTCACCGCCTCCCCCCCTCCCTAACGTCAAACCACTTCCCACCTTTGGAACCCACTGGTAAAATATAGCTACCAGTCGAGATGGCGTGCATGGGTATGGGATTTCGAGCGAACAAGAGAGATTGGAGGACATTACTTGGGCAACCATGTAGGTAACAAAGGTACTGTAATCCTGTACACCTACACTGTCTAGGCATAACTTAGATTCAATAACTACAAACTATCCCAACTATTCTTGTGTTGACGTGATTGGTGGCTGTATCTTTAAAGACAATTTCTTAACTACACATTTTAAACATCATTTTTCTTTGACATGCAACCAGTGCAGCTTAAAAGACAGATTTAATCCCATCCCAAGATATAACAACCCCTAATGATATGGCATTTCTATTCTTCAAAAAAAAAGCCTCAACATCCGGACGAGGAAGGGCCGTAACCTGCACTTTCTCCAGATGGTCATCTTGCCCCTGGTTCCCATAGCAGCGCTCCTCATCCAAAACTGCATCACCATGGAGAATGTCATTCGCTACCAAGCGGAAATCACGAAAGTCAACGAAGGGGTAATGAAATCATGGTACAGTTTGCTTCATTAATTCCGGTACACTTCACGGAAAGCTGGGAAGACGTCAGTGTACCGTAATTAGTGGAGCCAACTGTACATTTGGCTTTACTAATTCCGGTACACTGACATCTCCCTTGCTTCCTGTGTAGTGTGCCAGAATTAATGAAGCTAAATGTACCCTTGGCTCTGAATAAGTGCACCCAGTCACACCCTTACCGCGATTTTCTGTGTTAAGCCCTTTCTACCATCTCTGCTATCCCTCCATACACTATCTGTTTGGTTACTCGAAGTAAGGGTGTGACAGGGTGCATTTTTTTCGGAGCAGGGTATGTTAGGGACTCCTGTGTCAAACTGTACGATATTTGGGTTTAAACTCCGCTAAATGATTTTTTTTTTTAAACTTGAACAGCTTTTAATAGGAAAAGAGGATATAGATGATTTTTCATAAGCCAAAGAAATTGTTTAGATTTTGGGGAGAAAGTGTACTAGTTTTTTCTGATTTATCCACGCACTATTTTACATCATAGATTTCAATATAAAAAGACAAATGGATTCTGGATTTCAAGTTTCATAAAACAAACATTCTAGCATTGGATTGTTTTGTTCATTAACTAAATTTACACAATCGGGAAAGAGTTTTCTGTTGTTTTGTTAGATAATTCTCTCGTACATTGCAGGTACTGCTCGCTGTTAACTTGGGACGCCTGGTGGCGGGCATCCAGAGAGAACGTCTGGCAGTGGCCTATTATTTCTTCACAAACAGATCACTCCATAGGTTAGTGCTCCCCAGAATATTACGTTAGGATCGTAATAGTTATTTAATTAACTGTTATGGTCGTTTAAAATTATTATATTATGCAAAACGCATGTGACGTCACATGCCCACTCCCTCTCCTTGCCTTTGTAATTATCGTTAATTTAAAGTTTTTATTTCTAAATGCAACTTTTAAGCATACACTCTTAGCAAGATACTAGGAGTACGTTTTAATCTAATTTTAGAATTAGATAACTTTATAATATATATATATATATATATATATATATATATATATATATATATATATATATATATATATATATATATATATATATATATATATATATATATATATATTGTGTGTGTATATATGCAAATATATTTATGTATATACACACATATATATGTATATTTATTTATATGTATATGTAGGCTATACCTTACCTATATAATGAGAATGACAGATAATAGATTGACATATAGGAAGACCATAAACAGACGCGTGTGGAAGGACACGTATGAGGCCTTTGATCTGCAGTGGACTAGCAACGGCTGACGATAATATATATCCATAAATAAATTTGATAAGGATAAATACAAGGAAAATCAACTCAGACAATATATATATATATATATATATATATATATATATATATATATATATATATATATATATATATATATATATATATATATATATATATATATTTTTTTTTTTTTTTTTTTTCCAGATCCAACCTCACCCAGTTCTACGCTGACACAAACCACTTCATCTCCAAACTCACAACTTGGCCCAGTATCAGCAAAGACGAATCTGATCTGTTCCTCTCTCCACAGCATTTTCAAATTAGATTGAATGATTTCAGGTATGGATTAAGTGAATTACTATATATAGTAGCAAACTGATTGGAATGTTCTCGAAGGCAATGCTCTTCAATGGTAATGCAGAAATGGGCTGTATAGTAAGCCTATGTAGACTGCATGCGTGTGTTCAACGCTCATGCAGAATAGGCTTGTATTGTAGGCCTATACAGACTGCATATTATGTGGCCAACGGTCATGCAGAATAGGCCTGTATTGTAGGCCTATACAGACTGCATGTGTGTGTTCAACGCTCATGCAAAATAGGGATGTTTGGTAGTCCTTTAAAGACTACATGTTTGTGCTCAACGGGCCTGCAGAATAGGCCTGTATTGTAGGCCTAGTCAGATTGCATATCATGTGTTCAACGGTCATGCAGAATAAGCCTGTATTGTTGGCCTATACAGACTGCATATTATGTGTTCAACGCTCATGCAGAATAGGGATGTATGTTGGTCCTATAAAGACTACATGTTTGTGTTCAACAGTCCTGCAGTATAGGGCTGTATTGTAGGCCTATACAGACTGCATATTATGTGTTCAACGCTCATGCAGAATAGTGATGTATGGTAGTCCTATGAAGACTACATGTTTGTGTTCAACAGTCCTGCAGAATAGGCATGTATTGTAGGCCTATACAGACTGTATAATATGTGTTCAACAGTCCTGCAGAATAGGCCTGTATTGTAGGCCTATACAGACTGCATATTACGTGTTCACGGGTCATGCATAATAGGCTTTCATAGACTGCATGTGTGTGTTCAACGGCCATGTGTTATTTAATATAAAAATGCTAATAAAATCGGTTCTGTCCTTCAAGGTCCCAGATCGACTCAACGGAGATGCTCATATCGAGAAAGATGGATTTTTACGGGGACATCACAACCCCACTCATAAGGCAACTCATTATCTACACAAGCACTACAAGTTCTCCCAGTCTGTGGCAGTTCGTATTCTCTTAGTATTTTTTTATTGGTAATTGCTTTGGTATAGAACGGCACATCTTTTTATGCTTGCACGTTGGTGTTGAATCACGATTGATGGTAGAGCTTCCTATAAGTGGTTTTAATTGTTTTTCTCTTCATAGTATATCCTCTGAACAGACCATAAGACTAGGCCGTAAGTCTCAAATTAATCAATTTGGGAAAATTAAACTTTTTGAGAATGTTGGGTGACCGAGTCTATCATGATAATACAGTACAGTCTGATTGGTCGTTCTCATGAAAGGTTTTTCACCCTAATCAACAAGTAGGCATACAGTAGGCCTACAACTCTAACTTTATCTTGACATCAAGATATGATTTTACAACCTATTAATCAATCAATACTTTATTAAGGAGACGTGCAGTTATCGTGTTAGGTTAGGTAAGGTTAAGAAACTGAGTGTTTAAGACAAAATTTCACATGTAGGCCTATTCATCAATCCATTTTACTGGTGCTGTTTTGATTTCTTAACAGTTCAATGATTCCAGCTTATAAAGGATACTCAGAAGAAAACAAGAAGCCTATTCTCAGTGGCTTTCAGCCATGGCAAAATGAAATTCTGAATGTGATTTTTTTTAGCTGATAAGACCACTTCTGTATTTTTTATTTAAGACATTGATTTAATAATGATTATAACAGACCAAACATATGGAAAGGAAATTTAGGTCTCTCTATACATAGCTTATATATTGTCATTTGCTATGTATTCAATTTGGACTTCTGAATTAAGGTTTATTTTGTTTGTTATAAAATCAATAATTATGAACTCGAAAGTCTCAATCTTATCTCACAAAATATACGAAATGATAATGACTATGATAGAAATATTGATGATAATAGGAAATTACATAAAAATCATATATGCATTTCTCGCTCCTGAAAGAAAAGTGTGATTATTGAAAGGGAAGTCTGTAATCTAAATATCTTAAAGATATAATAAATAAGAAAATATTCTTCTCAGGCTACTTAAATATCATCGTTATATGTATAAAGAATTAATTAGGATGAAAAAAATTCCTTAGCTAGAGCGTTTGAACAAAATGCCTTGCGTGAATTCAACTCGTTGGACAACAGCACCCCATAAGTCAGAGGAACCCTCTCACCTTATGTATTTCTAGCGGGAAATATCTGTCATCTCATTGGCTGATTCTTTCTCATCTCTGATTGGTGGTTGTATGTGACGTCATCCAATCGTATCTTTATGAAAGACTTTAACTGGGTAGAGGTGAAAAACCTATACTTATTACCGATAAATTGTGACTAAAAATTAAAATTTTCCTGTAAATAAACTGAAAATTATTATAAATTTTATAATAAATAGATAATAAATCTTGTTGAAGGGTAGATGTTACGTAAATACGCTATTTTCGAAGAAATACATAACTGTGTTCTGGCTACGATGATAGATGTGCGTGTGTGCGTCTGTTACGTTGTGAGCTGTAGTAAGCGAAGGCAACTACCAATCACGGATGAGGAAGTTGTAGCCAATCAGAAGACTGGAATATCCCGCCAAAAAAGAGTTCTTGGGGACTTATCAGTTGCTGCTGTTCGGGGAATCCTGTCCATATTTTACCAAGATTACGTGCACATTTTAATACCCAAGTCTTAGTGTAGTTTCAAGTTTTTTTTTCGCTTTTTTTTTACGACGATAATCATTCTTTTAAAGGATATATTACATAGAGACAGTATAACTTTACCATTATTCATTCACCTTTTACTCAATTTCCAATAAATCTTTAAGCTTTTAATCTATCTATTGCAATTTAGTAAATATAAAGAGAACATCCATTTAGTCAGTCCTACATCTTTTGCTTTTCGGATTCCTTTATAATATCATCGTTATATGTATGTATAAAAATCAATTAGGATGAAAAAACCCATTAACTAGAGCGTTTAAACTAAACTGTTGGCGTGAATTTAACTCTTTCGCCAACAGCACCCCATAAACCAGAGGAACCTTCTCACCTTATACATTTTAGCGGGAAATATCTGTTGTCCCATTGGCTGATTCTTTCTGCGCTCTGATTGGTGGTTGTATGTGACGTCACTCAATCGTATTTTTATGAATGAATTTAACTAGGTAGTGGTGAAACACCTATACTTATTGCAGATAAATTATGACTTAGAAATTCCAAATTTTATGGAAATAAACTTAAAATGGTTATTGGTTTCGTAATAAACACAACGGATATTATTGAAATGTATAAGATTAAAAATACGTACTATTCGAAGGAATATTTAATTGTGTTCTGGATACGGTGTTAGGTGTGCGTGTGTTTGTCTGTTAAAGTGTAGCAAGCGAAGGCAGCTACCAATCACAGTTGAGGAAGTTGTAACCAATCAGAAGACTGGAATATCCCGCCATGAGAGCTCCGGGGGACTTGTGAGTTGCTGTTCGAAATCCTATCCATATTTTATTAAGCTTAAATGCACATTTAAATACCCAAGTCTCGGGGTGTAGTTCATTTTTTTTTGTCGTTTTTGAGGACGGTAATTATTTCTTTAAAGGATATATACATAGAGTACCCTTTCCCTTATTCACCTTTTACTCAATTTTCAATAACCATTAAGCTATTTGTTAATCTACCTATTGCATTATAGCAAATAAAGAGAATATCACACTCGAATACTTAATATATATATATATATATATATATATATATATATATATATATATATATATATATATATATATATATATATATATTAATCGAGTGTGATTACTTATAGAAATGTCTATAATTGCTAGAACAATTGAATAATAGATAGTTTTTAGATATTAGACGTTCTCAGGCTACTTGAACCAATCGTTATTATGTATGTAGGTATGAATAGGAATTAGGATGAAAAAAACCCTTACCTAGAGCGTTTCAACAAAATGCCTCTCCTAAATTTAACTCGTTTGGCAACAGCAGCCCATATACCAGAGGAACCTTCTCACCTTATGCATTTTAGCGGGAAATATCTGGCGTCTCATTGGCTGATTCTTCCTCAGCTCTGATTGTTGGTTGTATGTGACGTCATGCAATTGTATCTTTAAAAGCTATAGTTGTTACAGATAAAGTATGACTGAAAAATTACAATTTTTTTTTGTAATAAACTTAAAATGTTAAATAAATTTAACAAATAGATAATGTATCTTGCTGAAGGGTATAAGTTAGAAAAATACGTCATATTCGAAGGAATGCTTGACTGCGTCCTGGCTACGATGTTAGATGTGCGTGTGTTTGTCTGTTAAGCTGTAGGAAGCGAAGGCAACCGCCAATCACAGCTGAGGAAGATACAGTCAATCAGAGGACTGGAATTTACAGGCAAGAGAGAGTTTCGGCGACTTACGAGTTGTTGTTCACAAAACCTACTTAAATTTGCATAAAATCACATTGATACACTAGTTATATGGGGCTGAAGATTTTTTTTATTTTGTAGATACATTTTCTTGTAAGATGTTTTTATTACATATTTTATTAAAGGGGTTATATCTGATTACCAAATCATCTACGTCTTTGTGACGTCATAATGAGTAGGATGAACATTACAGATTGTGTAAATAATGATTGATTAATTCTGTTTGCTGGTTTGAGTGTGGTATTGAGTTACACGTGGCTAATATTCGATATTCAAATAGATATAGAGCTTACATAGTGAAGGAACTGGATGACTATAATTCGTATTTTATTGTATTTAAAGTACAATGTAGGCTGCTAATTGAACAAAATTAACAAATCATATGTTTATTAGGAAATACGTCGTCATAAAGGACATGGATAAATACCAAAACCATATATATTTCAGATAAATGATGACTTATAAAGCAACAAATTTTATGGAAATAAATTTTAAAAAATCAGTATTGTAATAAGATGGATCTTAAATATCATCAATATATATGTATAAAAATAGAAATAGGATGAAAAAGTCATTTATACTAAGAGCGTTTGAACGAAATATCTCATGTGAATTCGACTCTTTTGTCAACAGCAGCCCATAACTCAGAGGAAACCTCTCACTTTATGGGTTTCCTTAGCGGGACATATCTGGCATCTCATTGGCTGATTCGTCCTCTGTTGTGATTGGTGGGTGTATGTGACGTCATGCAATCTCGCATTTTATGAATGAATACAACTGGGTAGAGGTAAAATACTTATACTTATTTTCGATAAATTAAGACTTATAAATTACATTTATTATGAAAACAAACTCAAAATATTAATAATTTACTTTTGAAATAAATAATAAATCTTGTTAAAATGCGTAAGCTAGATAAACACGTCCTTTTGGAAGAAATAATTAACTGGGTTTTGGCTACGATGCTAGCTGTGTATACGAGAATTTGTAAACAAAAGCAACAACCAATCACAGCCTAGAAGATACAGCCAATCAGAGGGCTGGAATATCCCGCCAAGAGAGAGTTCCGGGGCCTTATGAGTTACTGATCGAGAAACCTGTTCAACTTTCCATAAATTTGTTTTCGAACGCTCTAGCAATGGCGAGACTGACCTGATGGTATGTATCTTTTGTTTTTATGGGAATTAGAGATATATTTTCCTTTAAAGTATATCTAGAGATAATTAATTTTAAGATGTTATAATAGCATATTTTATCAGAGGAATGCATTCTAGTTAACCAATAATTAGTTTTAAGAAAAATACGTCTTTGTGACGTCATAAGGAGTAGGATGAACATTACAGTTTGTGTTAATGTCTGATTAATTCTGTTAATTGATTTGAGTGAGGTATTGAGTAACATGTGGCTAATATTCGATATTCAAATAGATATTATTATCATATCATGCTTAGCTAGTGATGGAACTACATGACTGTAACTCGTATTTTGCTGCATTTCAAGTCTTATGTAATTATTCGAAGGAATGATATAATGGTACAGTATATCCGACAATTCCTAAAAAAAATTATGACGTATTCTCTCTCTCTCTCTCTCTCTCCTCTCTCTCTCTCTCTCTCTCTCTCTCTCTCTCTCTCTCTCTCTCATCCCGCTGTTTACTTACTTTTTACGATTTTATGAATTATTGATATCTCAGCTGAAAAATACACACGCATACACATTCATCTTAAGGCATATATATATATATATATATATATATATATATATATATATATATATATATATATATATATATATATATATACTGTATGTGTGTTTGGGGATACCTTAACGTTGTGAATGATTTTATGTATCGCCATGATCAGTAAAGCTGTACTAGCCAGGGCCAGCCATACTAGGTTAGTTGGTTGTGAGCGATCAGAGGAAAATCTCCCATCACCACCAGCGTGGAGATGAAAACGGCCAAACCCCAGACGTGAATTAGTGTGTGAGGTCTTTGTCCTGCAGTGTACCAGAAACGGCTGTATTTGTTGTTGTTGTAATGGAGATATATATATATATATTATATATATATATATATATATATATATATATATATATATATATATATATATATATAGAGTGGCTGTGAGTGATCAGATGAAATTCTCCCACCATCACCAATCTGCACTGGCCAACGTGGTGAAGAAAATGGCCAAACCCCAGACATGCATTGGCGTCTGAGGCCTTTGTCCTGCAGTGGACTAGAAACGGCTGCATTTGTTGTTGATGTTGCGTGTCCAAGAGTTAGTAAAAGAGATTTTGTTAAAGTTTCTATAGTGTATATAGAAAATATTTTAATGTTACTTACTACTATTGAAATATTTCATTTATCCTTGTTTCCTTTCCTCACTTAGCTATTTTCCATGTTGGAGCCCCTGGACTTATAGCACACTGCTTTTCCAACTAGAGCTGTTGCTTAGAAAGTAATAATAATAATTATTATTATTAGAAACGGCTGCATTTGTTGTTATTATTGTTGTTGTTGTTGTTGTTGTTGTGTGTGTACAAGAGTCAGTAGGAGAGATTAGACACGGCTGAATATTTTGTTGTTGTCGTTGCAGTTGTTGTTGCTGTTATTGTTATGTTCAAAAGATAGAAGGAGAGATTGGAAACGGCTGCATTTGTTATAGTTGTTGCTGTTGTTGTTGTAATGTTTGTGAACACGAGAGTAGGAGAGATTGGAAAGGGCTGCATTTGCTATTTTTGTTGTTGTTGTTGTGTGCTCAAAAATTAGTAGGAGAGATTGGAAACGGCTTAATTTTGTGTTGTTGTTGTTGTAGTGTGTGTATGTGCAAGAGTTAGTAGGAGAGATTACAAACGGCTACATTTGTTGTTGTTGTTGTTGTTGTAGTGTGTGTATGAGCAAGAGTTAGTAGGAGAGATTACAAACGGCTACATTTGTTTTTGTTGTTGTTGTTGTTGTTGTTGTAGTGTGTGTAAGACTTAATAAGAGAGATTGGAAACGGCTGTATTTATTGTTGTTGTTGTGTGTGTACAAGAGTTCGTAAGAGAGAATAGAAACGGTTGCATTTGTTGTTGTTGTTGTTGTTGTGTATGCAAAAGCTAGATGGAGAGATTAAAAACCTCCATTATAATACTACTTTCATCCTTTGCAAATCGCCAGGTTGGTCGAGTCCTACAAGAGCATCATCCAAGCCATCGAAAGCTTAGGGCGAACGGTCACCATAGGAGTGAACTACTACGGACGAGGGCACCTCAACAAGAGAAACCTCTACCAATACGTCAAGTTATGGGCCATTGGATTTTCGGGCATCGAGGTGAAGTTGTTTGACTTTTTATTCATTCTCATTATGAGTTTAACTCTTACGGTTATCATGAGGTTGATTCATATCTTTCAAAAGTTCAAACTTGCAGCGGATGTTTTTATGTTGAATAGGCTGACAAGTCTTATCGTAGCTTACTTACGAAAGATCTATTTTAATGTTACGTTCCTAAAATACGTTGTTTTATTTGTTCATTACTTTTCGTGTAGTTTTATTTATTTCCTTTCATCACTGGGCTAATTTCCTTGTTGGGGCCCTTGGGCTTCTAGCATTTTGCTTTTTCAACTAGGATTGTAGCTTAGCTAATAATAATAATAATGATAATAATAATAATAATAAAAACAACGATAATAATAATAATAATAACAATAATAATAATAATAATAATAATAATAATAATAATAATATAGATGCTATTGTTTCGTATTTCTTCATGATCAGAATATTAACACATGTTTAAAGATAGCACGATATACATTTCAGAAATACCTTCAGTATTGTTATTAAATAACAGTAAGCTGCTAAAGTATACGAAAATGAACAGAATTATGAAATATCTGTCGTTTCTCCCTCAGGCATCAATGGCATTTTCCATGGACAGCAGGATATTCATGCAGGACATTCAAAACAAAACATATATGGCTAAGGTATGCAATTTAATGTTTAAATAGAATATTATTAGATTAAGGATACTATAGTTAATTCTTTTTAGTGAGGCAGATTTGCACCGACTCGCAGGGGTGCCCTTTTAGCTCGGAAAAGGTTTCCTGATCGCTGATTGGTTGGAAAAGATAATTCTGACCAATCAGGTGGCAGGAAACTTTTCCGAGCGAAAAGGGCACCGCTGCAAGTCAGTGGAAATGCGCCTTATTAAAAAAAAAATGGATATAGAGTCTATCTGGTTCAGCATTTTCTCACCCTTATCTAAAAGTTTGAATGATGGTGAAGGAATTTCAAATTTGCTTTATGGAAAGATTTGTGAGATTTAATCCATATCTACTAAAAAAAAAAGAGGCAAAAAAAAAAAAAAAAATATGAGCTTAAGCAGGAAAGTGTGGCTTTCCCGCTAAGAAAGAGCTTAAGAAAATAACTCAGAAAGGATGGACGATAGAAGCAAGAGGAAAGATGAGTGGGATGAAAACTCCAAAGTTTCACTTATATATATATATGCATATATATATATATATATATATATATATATATATATATATATATATATATATATATATATATATATATATATGTGTGTGTGTGTGTGTGTGTGTGTGTGTGTGTGTATACATACATACTCACACACACACACACACATATATATATATATGTATATATATACATATATATATATATATATATATATATATATATATATATATATATCCCTATCTGAGTGTGGTTACCTTAACGTGGTGAAGGGGTTGTAGAGGTTGGTTTGCTGTTAGGGATCAAACTAAAGTCTCCCACCATCACCAATCCTTAATGGATAAAATAACTGTGAAGGTTCTGTAGAGAGTATGGTTCCTTTGCAGCATAGGACCAGAAAAGCAGTCCATATATGGCCGAACCCAAGACGTAATTAAAGACATGTCTAAGGCTTTTGTCCTGCAGTGGACTAGAAATGGCTGCATGTCTTATATGCATATTCATGTACATTGTATACATCCTTTGTAATATATATTTTACTTTTTTTTTTTGAAAAATCTTAGATTCAGACATGGAACCGACAAATTCGTCAGAACCAGGTCGTCAATGGGAGCGCTGAAATCACCCAGGATTACGTGGAGTCGATGGGAGACTTTCTGAACGAGATGAGGGAAGTTCAAATGAACTTACGCAAGGAGATCAGGTAAAACAAAACAATAGAGAGAGAGAGAGAGAGAGAGAGAGAGAGAGAGAGAGAGAGAGAGAGAGGAGAGAGAGAGAGAGAGAGAGAGAGAGCACTAATTTGTAATGTACATTATTTTGTGTCCTTAATATCCTAGTTATGAGAGAGAGAGAGAGAGAGAGAGAGAGAGAGAGAGAGAGAGAGAGAGAGAGAGAGAGAGAGAGAGAGAGAGAGCGCTAATTGGTAATGTACATTATTCTATGTGTACTTTAATCTCCTAGTTATGGAAATGAGAGAGAGAGAGAGAGAGAGAGAGAGAGAGAGAGAGAGAGAGAGAGAGAGAGAGAGCGCTAATTGGTAATGTACATTATTCTATGTGTACTTTAATCTCCTAGTTATGGAAATGAGAGAGAGAGAGAGAGAGAGAGAGAGAGAGAGAGAGAGAGAGAGAGAGAGAGAGAGAGAGAGAGAGAGCACTAATTAGTAATGTACATTTTTATGTGTACTTTAATATCCTAGTTATGAGAGAGAGAGAGAGAGAGAGAGAGAGAGAGAGAGAGAGAGAGAGAGAGAGAGAGAGAGAGAGAGAGAGAGAGAGAGAGAGAGAGCACTAATTAGTAATGTACATTTTTATGTGTACTTTAATATCCTAGTTATGAGAGAGAGAGAGAGAGAGAGAGAGAGAGAGAGAGAGAGGAGAGAGAGAGAGAGAGAGAGAGAGAGAGAGAGAGCGCTAATTGGTAATGTACATTATTCTATGTGTACTTTAATCTCCTAGTTATGGAAATGAGAGAGAGAGAGAGAGAGAGAGAGAGAGAGAGAGAGAGAGAGAGAGAGAGAGAGAGAGAGAGCGCTAATTGGTAATGTACATTATTCTATGTGTACTTTAATCTCCTAGTTATGGAAATGAGAGAGAGAGAGAGAGAGAGAGAGAGAGAGAGAGAGAGAGAGAGAGAGAGAGAGAGAGAGAGAGGGTTACAATGATTCTAGATGTCTCAAAGACTTTTTAGTCCATCTGGGAAGACTCTATTTGCTCTTGGGTGCTTTACGTTTTGGACGTTTATAGAGTTGAGAGAGTTTTTATGATCTTGTCTAACTTACTCCTGAACCCGTTTACCGTGTTATTGTATACTACATCCGCTGGAAGTCTATTCCATGTACCGTATTTGCTATTTTGTATGTGAAGAAATTACCACATTGAGTGGTGTATCTTTTCAATTCCAGTTTGTAGAGAGAGAGAGAGAGAGAGAGAGAGAGAGAGAGAGAGAGAGAGAGAGAGAGTTACAAGGAGTTACTAGGATTTTGGATGCCTCAAAGACTTTTTAGTCCATCCGTGGAGACTCCATTTGCTCTTAAGTAGAGCGATTCAGTTTAAGCATTTAAAGAGTTCTTATGATCTTGTCTAGAGAGAGAGAGAGAGAGAGAGAGAGAGAGAGAGAGAGAGAGAGAGAAAGAGAATACATCTAAAAGATATGACTGGGTAAAAACATTCTACGTAGTGGCTGGTTCTTTTTTTGTGCCAAAATAAAAGCTCCCTATATTTATGATTTGACCGCCACTAACAACGACCTGAGAAATATATGTTCAATATTCTTGAGCACAATCCCTTAATCCTCATATTTGCATTTATCATTCCAGAACAACCGTGAAGGAACAACTAAAAATGGCGGATAGCGAAGAAGCCATTAGTATAGCTGTCTTGGTTCTCGTATTGGCCATATCTCCCATCATAATTCTCCTGGTCAGAAAAGCCACTCACATGGTCGAGGTGAGAGGCGTTGAGATTATTATTATTATTATTATTATTATTATTATTATTATTATTATTATTATTACTTTCTAAGCTACAACCCTAGTTGGAAAAGTAGGATGGTATAAGCCCAGGGACCCCAATAAGGAAAATAGCCCAGTGAGGAAAGGAAACAAGGAAAAATTATATATTTTAAGAACAGTAACAACATTAAATAGATATTTCCTATGTACACTATAAAAACTTTAATAAAACAAGAGGAAGAGAAATAAGATAGAATAGTGTTCCCTAGTGTACCATCAAGCAAGAGGACTCTTAACTCTTAATATTCTTATACAATTTTGCTTTTTTTTCAGATATTTTCAGACACTCTGGCCACTAAAATGTCGCAATTGAAAGTCGAGAAGAAACGTAGTGATCGACTCCTTTATCAGATGCTGCCTGTTGTAGTTGCAAAACAACTGAAACAGAAAAAACAAGTGAGTATTTGTATTTCTTTTGTTTGTTTGTAAACAAATCATTCTAAAAGATATATACCTCTTTACGTGAAAATGTTAGAGAATGTTATTTGTTTGCAATTTCTTTTGATAATGTTTTCTTCATTATTCATATATAAACGTCTATTTTAGTGGCCTGATTGGTAACGTCCCTGTCTGGTGATTGCCAGACTGGGGTTCAAGTCTCGGTCAAACTCGTTAGTTCCCTTTGGTCACTGCAACCTCACCATCCTTGTGAGCTAAGGATGGGGTGTTTGGGGAAGCCTATAGGGGTATTATGATAATAATGGTAATAATAACAATAACAATCATAATAGTAATAATAATAGTGATAGTGATATTGTCAAATCCACATTATCGAAACACTTAGAAAACCCAAATTCCGGCCCACTTCTTTCCCCCACTCACAATATGAAAGAAAGTAGGTGTATGTCAGGTCATTTCAGCAGTATTATTATTATTATTATTATTATTATTATAAACAAGAGAACTCTACCCCAAGACAATCGAAGACCATGGTACAGAGAATATGGCACTACCCAATGACTAGAGAACGATGATTTGTCTTAGGAGTGTCCCTCTTCTAGAAGAGCTGCTTACCATAGCTATAGAGTCTCTTCTACCCCTACCGAAAGGAAAGTGGCCACTGAAAAATTACAGAGCAGTAGTTAATCCCTTGAGAAAAGAAGAATTGTTTGGTAAAGTGTGTTGTCAGGTATGTGAGGTCAGAGCAAAATATGTAAGGAATAGACCAGACTATTCGGTGTATGTACAGGCAATGACCAAATGAGCCGTAACCAGAGAGAGGGATCCACTGTAGTACTGTCTCGCCAGTCAAAAGACCCCATAACTCTCCAGCGGTAGTATCTCAACGGGTGGTTGGTGTCTTGGGGAAGTCACTTAACTATGTTTCAGATAATGCTAATATGTCGAAATACTTTTCATTTATCAATTCTCGAATTTGAATAGTTTTATTATTAACATATTGAATTTACATAGCCATGATTTATAACATCCTTAGTATCTATGGTCCATAATTTTCTGTTAATGTCTTAAATTCCAAATCATAAGCTTTTCAATTTCATGAACATGGTTTGTTCAACCTAGTCAAGTTTATACGTTTATCTGTTGTGAGTCACATTCTTTAGTGGCGTGATTTCCTGAACATTTCCTACCTACTTTATCATCTGTCTTGAAATTGCAATCTTTTTCAAAATGACTATACCTTTGACAATGGTAATAATCTTCGTTAGAATTCATTATTCAAATGTGAAAAGAATAAAAAGTATTATGACTTATTAAGCATAATAATGGACGCATTAAGTCAGAAGTTAAAAAAAATAAAGAATTTTTTCTCTCTTCCCAGGTGCCCGCTGAAAGTTTTGAGAGCGCCACTGTTTACTTCAGTGATATTGTGGGGTTCGAAGAATTGTGTGCTGACAGCTCTCCTCTGCAGGTAAGCTTAAACTGTTGTCATAACATTGCAGGCAAGCTTAAAATGTTACCATAACTCTACACGCAAGTTAAGCCTATGCCAAAACTCTGCAGGCAGGCTTAAACTGTTGCCTAAACTCTGCAGGCAAGCTTAAACTGTTGTTATAACTTTGTACGCAAGCTTAAACTGTTGCCATAACTCTACAGGCAATCTTAAACTGTTGCCATAACTCTACAGGCAATCTTAAACTGTTGCCATAACTCTGCAGGCAAGCTTAAACTATTATCATAACATTGCAGGCAAGCTTAAAATGTTGTGATAACTGCACGTAAGCTTAAACCTATTCCAAAACTCTACAGACAAGCTTAAACTGTAGCCAAAACTCTGCAGACAAGCTTGAACTGTAGCCAAAACTCTGCAGACAAGCTTAAACTGTAGCCAAAACTCTGCAGGCAAGCTTAAACTGTTGTTATAACTTTGCACGCAAGCTTAGACTTTTGCCATAACTCTACAGGCAAGCTTAAACTGTTGTCATAACTCTGCAGGAAAGCTTAAACTGTTATCATAACTCTGCAGGAAAGCTTAAACTGTTGTCATATCTCTGAAGGCAAGCTTAAACTTATGTCTTAACTCTGCAAGCAAGCTTAAACCTATGTCATAACTCTGCAAGGAAACATACTGTTGTCATAACTCTGCATGCAAGCTTAAGTATTTCTTATCCGTTATTATTTTTTACTGTAAATTCTCAATGTATGTTATTTCATATTTTTTTTTTTTTTTTTTTTTTTTTCAGATCGTGTCCCTTCTCAACATGCAGTACAGGGTGTTCGACGCGAAGCTTGAGCGATACGATGTGTACAAGGTGGAAACCATTGGAGACGCTTACATGGTAGTTTCTGGTCTGCCGAAGAGGAATGGTAAGAATGGTAGTTCATTTCTCTCTCTCTCTCTCTCTCTCTCTCTCTCTCTCTCTCTCTCTCTCTCTCTCTCTCTCTCTCTCTCTCTCTGAAGAAAGCGATATCGTTGGTCTTATTGGTAATCGAGTTGTAAATTGTTTTGGTCACTACTAAGGTTATAGAGAAAAATAGAGTTTTGGTTTAAATACTGATTGACATGAATGACTAGTTTAAAGGTTTAAAGGTCACTCATGAATGGCAGAGGCAAGGAGCAGTAACAATGCCATATTAGGACAAATGCCCTAGAGACTGACCATATAGGCATATGATCATGGCCCAAGCCCCACTCCAAACAAGCTAGGACTGCGGAAGACCAGGCAAGGGCTGCTCTCCCAAACACCCCATCATTAGCTCACAAGGATGGTGAGGTTGCAGATACTACAAGAAACTATCGAGCTTGAGTGGTACTCGAACCCCAGTTCAGCAGATCGCCAGGCAGGGACGTTTCCAATAGGCTACTGTCAAAATGTTTATAATTTTATCATAAGTAAAGATTTGGTGTTCCTCCAACCCACTAAAATTATTCTATTCACAGAAAACATTTTTAAAGGATAAAACCTTCTGATCTGCATTTTATCAGTTCTTTGCTGACTTGTGACCGCATTGGCAATTTGGGCATTTACTCTTACGATAGGCCGAAAAAAATTATAGATCCAGATCGCTGCTAAAAATGGTTTACTAAACGGGTCATAATCAAAATATTCTTGAATTCATGTTTAGGTCCTTTGCTAGTCTTCAAGGAAATATGTATGAGAATTTATCATGGATAAAAAAATCTTTGGGGAGAGGTATAAACCTCTCAAATATCAAAATCTATCTCTAATAGGAATGACCTTGTTTATTGCTTTGTTTAAAATTAAACCTTTAGTTGATTGAATATAAACCTAAAAGTTAAATTCAATTAGCTGATCCATTCAGAAATATTTTTTTCGATCGTTTGATTTTAGAAATGATTTAAATGGCTGAAGTTGACCAAATAAGACATGATTGTAATTTCTAGCTTGGCAGTAAATCTTTTTTAATTAAAAAAAATTTCCTTAATACTTTGCATTAGAAGAAACTTCTTCGTTTACTCATTTCTTTTGCAGGACAAAAGCATGCTTCGGAAATAGCCTGTTTAGCGTTGGATCTTCGTCATGCAGTTCAGAGCATCGGTATTCCACATAAGCCGGGACAGTGGTTGCAGGTAATGAGACAACTCACACACACACACACACACACATAAGTATATATACAGTATATATATATATATATATATATATATATATATATATATATATATATATATATATATATATATATATATATATATATAGAGCTGCTTACCATAGCTAAATCGTCTTTTCTACCCTTACCATGTGGAAAGTAGCCACTGAACAACTACAGTGCAGTAGTTAACCCCTTGCATGAAGAAGAATTTTTCTGTTATCTTAGTGTTATCATGTGTATGAGGACAGAGGAAATGTATAAAGAATAGGCCAGACTATTCGATGTATTTCAAGGCTTAGGAAAACTGAGCCGTAACCAAAGACGGATCTAAAGTAGTTCTATCTGGCTAATCAAAGTACCTAATTCTAGCTGTTCTGGGTATCTTTAAGACCTTCCCTAGGCTCTTAAAATTCAAATTTTCGGTTATTCTAGATTTCCTTTTTTTAAGATGTGCTTATTTATTTCACTGCCCTTTCCTAACATCTTTCTCATTCTCTCAGATTCGTGCTGGTATCAACACTGGTCCTGTAGTAGCTGGGGTCGTTGGGACCAAGATGCCCAGGTATTGCCTCTTTGGAGATACGGTCAACACAGCATCACGGATGGAGACTACTTGTGAAGGTATGTTAAGCCCGAGATTAATATGCTTCCTTGTGTATCGTGTTTTTCAAAATTGAGAAAAGGTAGATAATCTGGCAAGTCATTTTTTTCATCTAGGTTTTCTTATCCTAAAGGAACGAAGAACTTTATTTTTTAGTATATTTCATTAAGTTAGCACACGAAGGCTTAACTTTCTTTCTGGTTTTTTCCCTTATTTCAACGGTGAGTTTTCTTCCTATTTTTTTTCAGTAGTGAATAAATATATCTTAAAGGAACGAAGAACATATTTAAGTTCATTTCATTAAGTTAGCACACGAAGGCCTAACTTTATTTCCCTTATTGCAACGGTGAGTTTTCTTCCCATTTTTATTGTAGTAGTAAATATATATATCCGAAAGGAACGAAGAACATTTTTAAGTTCATTTCATCAAGTTAGACATATGAAAGTCTAACATTATTTTCCTTATTTCTATTATCAGTTTTCTTCAGATTATATTTTTTTCTTTTTTTGGCAATAATAAATAATGATATCCTAAAGGAACGAAGAACATTTTTAAGTCCATTTCTTTAACTTAGTCATATGAAATTCTAACATTATTTTCCTTATTTCTATTGTGAGTATTCTTCAGATTATTATTTTTTTAATTACAAATAAATACAATTTATACATTTATCCACCCAATACGAAAATAATTTTAACATTAAACTTAATACAGAAATTATTTAAATTCTGGCTCTTCTTTTCTTTAACAGCCATGAGGATTCAAATCTCCCTCAGTACCAGAATGGCTCTCCTGGCTGCTGGAGGATTCATTATGGATTTCAGAGGATACATCGAGGTCAAGGTAAGGATAAACAGGTTGTGGACAGTTATTATTATTATTTTTATTATTATTGTTGTTTTTGTTGTTGTTGTTGTTATATTATGATTATTATTATTATTATTATTATTATTATTATTATTATTATTATTATGGTTGTTGTTGTTGTTGTTGTTGTTGTTATATTATGATTATTATTATTATCGTCATTATTATTATTGTTGATATTATTATTATTATTATTATTATTATTATTATTATTGTTATTGTTGTTGTTGTATTATTATTATTATTATTATTATTATTATTATTAGCTAAGGTAGTTGGAAAAGCAGGATGCTAGAAGCCCAAGGGTTCCAACAGGGAAAATTAGCCCACTGAGGAAAGGAAATAAGGAAATAAATAAACGATATGAGAAGTAATAAACAATTAAAATAAAACACTTTAAAAACAGTAACATTAAAACAGATATTTATATATAAACTATAAAAGACTTATGTCAGCCTGTTCAACATAAAAGCATTTGCTGCAAGTTTGAACTTTAGAAGTTCTACTGATTCAACTACCCGATTAGGAAGATCATCCCACAGCTTGGTCATAGCTGGAATAAAACTTCTAGAATACTGTGTAGTATTAAGCCTCATGATGAAGGTCTGACTATTATTTGTGTTGTATGAAAGAGAAACTTGTTATTAATACTCGATAAAAATTACTCTTCTTTTTCTTTGTAATTAGAACTTATTATTAATTTACTTAGAATTATCTCTAAAAAAGAAACATTACTCCTTTCTGTTAGAAGACAGATACGTGAACAAACGAGAAAGGAAATCTCTTTGTATTTTCTCTATAAATTCAAGGATATATATAAGTCAAAAAGGTGTAAACATGTAGTTATTTAAAGAAAATCAGAACAATGCAATTGCCATGTTCAAAACCCATCGTTCAAGATTGAGCCTAATATTATATTCTCTGTATATTCATTTATATACATGGGATATTTCAGCTATGACCATTCTGAATGATGAAATATGATATATTTATTGTATCAATAATGTCAGAAAAAACTATCGGAAACTCAGTAACTTATCCTTACTCAGTCGCTTGACTAGCGCAATATCAGTCATGTTAATTCCTTAATTAATTCATTAATTCATTTACACTTAATGGTAAGCTAAAGAGTCTGTCAGGTATACATTGTAGCAGGCAACGTTGTGTGTAGAAAAAGAGAATTTGTTGGCAACGCTGCCTGTAAACAAAATTGGCTAGCCTTGTAAACACGTAATCAAAAGCATTTTGATTCATTTTACGACTTGCTGTTAAGAAAATGAAAATATTTATCAATACAGTAATTAACAGAATTAATAAAGAGGTTTTTGTTCCCGTGTTTACAAGCTCAACGACTTTGTTTTACAGGCAGCGTTGCCAATAGTTTAGCCTTTACTAAACATAGTGTTACCTGGTGCAATGTAGGCCTACAGCTGTCAAACGTCTGTTTAGCTTTCCGTGAAATGTACCGGAAGTAATAAAGCTAATTATATAAGGATTAATTTCTATCAGCAGTGTATTGGATTTATGAATCTAATTAGAAATTATTCATAATATGTTTAAAATTGTTTTAAAAAGAAACATTATTCCTTTCTAACACAGGGCAAAGGTGAAATGGCCACCTATTGGTTAGAAGGCAGAGACGGACTTCAGCTACAAGACCCCACAACGGAGGACATAGGTCCAGACGAAAGTGACAGCGCAAATAATCCAGCATTTATGAACATGGTGGGAGAGCTGAATGATTCTCCAGAACCTAAAAAGCCAGTTAAGCAAAGAAAATGAGCACCTATGTTGCTTAACTTTACACTGTTAAAAAAAACCGTAATTTTAATCTGAAATCCTCCGTAAATATATACTGTTCTCAGTCGTATTTCAGTAAAATACAGGCGACCTTAATTTTACTATGCTTTGTTATTATATTTTACGGGTTGGTGACCCTAATATGACTCCTTTACGTTGATATATCCGTTTTTTAAAACGGTAAATGCCTGGCAACATTTATTCCAGGATTTTTAATGTTTTTTACGGCAGATTTTTAACAGTGTAGCTGGGAAATTTGTAGATCACAAGGAAGACACCAGAAACAGTTGTGGTTGGCAGAAGTTGTAAACAATAAACAGAAGGAAATTATTTGATCAATGGATAAACAAAGACTTGAAAAAAAAAGTTTATGGAAACAAGTTTAGAATTGAAAAGGAAAATGGAGAGATCGGAGTGTTTGCCCAACACCAGGGCTAAGAGAGTTTTCAAGGGAAGGTTTAAAAAGAAACAAAATATTCAAAAGCAACGTACAAGAATTAAATGGAAGAATATGGACATTGAGAGTTCAAAGACTTAATATCACAGTGTATGCTGCAGCTATATTATAGATTGTAATGTGAGTATGTGACATAAGGTAATGTATAATATTTTCATTAGTACCAGTAGTTTTTATAGTTATAGAAGTTCAAGTACAAAATACCAGGTCAAGAGAACTTGTGTACCATCTAAATTGTTAAATAAAACATATAAGAACACTTCTCTTACCTTCTAACCTATAGAGTCCAGATATAGTAATCTGTAAAACTAGAATTGACTGAAAATTTGGTTTTCTTATAACTATTAGGTCTAATTTATTCTGTAACCAATTATGCATGGTTTATACCTCGCTGTAATACTAGAAATGATTGATTAAGAATAAATAGTCATTTATCTATTTTTCTATGAAACCTGATTATATATTTTTAAATGTAATTTAATTAGAATGTAAACACCAAATGCTCAAATTTGTCCAAAAAGTTAATCTAATCTTTTGTCAAGTTTTCACGTTATTATTATCATTATTATTATTATTATTATTGTTATTATTATTATTATTATTATTATTCACTCTGCAACACTGGTTCGAACAGCAGAATGTTACAAGACAAAGAACTCAGAGAAAGTAGCCCAGTGAGAAAAGGAAATAAGGGAATAGGAAATAAACTATTTATTCCCTGGAACCTCATGTTTTGATGGGGCCTTTGTTTCCATGATTCAGGAGTATTGAATTTTCCTATGCTCTAATATTATTTTTTCTCTTCTATGGATGTGCAAAGGTCTAAACTATTATAATTCCTTTAGCAATTGTTTATTGAAACCCCACCTAGGCAAGCAGAATATCTTTATTATGATGTTATTTGTTTGACATATATCGATATTGTATGTGGAAACCCGTAGACTTTTAGAGTCTACGATGAGATAATTCGAGAGCAACTATTTAAAGGCCACTCATGAATGGCAGAGACAAGGGAAAGTGGCATTGCACTATCAAGCAGGACAATGCCATATAGATTGACCATATATACATATGATCAACAACCAAGCCCCCTCTTCACTCAAGCTAGAACCAAGGAGGGCCAGGCAACGGCTGCTGATGACTCAGCAGATAGACCTATAGTCTCCCCCAAATCTCCCATCCTTAGCTCACAAGGATAGTGAGGCTGCAGTACCAAAGGAACTAACGAGTTTGAGATGGATTCGAACCCCAGTCTGTCGTTCACCAGTCAGAGACGTTACCACATCGGCCACCATTTTATCCACTTCATCTTCTAGGATTGCCCTTTCGGTAATAAACTTAGGATGGCCATAAACATGAGTTTGAATTCTCTCTAATAACCTACAGGATGGTTGTTGCTGAAGATGGCCAGGGCCCTTGGGGCCAACCACGGGCTCTTGCAATCATATATTCCGTAGTTATAGGATAGTGACCATAGAAAGAATACTTTCTCACCCATAGTCATGATCAAACGAAGTGAAAGAAATATGCATATATTGAAGCAGTGAGTTGGACCTCATCTCAATGGACTGTCAGCCTTTTATCAATTTTTTGAAAAGTTGAAGAAAGCAGATAAAGCCATTAAGTTTGTGATATGCATCATGAGCACTGTCGTAGCAAATGAAAAAAAAAATATGCAATCCTCAGTTTTTATAAATTAGAGAATTATTATTATTATTATTATTATTATTATTATTATTATTATTATTATTATTATTATTATTATTATTATTATTTGATAAGCTACAACCCTAGTTGGAAACGGGGAAAATGGCCCATTGAGGAAAGGAAATAAGGAAACACAGAATAGTGTGTCTGAGTGTACCCTCAACAAGAGAACTCTAACCCAAGACAGTGGAAGACCATGATACAGACTATGACACTAACCAGGACTAGAGAACAATGATGTTTTGAACGTTTGATGGTTACGTGACAGAAGCCAGTGAAGAACGGAAGTGCGTTTGTGCCTGTCCAAAAATGACTGTCAAAGAGTGTTTCAAAGTAGACTGTGCTTCAACTAAGTCAGGATCTAACCTGAGTTAAATGGACTTTCATCGTGAAAAGATAGCAGGTTGACGTTGATTTCTTAGCATTGAATGATGTAGCCATGTTTGTTTACTTGTGATCTTCCGTGACTTATGCTGTGTGATTGCAGAATTTCATTTTCCTCGCCTCTGGAATGCTTCGAGAAATTTGATTTACTTGAACCAAAGAGCTTCCTTTGTACAAGTGAAGTTTTATCTTTAAAAAGGCCTATCCTATGCTCATTTTTTAATCAAAGAAGAATGCAGTGCTACAAAACCAGAAACTGTTTGAGCTGCATAGCAGCACAGGGCATACAGGTACATATGTTATTGTCAATGCCACTCATTTTAGAAATAATGCACGAACTACCTCAACAACAACAACAACAACAACAACGCAAAATATGCATCCGTTTCTGGTTCACTGCAAGACAAAGGCCTTGGGCATGTCCTTATTCATGTCTGGGGTTTGGCCAGTTTTCAATACCACGTTGATCAGTGCGGATTGGTGATGGTTAGGACTTGGAATGGAGAAGGTCTGCATATATAGACCATGATTGGAGACTTTGGTCTGATCGCTCACTGCAAGCAAACCCTGACTAGTACAGCTTTGCTGATCATGGCCATAAACCACTTAGAAAGGTACGAACTATTAAACCATGTTCTGTCTTTATGAAGTATATATGTCCTGGATGCGTCAGAAAGTAATTTAAGGGATTTTTATTATTAATCTATGTAAAATTAAAGCGAAAATAACAGCCGTTCGTTTGATAATCAGGTTCTCTGGGTAAAACATTTATTACGAAAAGTGTTTTCATACTTTTTTTTTGTCTATTTGCGAGCTTATTCTTTGTGTACTTTGGTCGCGATATTCCCACTAGTTTAATAACTAGAATATCTTTTATTTGTAATTTGCCAGAGTAAACAATACCATTCTACCCATAGCCTACCTTGGTCAATTCATCTTAGAATGTGAAATGATTACTTTTAAAATATTCTTTAGTGTTTTCATTCGATAAATTTCTTTACAATACAAAATATAAACATTACTAGTCGAACTTTCATCATTTGTACCTTCATTGCCAACGCAACATTTTGCAGGGATATGGTGGCCTATTGGAAACGTACTTGCTAGGCAATCAGTTGGACTTGGGTTCGAGACCTGCTAAGGCTCGATATTTTTTTTTGTAGTGTCTGCAACCTCACCATTCTTGTGACCTAAGGATGGGGGTTATGGGGGAGCCTATATGTCTATCTGCTGAGTCATTAGCAGCCATTGCCTGACCCTCCCTGGTCCTAGCTTGGGTAGAGATGGTCTTGGGTAGTGCCATAGCCTCTGTACCATGGTCTTCCACTGTCTTGCGTTAAGAGTTCTCTTGCTTGAGGGTACACTCGGGTACACTATTCTATCTGATGTCTCTTCCTCTTGGTTTGTTAAAGTATTTATAGTTTACATAGTAAATGTTTACCTAAATATTACTGTTCTTGAAATATCTTATTTTTCCTTGTTTCCTTTCCTCACTGGGCTATTTTCCCTGTTGGGGCCCCCGGGCTTATAGCATCCTGCTTTTCCAACTAGGGTTGTAGCTTAGCAATTAATAATAATAATAATAATATGATCAGTCTCTTGGGCGTTGACCTGTTAGGGAATTGTCACTGTCCCTTGCCTCTGCCATTCACGAACGTCTTTTGAACCTTTAATACATATACTGTACTTATCGGGATCTATACAGTGGCTCTTGGTACTTGTAGAAGAAACACCCTTAATTGCCACTAAACAGCTAGTTCAACTAGATAAGATAAGACCGGAAGTTAATGAGAGGCAAATGCGACCTCATCATTCTTGAAGATGAATGGGATGAAAGCCATCCCCTAAACATTATGATCATTAAATGGCCAAAACTTTAGTAGAAAAAGGCCAAAAATATATTATTTAAGGCCCACCTTTTTTCGTGATATTACTAAAGGCCAACTAATCTAAAAAAAAGGCCAAATTTGAGTGTTTTTTGGCCCGAAAAAAGTCCAACCTAGCAACCCTGATCTCATTCCTCCCACGCGACCAACGATCGGTTAACATGAAAATTGGCGTCTCCTTCCTGCTCGTCGTCGCCATGTCCTCTTCCTCTCTCTCTACTCGAGGCGGAGCTTCGGTCTCCTTAGTCTCATTGTTCGAAAGTTTCTTTCTTCGTGTTATATGATGTAAATTTTCTTTAGTCGGTTCTTATTTTTTCTCATGGATGCGATGGGAAACCTACATGATGTAGTGATCGTAACGGGATATCGAAGATCCAAGGCAAAATCTGCTGATATAAGTTTGATGTCAGTACAGTAGATTATTGTAAACACGGTTAATAGCCTTTTAAACTTTGTGGAGATTATTGTGGAATCAGTTCTTAGATCTTGAATCTAATGTCATTTACCAATTTCTAAGAAATATGGCTTAGAATGAACAATTTTTAAACTTTTCGAGATTTATTAGTGCAACGAAAAAGGAATGGGAGGAAAAACATTGATAGCCGACGATGTCTTAATTTGTTGACGCTACGGTCGCCCATATGATTAGCATCTATTTAATTTATGTTTTTAGAAATAAGTTAATATTATTATAGAGGCTGATATACTCAAGTATTCCATAACATTATCTAGGCAAGAGAAAGTTGCAATTTCTTTACGAAGTGGCAGAACGTTTGCTCAAAATACAATGTTTTCACCTGAAACACACTCAATTTAGCTTATTTCCCGCGCAAGACCTGTGTGGAAATTTTACCACTTGATATACACTACATCCTGCGTGTCGTAGAAAAAGATTGAAAGGACATCAGTTGCCTTGCAGTCTTGCGCTTTAGAAAAAAAAAAGACTAGGCCCACTGCCAATAACTGTGGAAACTGTTGCCTTGCAGTTGGACTATTAAGTTAAAGGCTAGGTCCACCGCCAATAACTGTTATTGATGACTCCAAGGGCGTACGATCGTAAAAACCTTATTATTATTATTATTATTACTTACTAAGCTACAACCCTAGTTGGAAAAGCAGTATGCTATAAGCCCAGGGGCTCCAACAGGGAAAATAGCTCAGTGCGGAAAGGAAAAAAGGAAAATAAAATATTCTAAGAAGAGTAACAACAAGAAATATCTCCTATATAAACTATAAAAACTTTAACAAAACAAGAGGAAGAGAAATAAGATAGGAGAGTGTGCTCGAGTGTACCCTCAAGCAAGAGAACTCTAACCCAAGACAGTGAAAGGCCATGGTACAGAGGCTATGGCACTACCCAAGACTAGAGAACAGTGGTTTGATTTTGGAGTGTCCTTCTCCTAGAAGAGCTGCTTACCATAGCTAAAGAGTCTCTTCTACCCTTACCAAGAGGAAAGTGGCACTGAACAATTACAGTGCAGTAACCCCTTGGGTGATGAAGAATTGTTTGGTAATCTGTGTTGTCAGGTGTATGAGGATAGAGGAGAATATGTAAAGAATATGCCAGACTATTCAGTGTGTATGTAGGCAAAGGGAAAATGAACCGTAACCAGAGAGGAGGATCCAATGTAGTACTGTCTGGCCAGTCAAAAGACCCCATAACTCTCTAGCGGTAGTATCTCAACGGGTGGCTGGTATGTCAAATTATAAACCATACCTGATGAGCAAACGACCCCTTACTATGATTATTATTTGCTAAGCTACAACCCTAGTTGGAGAAGCAGGTTGCTATAAGCCCAGGGGCTCCAACAGGGAAAATAGCCCAGTGAGGAAATGAAAATGAAATGTTTTAAGAAGAGTAACAACATTGAAATAAGTATATTCTATGCAAAGTATAAAAAAAACCAACATAACAAGTGGAAGAGAAATGAGATAGAATAGTGTGCTCGAGTGTACCCTCAAGCAAGAGAACTCTAACCCAAGACAGTGGAAGACCATGATACAGAGGTTATGTAGTGATAACAGTTGGAATGGAAAGAGGACCTATTAGGAAAATGGTATTGTAATAGAATAGACTTGGCTCTGAAAGTGAAGCAGGTTTGGATCACAGAACAGACATCTTTAATGGCATCTTTCCTTACAGTACTTCACTGTTATGTCTGTACGGTTCTATCATTAAGACACAACGAAGGTTAAAGGGTTTCCTTCTTTTATTACTGGAATACCACACTTCAACGTATTCATCGCCTTCACTTAGTCACGTTATTACTTTTTTTCAGAATGATTTATTGTTAATTCATTCTCATCATTTATTTATTTCCTTATTTCCTTTTCTCACTGAGCTATTTTTCCCTATTGGAGCCCTTGAGCTTACAGCATCTTGCTTTTCCAACTAGGGTTGTGGCTTGGCTAATAATAATAATAATAATAATAATAATAATTCCAGAGACAATACATCATCCTACCAGGGAACAAGTTGTTTTCAAGTAGTACACGGGTCTGGAGATTTATTAATTTTCCTATGCTGTCACTTAAAGCCAGGATCCACTTTAAAGGTTTAAAGGTCACTCATGAATGGCAGAAGCAAGGGACAGTGACAACGCCCTAGCCGGGCAATGTCCCAAACTAACCATACTGTATATACATATGATCAGCGCCCAAGCCCCCTCTCCACCCAAGCTTGGAACAGGGAGGACCAGGCGATGGCTGCTGATGACTCGGCAGGTAGACCTATATACTCCCCACAATACCCAATGCTTAGCTAAAAGGATGACGAGGTTGCAGACACTACATGAAACTATCGAGCTTGACCGGTCTCGAACCCCAGTCCAGGAGTTCGCATGACAAGGGCGTTTCCAAAAGGCATTTCGGTCTATGTGGCCGTTCTGTTTAAATATTTTAACAAGTCGGTTTACTATTTGAATGATTCATTCGGGTTATCCCCGATGCCTCTTCCCATTGTTTTGTTTGATCACTCATCTCGCCAGAGTACAAACAATAGCTTTTCTTCGATCATTGCTAAAGGATTATTCCTTCAGTAAGTTTAGGTCATGCAGTTTATATTGACCAATCAAATACAGTGAAACCATCAACTTTAGGTATTCCTATTCAGATTCGCTTTATCAAAGCATCATAACAACTATAAAAATGAACATTTAAGCTGTTCAGTTTCAAATTTTAATCTTAATTTTTTAATGTTAAGTTTGTTTCACTATAAATTTCTTTGCTTTTGGTGTAGGCTATCTGCTCTAAATGCCATTATAAAATAAATTGTTTTAATCTCTCATCGAGAGAACGTGTTAACACTTTAATCTACAAGGAAACACGGCCTGGAACTTGCTACTCTCCGTGGCCTAGATGTGTTCACTGCCAAGGTTAAAGAGGTGTTCTTATTTCAGCTCTCCCATAGGGGCTAGTGACGTCAGCGCACTTCAAGCATTACTTGATATTATTTATAATTTATAGCTTCTTGGCCTCTAGCTGCACTCACTTTTTAGCCTTCCAGTATCACTCCATTCCAGCTTCCTTCAGGTTCAGATTCAGGTTCAGGAACTTCAGGGGCGAGGCATAGCCTTTGCAACGGCGCCTCCAAAGATTTGCATCTTATATGGCTTTGTCCTTTCCTCCACATCAGGTTTAATGATTTTTTTATTTCATTTTTATATTTTTTTCACTAAATAAAAATAATCCTACTATTTTCTTCATGTCTTCTTCGTATGGTTGTTGAAGCTCAATTATTTCATTCCTTTCTTTTCTTTAGTCCTTTCTTCCATTTTGCTGTCCAGCCTCTTGACCTTTCCTTAGTACTGAAACTGCTAAATAGCCTTCCAGGCCCCGGGGCTGGAACTTTTGGGCCAAATTCATAAATCCATTCATATTTTAGTTCGGAAAATGAACGAAGACGTGATATTATTTAGATCATTCAAGAAAAATAAATTGTAAATGATATTGAGGCACTAAAATCCCCCAAATATGGCATTTGTTCTACAGTGAACTTGAAACGATTGCATTTGTTGTTGTTGTTGCATAAATGACTTACAGAACAATACGTCATTGGGTAAACAGTATATACTCTCGGTAGTTAAGTTTGCGCATGACCCAAAATATTCCAGTCTGGGAAAGCTGGAAACAACAGCTCAAGCTGACTTGGCTACATCTACAAAACCTCCATTTGAAATTCCCCCGAGACAAGGCCTTTGTCCTACAGTGGACTGGAAACGACATCATTTATGGTTGTTGTTGCATTACCAACTTACACAACAATAAGTCAGTTGGTAAACAATATATACTCTCGGTAGCTACGTTTGCTCATGACCCAAAATGTTCCAGAGCCTGGGAATTTTGAAAAACTTGATTTAGGTAAAGTTGGATATAACAGCTCAACTATATTTGCTACAGACCTTGAGTTGAAAGTATCTTGTTTGCATTGTAGTTGGTTATAATACAACAATAAGTCAGTTGGTAAACAATATAATTTACTCTCAGTAGTAACGTTTGCTCATGACCCAAAATGTTCCAGAGCCTGGGACTTTTGAAAACCGTGTTAGGTAAAGTTGGATATAACCGCTCAAAGCTATATTTGCTACAGACCTTCAGTACAAATTCTCTTGCTTGCATTGCAGTTGGTTATAATACAAATGAATGAATTAAAACGCACGATTAAGCACAACATTTATGCTGTACAAAATACAAATGAATTTCGAATTAATGTTTGAGTCTTCATTCTCTGTTGATCGATTGAATTACGGTTTAATATATAGTCTACTGTTATGAAAAAAAATGTAATATGAATATTTGGAAATCATTGATGAATAAAAACTCATTCATGTATCAATCTTAAAAAATAACATTGAAATACTCAATTTCAAAGAATAATCTATGAGAAAAATATAAATTTGCATTACAGTTGTAAGTAAAGACTCTCTCTCTCTCTCTCTCTCTCTCTCTCTCTCTCTCTCTCTCTCTCTCTCTCTCTCTCTCTCTCTCTGACCTTTGATTACTGCCAATGAAATTCCTCTTCTTTAAACTATTCCTTTTCGTATAAGTTTTGCAAAATAAGTTTCATCGATTCATGAGAGTTCTATGATACAATCTTCCAATCAAAGAATTTTTTTCCCAAAAAACTGTAGAAAAAGTTCATGGTTTTGTTATCATTTCAGGATGACATAATTCCACTAGAGCCGAAAATATTATGTTCTTGATACCTATCAAGTATGAGTTTAATATTTTCTCAATGAATTATTTAGGTGGAAAAATAAAATTAAAATAATTCAACTTCGAGATCAGCTTATCATGGGACTTTCTCACAAGAAAATTACATCATTTTAGGTGTTTAAATATTTGGATATTTTTTAAATACTTCAATTGATTTCTCATTACTGGGTTTGCTCAAATTGAGATACATAAAATTTATTTAAAATATTTTTCTCTATATTACGATCATTATTACTGTAAAAATGCTTTACACACAACCTTTCTATGTATAATACTCAAGCAAGAAAACTCGTATGAATCTTTAAAGGATTCCTTTGCCAGGTCACGTAGGTATTTTTTTTTTCAGCTCCACGCCTTTCGTACCTTAGATGTCGGAGGGGGTGGGGGAGGGGGGGGTGTTGGAAAGGGGGATTGGATAGGGGGTGGATGAGGGAAGGGGGGAAGTGAATGATCGCCCAATGCACTACTGTTAAGCCTTCCCCCTCCCCCCCACACACAAAAACACTTGTTTGTGTGTTTAGATATTAATTTTTTCCCCAAGGGGTAATTTAAGCAAACCTATTTTTATCCATAAG
>NC_090732.1:161607072-161654282 GCF_036898095.1 Palaemon carinicauda | reverse complement strand
TAGTTTCGTATACAATTACGGAAATGCAACAATTTATTTAGAAACAGAGAGAGAGAGAGAGAGAGAGAGAGAGAGAGAGAGAGAGAAGGTAAGGGGTGTGGAACGAAATTTAGAATAGTTTCGTATCCAATTACGGAAATGCACCAATTTATTTAGAAAGAGAGAGAGAGAGAGAGAGAGAGAGAGAGAGAGAGAGAAGGTAAGGGGTGTGGAACGAAATTTAGAATAGTTTCGTATACAATTACGGAAATGCACCAATTTATTTAGAAAGAGAGAGAGAGAGAGAGAGAGAGAGAGAGAGAGAGGGGGGGAGAGAGGGGGGGAAGGAGTGTGGAACGAAATTTAGAATAGTTTCGGATAGAATTTTGGAAATGCAACCATTTATTTATTTATAGAGAGAGAGAGAGAGAGAGAGAGAGAGAGAGAGAGAGAAGGTAAGGAGTGTGGAACGAAATTTAGAATAGTTTCGTATACAATTACGGAAATGCACTAATTTATTTAGAAAGAGAGAGAGAGAGAGAGAGAGAGAGAGAGAGAGAGAGAGGTGAGGAGTGTGGAACAAAGTTTAGAATAGTTTCGGATGAAATTTTGGAAATGCAACAATTTATTTGTTTATTTATATATTTATTTATTCATTTAGAGAGAGAGAGAGAGAGAGAGAGAGAGAGAGAGAGAGAGAGAGAAGGTAAGGAGTGTGGAACGAAATTTAGAAGTTTCTACAATTTTGGAAATGCAACAATTTAGTGTGAGAGAGAGAGAGAGAGAGAGAGAGAGAGAGAGAGAGAGAGAGAGAAGGTGAGGAGTGTGGAACAAAGTTTAGAATAGTTTCGGATGAAATTTTGGAAATGCAACAATTTATTTGTTTATTTATATATTTATTTATTCATTTAGAGAGAGAGAGAGAGAGAGAGAGAGAGAGAGAGAGAGAGAAAGAGAGAAGGTAAGGAGTGTGGAACGAAATTTAGAAGTTTCTACAATTTTGGAAATGCAACAATTTAGTGTGAGAGAGAGAGAGAGAGAGAGAGAGAGAGAGAGAGAGAGGTGAGGAGTGTGGAACAAAGTATAGAATAGTTTCGGATGAAATTTTGGAAATGCAACAATTTATTTGTTTATTTATATATTTATTTATTCATTTAGAGAGAGAGAGAGAGAGAGAGAGAGAGAGAGAGAGAGAAAGAGAGAAGGTAAGGAGTGTGGAACGAAATTTAGAAGTTTCTACAATTTTGGAAATGCAACAATTTAGTGTGAGAGAGAGAGAGAGAGAGAGAGAGAGAGAGAGAGAGAAGGTGAGGAGTGTGGAACAAAGTTTAGAATAGTTTCGGATGAAATTTTGGAAATGCAACAATTTATTTGTTTATTTATATATTTATTTATTCATTTAGAGAGAGAGAGAGGAGAGAGAGAGAGAGAGAGAGAGAAAGAGAGAAGGTAAGGAGTGTGGAACGAAATTTAGAAGTTTCTACAATTTTGGAAATGCAACAATTTAGTGTGTGAGAGAGAGAGAGAGAGAGAGAGAGAGAGAGAAGGTAAGGAGTGTGGAACGAAATTTAGAAGTTTCTACAATTTTGGAAATGAAACAATTTAGTGTGAGAGAGAGAGAGAGAGAGAGAGAGAGAGAGAGAGAGAGAAGGTGAGGAGTGTGGAACAAAGTTTAGAATAGTTTCGGATGAAATTTTGGAAATGCAACAATTTATTTGTTTATTTATCATATTTATTTATTCATTTAGAGAGAGAGAGAGAGAGAGAGAGAGAGAGAGAGAGAGAGAAGGTAAGGAGTGTGGAACGAAATTTAGAATAGTTTCGTATACAATTACGGAAATGCACCAATTTATTTAGAAAGAGAGAGAGAGAGAGAGAGAGAGAGAGAGAGAGAGAGAGAGGTAAGGAGTGTAGAACGAAATTTAGACGAGTTTCGGATACAATTTTGGAAACGCAACAATGTAGTGAGAGAGAGAGAGAGAGAGAGAGAGAGAGAGAGAGAGAGGTGTGTGGAACAGGGTTGGAGAAAGAGGGCAAGTCGGAGTTGGGGGAATCCATTTAAAACCCGGTGCTCTCTCGCATCGGCCACTTCTTGTGAACATTTTGCAAACATTTGACCATAGACCTATTCCAGGATTTTTTTTTCTTTTTTTTTATCTCCCTTTTTATGTATTGGTACAATGATTCATTCTTCCCAATCATCTGGCGCTTTCTCCTCTCATGGGTTGAGTATAGCCAGCCAATGATGCCTAATTTTCAAATGGATGCTTAAAGAAATAGATAACTGGCTAAATATACGGTGTTTGGAATCTATTATCATTTACTTAGTTAGATAGGTACTGCGCATCACAAGGAACTGGCTATCCTTTGATGAATTTAGCCAATGAATCCTCTATGGATTTAGTCAGTCAATGAGACAACTGGCGAGATTTAACCGAGTCCCTTTGCATCAATAGGCGTAGGAGATGATGATGATGATGATGACTACCACGCACAAGTGCAAAGCTCCTCAATGGCACTTAGTTGAGCCAAAAAGATTAGTTTACCTCAATCGTACTAGAGCAAAGGTTAGAAGAACTGGGGATAATTTGCTCAGGTGGGGGCTATCTGAGAGTGCTCAGTGCACCTGTAAAAAGCTCATTCAATCTATGAATCACATACTCCAAGGTTACCTTTGAGATCCAAGCTGTTCTGATGATGATCTCGTAGAGGCTGACCAAACTGCTCTTGATTGGCTACTGTAGTAGCGTGAGAAGTGCACATGTGCAGATTAAACTTTTATAAAAGCTCCATGTAAAGGCTGGAGTTTACCACCCTGCAAATTCTAGGAATGACTCGTTTCTCTCAGCTCTCATGAAAGTTCCCAGTCACAATTGTAAGTCTGATAGCCATCCTAAATAAAAGTGCATGAGAAACTCACATTTTAGGTAGAAAAAGAGCAGCATGGATATGAAAGCAAAATAAAGTAGAGGATATTCTAACATCATGTGAGAAAAAGAAATGGACGTGGGCAGGACATATAATGAGAATGACAGAAACTATATAAACATTAAGAATCACAGAATGGGTCCCTAGAGGATGTAAGAGAAGCAGAAGATGAAAGAGAACACGATGGATCAACGAACTAAGAAAGTTTGCGGCCGTGGACTGGCACAGAAAGACCATAAACAGACGCAAGTGGAAGGACATGTCTGAGGCCTTTGTTCTGCAATGGACTAGTAACGTCTGATAGTAATGATGATGATTGTGACTGTTGTTTATGATTTCGCTGTCAAAGAAGTCTCTCAAATAACAAAAGAATGACGAAGGAGAGGTTAGCTACTTGGGAGCTCTCAAGTACCCCCAAATGAGTTTGCGTGGTCTGACCAAAGTAGGATCATAAGACCCTTGGTGTATGAAATTGCTGATGTTGCTATAATGTTTTGGAATTATTGGGAATATATTTATTTCAAAACATCATACATACATCTAATATATTGTATGAATTTGTGTTTAACAAAGCCTAGTTAGAAGTCTAATAAAAACTTATTATAGTCGAAGAAAAACAATTATATACTGTACTCAATTTTTTTTAATGAGGCGCATTTGTACAGACTTGCAGGAGTGTCCTTTCAGCTCGGAAAAGTTTCCTAATAGCTAATTGGTTAGAATGATTCTGTTCAACCAATCAGCATATCAGAAGGCCAGAGAACTTCAAATCATTCATTCATTCAATCAGTCAGCTATTAGGAAACTTTTCCGAGTCAAAAGGGCACCCCAGAGAATAATTGCAGATGTGCCTCATAAAAAGAAATTTATTATATTATTTTGTAGTATTTTTATATAAGAGGTTATCTGGTTGCATAATACGTGCTGTCAATCAAATACAACCTTTGATAAAACATAACCTGAAGTGGATGGAAAGAAAATAGACTAGGTAATTTCAGTTGACTTTTTTTATTTATTATTACTAGCTAAAGAATTGGAAAAGCAAGATGCTATAAGCCCAAGGGCTCCGACAGGGGAAAATAGTTTCAAATTATATTTGTTTTTATATGTTATAAAATACTAAAGACTTCATCTTGTCCTTGTAGTTTAATATTAATTTAATAAGTGTAAGTGTATGAACTTACCTAACTAGATCATATATCTAAATTTTCATAAATTAGTGGATAATATTGATGAGAGAGAGAGAGAGAGAGAGAGAGAGAGAGAGAGAGAGAGAGAGAGAGAGAGAGAGAGAGAGAGAGAGAGAGAGAGAGAGAGTAAATATAAGAAATATATGTCCAAATATTCAACGTCGTAAAAGATGATATTTCAATAATCAATGAGAGAGAGAGAGAGAGAGAGAGAGAGAGAGAGAGAGAGAGAGAGAGAGAGAGAGAGAGATAAGAAATATGATATGGGTCCAAATATTCAACGTCGTAAAAGAGGATATTCTGATATAATTAATGTGAGAGAGAGAGAGAGATAATAAATATAAGAAACATGATTGTGTCCAAATATACGACGTCGGGAAAGATATTCTAATAATCAAAGAGAGAGAGAGAGAGAGAGAGAGAGAGAGAGAGAGAGAGAGAGAGAGAGAGAGAGAGAGAGAGAGAGAGATAAGAAATATGATATGGGTCCAAATATTCAACGTCGTAAAAGAGGATATTCTGATATAATTAATGTGAGAGAGAGAGAGAGATAATAAATATAAGAAACATGATTGTGTCCAAATATACGACGTCGGGAAAGATATTCTAATAATCAAAGAGAGAGAGAGAGAGAGAGAGAGAGAGAGAGAGAGAGAGAGAGAGAGAGAGAGAGTTAATAAATATAAAAAATATGATTGTGTCCAAATATACGACGTTGTGAAAGATTCTAATAATCAATGAGAGAGAGAGAGAGAGAGAGAGAGAGAGAGAGAGAGAGAGAGAGAGAGAGAGAGAGAGAGATAAGAAAATATGATTGGTCCAAATATTCGACGTCGTAAAAGATATTCTAACAATCAAAGAGAGAGAGAGAGAGAGAGAGAGAGAGAGAGAGAGAGAGAGAGAGAGTTAATAAATATAAGAAAATATGATTGGGTCAAAATAATTCGACGTAGTAAAAGATACCCTAATAATCAATGAGAGAGAGAGAGAGAGAGAGAGAGAGAGAGAGAGAGAGAGATCATTTTTTAAAGGTACTTTTACCGATCCTTGTTGTGACTCAGGAATAAAGAAAACGAAGATACGTCAAGGGCTCAAGGGGATACTGTGCTAGACTTTTCAATGTGGGCGAGCCATTGTAAGAGAAGCCCATCCGTATAAAAAAATGCACTCCTTCCCTTTAAGAAGGGGGCGTGGCTTATTTATTACACCCTAGATGCCACCCACCATAGTATGAGGTCCAAATATGTATCATAGATTTTAATGAAAGTTGGTTATATTGTTTTGTCTAACTAGAGATTAAATATTGAGTTATTTTCCTGATGAAATAAGCCTATAACCACTGAACTGCACGTAATCTCTCTCTCTCTCTCCACGCAGGCACAGACATGCTCACATATCACGCACAAACAGACATGCATACACACATATATATATACATATATATATATATATATATATATATATATATATATATATATATATATATATATATATATATATATATACAGTATATACATATATATACACAGTATATACACAGATATATATACACAGTATATACACAGATATATATACATACATATATTATATATATGTTTATATATATATATATATATATATATATATATATATATATATATATATATATATATATATATATATATATATTTATATTTATTTGCTGATCATGGTCATGGTAGTGCACAAACCCTTTGACCACGTTAATATATATATATATATATATATATATATATATATATATATATATATATATATATATATATATATATATACAGCCACTGCTATGATATATAAACAATATATATATTCACGCAATTTTCTTTTGTATAGAGTTAATATCTGTATGTATTATGCCGGTTGGAGTGGTAACAATAGATATATATTGACGTCCTATTCACATATAATGCATATCAATGTCACTATGTGACGTCATAATCTGATTGGGTTGATAAAACAACATATTTGTTTCCCATGCAACAACACATTTCTATTAATAAACCTTGTTTTTCAGTGTATGCCTTATTGTAAGCTTTATTGTCCGTCTGCAATAAATTTATATAATTACTTTGCAATAAATTTCTAGTTTTACTTTGCAATAAATTTCTAGTTTTACTTTGCAATAAATTTCTAGTTTTACTTTGCAATAAATTTCTATAATTGATTTGCATTAAATTTCTATCATTATTTTGGAATAAATTTCTATCATTACTTTGCAATAGATTTTTATTATTACTTTTCTATAAATTTCTGTCATTACTTTGCAATTAATTTCTAATTTTGCTTTGCAATAAATTGTCGTCATTAGTTTGTAATAAATTTCTGTCATTACTTTGCAATAAATTTTTATAATAACTTTGCAATAAATTTCTACTATTATTTTGTGAATTTTTTTTATCATTACTTAGCAATAAATTTCTATTATTACTTGGCAATAAATTTCTATTATTACTTAGCAATAAATTTCTGTCATTACTTTGCAGTAAATTTCTATCATTACTTTGCAATAAATTTCTATCATTTCTTTGCAATAAATTTCTATCATTTCTTTGCAATAGATTTATCATTACTTTGCTATAAATTTGCCATTACTTTGCTATAAATTTGCCATTACTTTAAAATAAATTTCTACCATTACTTTGCAAAAAAAATTCTATCATTACTTTGCAAAAAAATTCTATCATTACTTTGCTATAAATTTGCCATTACTTTAAAATAAATGTCTCTCATTACTTTGCAACAAATTTCTATCATTACTTTGCAAAAAAATTCTATCATTACTTTGCAAAAAAATTCTATCATTACTTTGCAAAAAAATTCTATCATTACTTTGCTATAAAATTGCCATTACTTTAAAATAAATGTCTCTCATTACTTTGCAAAACAATTCTATCATTTCTTCGCAAAAAAATTCTATCATTACTTTGCAAAAATTTTCTATAATTACTTTGCAAAAAAATTCTATCATTGCTATAAATTTCTGTCATTACCGTACAATAAATTTATGTCATTACTTTGCTATAATTTTCTATCATTTCTTTGCAATAGATTTATCATTACTTTGCTATAAATTTGCCATTACTTTAAAATAAATTTCTATCATTACTTAGCAAAAAAATTCTATCATTACTTTGCTATAAATTTTTGTCATTACCGTACAATAAATTTGTCATTACTTTGCAATAAATTTCTCCCATTTCCTTGCAGATATGCGGTCTGATCGTCCTGGCCACAGGGGCCGTGGTCAAACTGGAGCTCTCCAAGTACCTGCAAGTGTCGGCAGAGTTTTCCGCTACGGCTCCCTACGTTCTTATGGCCACCGGCGGTCTCATGTTCCTCCTGGCTGTCTTGGCTTGTTGCTGCACGGCCAAGGGCCAGCCTGTTCTTCTTTATATAGTAAGACTTCTTATTATTACGTTATTGCCTTCGACAAAATCTAAGATTTTGTGAAGGGTATGTATTCACCCCTGTCTGTTTCTTTCTTTTTTTTTTTTTTTTTTTTTTTTTTTTTTTTTTTTTTTTTGGTGAGCAGTTTTGCATAAAAACTACTGTACCGATTTTGACCAAAATCTGAGATTTTACGAAGGGTATGTATTCACCCCTGTCTGTTTATTTCTTTTTTTTTCTTTTTTTGTGAGCAGTTTTACATAAAAACTATTGTACCGATTTTGGCCAAAATCTGAGATTTTGCGAAGGGTATGTATTCGCCCCTGTCTGTTTACATGAAAACTACTGTGCCGATTTTGACCAAAATCTGATATTTTGCGAAGGGTGTGTATTCACCCCTGTCTGTTTACATAAAAACTACTGTACCGATTTTGACCAAAATCTGAGATTTTGCGAAGGGTATGTATTCACCCCTGTCTGTTTACATAAAAACTACTGTACCGATTTTGACCCAAATCTGAGATTTTGCTAAGGGTATGTATTCACCCCTGTCTGTTTACATAAAAACTACTGTACCGATTTTGACCCAAATCTGAGATTTTGCTAAGGGTATGTATTCACCCCTGTCTGTTTACATAAAAACTACTGTACCGATTTTGAACAAAATCTGAGATTTTGCGAAGAGTATGTATTCACCCCCTGTCTGTTTACATAAAAACTACTGTACCAATTTTCACCAAAATCTGAGATTTTGCGAAGGGTGTGTATTCACCCACTGTCTGTTTGCATAAAAACTACTGTATCGATTTTGACCAAAATCCGAGATTTTGCAAAAGGCATGTATTCACCCTTGTCTGTTTACATAAGAACTACTGTACCGATTTTGACCAAAATCTGAGATTTTGCTAAGGGTATGTATTCACCAATGTCTGTTTACATGAAAACTACTGTACCGTTTTTTACCAAAATCTGAGATTTTGCGAAGGGTATGTATTCACCCCTGTCTGTTTACATAAAAACTACTGTACCGATTTTGACCCAAATCTGAGATTTTGCTAAGGGTATGTATTCACCCCTGTCTGTTTACATAAAAACTACTGTACCGATTTTGACCCAAATCTGAGATTTTGCGAAGGGTATGTATTCACCCCTGTCTGTTTACATAAAAACTACTGTACCGATTTTGACCCAAATCTGAGATTTTGCTAAGGGTATGTATTCACCCCTGTCTGTTTACATAAAAACTACTGTACCGATTTTGACCCAAATCTGAGATTTTGCGAAGGGTATGTATTCACCCCTGTCTGTTTACATAAAAACTACTGTACCGTTTTTTACCAAAATCTGAGATTTTGCGAAGGGTATGTATTCACCCCTGTCTGTTTACATAAAAACTACTGTACCGATTTTGACCCAAATCTGAGATTTTGCTAAGGGTATGTATTCACCCCTGTCTGTTTACATAAAAACTACTGTACCGTTTTTGACCAAAATCCGAGATTTTGCGAAGGGTATGTATTCACCCCCGTCTGTTTACATAAAAACTACTGTACCGTTTTTTACCAAAATCCGAGATTTTGCGAAGGGTATGTATTCACCCCTGTCTGTTTACATAAAAACTACTGTACCGATTTTGACCAAAATCGGAGATTTTGCTAAGGGTATGTATTCACCCCTGTCTGTTTACATAAAAACTACTGTACCGATTTTGACCCAAATCTGAGATTTTGCGAAGGGTATGTATTCACCCCTGTCTGTTTACATAAAAACTACTGTACCGATTTTGACCCAAATCTGAGATTTTGCTAAGGGTATGTATTCACCCCTGTCTGTTTACATAAAAACTACTGTACCGATTTTGACCCAAATCTGAGATTTTGCTAAGGGTATGTATTCACCCCTGTCTGTTTACATAAAAACTACTGTACCGTTTTTTACCAAAATCTGAGATTTTGCGAAGGGTATGTATTCACCCCTGTCTGTTTACATAAAAACTACTGTACCGATTTTGACCCAAATCTGAGATTTTGCTAAGGGTATGTATTCACCCCTGTCTGTTTACATAAAAACTACTGTACCGTTTTTGACCAAAATCCGAGATTTTGCGAAGGGTATGTATTCACCCCCGTCTGTTTACATAAAAACTACTGTACCGTTTTTGACCAAAATCCGAGATTTTGCTAAGGGTATGTATTCACCCCCGTCTGTTTACATAAAAACTACTGTACCGTTTTTGACCAAAATCCGAGATTTTGCTAAGGGTATGTATTCACCCCCGTCTGTTTACATAAAAACTACTGTACCGATTTTGACCCAAATCTGAGATTTTGCTAAGGGTATGTATTCACCCCTGTCTGTTTACATAAAAACTACTGTACCGATTTTGGCCAAAATCCGAGATTTTGCGAAGGGTATGTATTCACCCCCGTCTGTTTACATAAAAACTACTGTACCGTTTTTGACCCAAATCCGAGATTTTGCGAAGGGTATGTATTCACCCCCGTCTGTTTACATAAAAACTACTGTACCGATTTTGGCCAAAATCCGAGATTTTGCGAAGGGTATGTATTCACCCCCGTCTGTTTACATAAAAACTACTGTACCGATTTTGGCCAAAATCCGAGATTTTGCTAAGGGTATGTATTCACCCCCGTCTGTTTACATGAAAACTACTGTACCGTTTTTGGCCAAAATCCGAGATTTTGCTAAGGGTATGTATTCACCCCCGTCTGTTTACATGAAAACTACTGTACCGATTTTGGCCAAAATCGGAGATTTTGCGAAGGGTATGTATTCACCCCCGTCTGTTTACATGAAAACTACTGTACCGATTTTGGCCAAAATCGGAGATTTTGCGAAGGGTATGTATTCACCCCCGTCTGTTTACATGAAAACTACTGTACCGATTTTGACCCAAATCGGAGATTTTGCGAAGGGTATGTATTCACCCCCGTCTGTTTACATGAAAACTACTGTACCGATTTTGACCCAAATCGGAGATTTTGCGAAGGGTATGTATTCACCCCCGTCTGTTTACATGAAAACTACTGTACCGATTTTGACCCAAATCGGAGATTTTGCGAAGGGTATGTATTCACCCCCGTCTGTTTACATGAAAACTACTGTACCGATTTTGACCCAAATCGGAGATTTTGCGAAGGGTATGTATTCACCCCCGTCTGTTTACATGAAAACTACTGTACCGATTTTGACCCAAATCGGAGATTTTGCGAAGGGTATGTATTCACCCCCGTCTGTTTACATGAAAACTACTGTACCGATTTTGACCCAAATCGGAGATTTTGCGAAGGGTATGTATTCACCCCCGTCTGTTTACATGAAAACTACTGTACCGATTTTGACCCAAATCGGAGATTTTGCGAAGGGTATGTATTCACCCCCGTCTGTTTACATGAAAACTACTGTACCGATTTTGACCCAAATCGGAGATTTTGCGAAGGGTATGTATTCACCCCCGTCTGTTTACATGAAAACTACTGTACCGATTTTGACCCAAATCGGAGATTTTGCGAAGGGTATGTATTCACCCCCGTCTGTTTACATGAAAACTACTGTACCGATTTTGACCCAAATCGGAGATTTTGCGAAGGGTATGTATTCACCCCCGTCTGTTTACATGAAAACTACTGTACCGATTTTGACCCAAATCGGAGATTTTGCGAAGGGTATGTATTCACCCCCGTCTGTTTACATGAAAACTACTGTACCGATTTTGACCCAAATCTGAGATTTTGCGAAGGGTAAGATTTTGCGAAGGGTATGTATTCTCCCCTGTCTGTTTACATAAAAACTACTGTACCGTTTTTTACCAAAATCCGAGATTTTGCAAAGGGTATGTATTCACCCCCGTCTGTTTACATGAAAACTACTGTACCGATTTTGCATGAAACTACTGTACCGATTTTGACCCAAATCTGAGATTTTGCGAAGGGTATGTATTCACCCCCGTCTGTTTACATGAAAACTACTGTACCGTTTTTGACCCAAATCTGAGATTTTGCGAAGGGTATGTATTCACCCCCGTCTGTTTACATGAAAACTACTGTACCGTTTTTGACCCAAATCTGAGATTTTGCGAAGGGTATGTATTCACCCCCGTCTGTTTACATGAAAACTACTGTACCGATTTGGACCCAAATCTGAGATTTTGCGAAGGGTATGTATTCACCCCCGTCTGTTTACATGAAAACTACTGTACCGATTTGGACCCAAATCTGAGATTTTGCGAAGGGTATGTATTCACCCCCGTCTGTTTACATGAAAACTACTGTACCGATTTGGACCCAAATCTGAGATTTTGCGAAGGGTATGTATTCACCCCCGTCTGTTTACATGAAAACTACTGTACCGATTTGGACCCAAATCTGAGATTTTGCGAAGGGTATGTATTCACCCCCGTCTGTTTACATGAAAACTACTGTACCGATTTGGACCCAAATCCGAGATTTTGCGAAGGGTATGTATTCACCCCCGTCTGTTTACATGAAAACTACTGTACCGATTTTGACCCAAATCCGAGATTTTGCGAAGGGTATGTATTCACCCCTGTCTGTTTACATGAAAACTACTGTACCGATTTTGACCCAAATCTGAGATTTTGCGAAGGGTATGTATTCACCCCCGTCTGTTTACATGAAAACTACTGTACCGATTTTGACCAAAATCGGAGATTTTGCGAAGAGTATGTATTCGCCCCCGTCTGTTTACTTAAAAACTACTGTACCGTTTATAACCAAAATCTGAGATTTTGCGAAGTGTATGTATTCGCCCCCGTCTGTTTACATAAAAACTACTGTACCGTTTATAACCAAAATCTGAGATTTTGCGAAGGGTATGTATTCGCCCCCGTCTGTTTACATAAAAACTACTGTACCGTTTATAACCAAAATCTGAGATTTTGCGAAGGGTATGTATTCGCCCCCGTCTGTTTACATAAAAACTACTGTACCGTTTATAACCAAAATCTGAGATTTTGCGAAGGGTATGTATTCGCCCCCGTCTGTTTACATAAAAACTACTGTACCGTTTTTTACCAAAATCTGAGATTTTGCGAAGGGTATGTATTCGCCCCCGTCTGTTTACATAAAAACTACTGTACCGTTTATAACCAAAATCTGAGATTTTGCGAAGGGTATGTATTCACCCCCGTCTGTTTACATAAAAACTACTGTACCGTTTATAACCAAAATCTGAGATTTTGCGAAGGGTATGTATTCACCCCTGTCTGTTTACATAAAAACTACTGTACTGATTTTGACCAAAATCTGAGATTTTGCGAAGGGTATGTATTCACCCCTGTCTGTTTACATAAAAACTACCGTACCGATTTTGGCCAAAATCTGAGATTTTGCGAAGGGTATGTATTCACCCCTGTCTGTTTACATAAAAACTACCGTACCGATTTTGACCAAAATCTGAGATTTTGCGAGGGGTATGTATTCACCCCTGTCTGTTTACATAAAAACTACTGTACCGATTTTGACCAAAATCTGAGATTTTGCGAGGGGTATGTATTCACCCCTGTCTACCGTACCAATTTTGGCCAAAATCTGAGATTTTGCGAAGGGTATGTATTCACCCCCGTCTGTTTTACATGAAAACTACTGTACCGATTTTGACCCAAATCTGAGATTTTGCGAAGGGTATGTATTCACCCCCGTCTGTTTACATGAAAACTACTGTACCGATTTTGACCCAAATCTGAGATTTTGCGAAGGGTATGTATTCACCCCCGTCTGTTTACATGAAAACTACTGTACCGATTTTGACCCAAATCTGAGATTTTGCGAAGGGTATGTATTCACCCCCGTCTGTTTACATGAAAACTACTGTACCGATTTTGACCCAAATCTGAGATTTTGCGAGGGGTATGTATTCGCCCCTGTCTGTTTACATAAAAACTACTGTACCGTTTATAACCAAAATCTGAGATTTTGCTAAGGGTATGTATTCACCCCTGTCTGTTTACATAAAAACTACTGTACCGATTTTGACCCAAATCTGAGATTTTGCGAGGGGTATGTATTCACCCCTGTCTGTTTACATAAAAACTACCGTACCAATTTTGGCCAAAATCTGAGATTTTGCGAAGTGTATGTAGTCACTCCTGTCTGTTTAGTTTTTTTTTCATTTTTTTTTTTGTGAACAGCTTTGCATAAAACTACTGTACCGATTTTGATCAAATTTGGTAGTCATGTTTGGTATGACCCAAGGATAAATCTGTAACGTGTTGGATAAAGTTCATTGAAGTAAAAATACGCTGTAGTAGTTTGTAAATAATCACAGGGTTAGGGGAATGAAAAAATATTTTGTTAGTTTATTTTTTTGTTTGTGAACAACATTACGCAAAAACTATTGAACCAATTTCAACGAAACTTGGTGGACATGCGAGGTATGACACAAGGACAAATCCATTAGATTTTGAAGAAATACATTAAAGTATAAGTAGGCAGTGGATTTAAGAGCAAAATAATAATACCATTGAATGTCTTTGATCAATATGCTTTGTTTATAAGATGTTAAAGAGATTTTTAGAATAATTTCATACAATTTAATTATTCTATCTGAACCTGGTTTTTCAAATAATTCCATTTGAAGTCCTTTCATTTCAAATAACCTAATTTCAAATAATTGACAGATATTCGAAAACATTTGAATTATGTTTGATTGATATATTTACGAAATAATGTTGATTAGCTGTACCAAAAGTTAAAGCATAAATTTAAGCTCGTAGTTTTTTTATACTGATACATAACCAAGGCATGTTTGAGGCCTTTGTCCGGCAGTGGACTAGAAACGACTGCATTTATTGTTGTTGATGATACTGTATTATTATAACCTTTTCTTAAATCCGACTTATTTGATTGTAAGTCTGATGTAAATCATTAAGACAAAACAATTAACTCCATTTGGTAAGCAGCTCTTCTTGGAGGACACTCCAGAATCAAACCATTGTCCTCTAGTCTTGGGTAGTGCCATAGCCTCTGTACCATGGTCCTCCACAGTCTTGGGGTAGAGTTCTCTTGCTTGAGTGTACATTTGGGCACACTTTTCTATTTTTTTTTCTATTCCGTTTGTATTTTGAAAGCTTTTATAGTGTATATGTGAAAGATTTATTTCAATGTTATTGTTCTTAAACTTCTCTTGTACTATATTTCCTTATTGCCTTTCCTCACTGAGCTATTTTCCTTGTTGGGGCCTTTGGCATTATAGCATCCTGCTTTTCCAACTAGGGTTGTAGCTTAGCAAATAATAATAATAATAATAATAATAATAATAATAATAATAATAATAATAATAATAATAATAATAATAATCAAGTTATTCACTTTCCCTTCATGTCTTGAAACATATCTGCTCATCACGCGTTAGCTGTCATGATTTTTACCCATGTATGTATGCATATATTCATAATTGTTCTTCTCATTTCAGTACGCGGCATTTTTACTGGTGATTTTCGTCATCCTAGTAGGAGAGGGCGTCAGCACATGGGCCTTCAGAAAAAGCCTCATGAATGACTTCCTAGAAGGACTCACTACAGCTTTCAGAGACTATGAGAAATCTCCCACAATGGCCCGGGCTGTTGATAATCTCCAAAGCAGGGTAAGACATGCAATGTTAACCTTATCTATTCACCTACATTGCTTATAAAGATGAACTAAGATATTTAAACAATATAGCCAAAACCAATATGGCCAATGAAGATTGTGAGAATAGAAAGATACGGAATGAGGTAATTAGGGGTACCACAGGAGAACTATCAGATAAGATCCAAGAAAGTAGATTGAGGTGGTATGGTCACGTCATGAGAAGAGATGAACAGTATACTGGGAGGAGAGTGATGGAAATGGAGGTTCAGGGAACGAGAAGGAGAGGAAGACCAAAGAGAAGGTGGATGGACTGTATCAAGGATGACCTTCGATCAAAGGGATTAACCGGTGATGAAGTGTGGGACAGAGGTAGATGGAGAACGCTGGCCAGAAACATCGACCCCACATAGAAGTTGGAAAAGATGCAGACAAAGAAAAAGAAAATATTTAACCAATAGTTTTCAATATCATAAATGTTACAAATGTATGGAATTAGATTTGTATATTTATTTGCTAACTACAGGAGCTTATCTGTAGCCAACTTGAAAAAGGGGACAATTAAGAGGGTGAAAATTGGAAAGCACCACGAGTTGGTGGTGTTATTTATGAGAGGTTAAAGTATGGAAATTGGAAACCACTATGAGTTGATGGTGCTAATTATGATAGGCTAAAGTACAATGGTGAAAGTTTAAATGAGAGGCTGCCGATTGATTGATTGATTGATTTAAAGTTTTCAGGCATCCTGACATCTAAGGTCATTGACGCCGGGAGAGGCCGCCGAGGGCATCATTTGGATAAGGGGAACTTTTCAAAGGAATATGTGAGAAGAATAATCATTCAGATGTGTAAAGGTGGAGGTAATAGAAGAGGAAGTAAATAGAATTAAGCCATACCATAACTCATTACACCAGAGAAGGTATACTATAGGATTTTGACTTACTGTAGAAAGTAGGCTAGGTCTGATACGTAAGGAAAGAGCAGAGTGCGGGTGAATGTAGTTCGTTGAGACAGGCACAGACTTTCTCATTACTAATAAGATAGATTTTCTTTATGGGAAAAATATTTACCTTGGTCTGAAATACGATAATATGAAGCAAGTTTCACGATTCATGAAGTATGATTTAGTGTTACCTTGCCAGTAGTGAAGCCTGTTGGGAGTCAAAGACAGGGTTGAGACTTATCTTAAGGCAAGCTAAGGATATAGCGGTCTAAGGGGGATCGCAGGGCGCACAACCCCTCCGGTAGGCAAATAGCTAAGGATACAGCTCCTATGTTAGGTTAGGTGGGGAATCTTGAGTTAGATGGTGTTCTTGTGTCTGTTATCCTTTTAAGATTGTGGTGTCCGATGTGGTAATGTGGTAACGTCCCTAACTGGTGAACGCCAGACTGGGGTTCGAGTCCCGCTCAAACTTGTTAGTTCCTTTGGTCGCTACAACCTCACCATCCTTGTGAGCTAAGGATGGGTGGTTTGGGGAAGCCTATAGGTCTATCTGCTGAGTCATCACCAGCCATTGCTTGTCACTCCTTGGTCTTAGCTTGGGTGGAGGGTGGACTTGGGCGCTGATCATATGTATATATGGTCAGTCTCTAGGGCATTGTGATGCTCGATAGGGCAATGTCACCGTCCCTTGCCTCTGCCATTTATGAGAGGCCTTTAAACCTTTAAATTGTGATTTTCAGTCATAACTTATGAAGTTTTTCACCCGGTTGGTTCCAAGCAACTACAAAGACTCCACAGTGTGTTTCTAAGCCAGGAAGATGGCGAATGGCTCCAGATTTTACTATATAATAGAGTAAGAGGCCTTGGCTTAGGGAAAATATTTGAATTTGACGTAAAGTGGCCTATTTTAAGCTTTTGATAGCAATAACAGAGGTGGCCTGAGGATTATACTAAGGATGTATCATGTAATTGTAATTTGATATGAGGATTTATGAGTTTATATAATAGAAGTGAAGCTTGTTCTAGGTTCAAAAAGAGGCGGATGGAAGAATTGTTGGTTTGGTGTGAAAATGGGTCCAAGACAACGGTGCATTATATTTTCTGTGGTGAATTATTACGATTATCAAAAAACACCTTGGTCTTGCCCAGAAAGCATCTCGGTAGAAAATGGCTCTTTTATTATATCTGACATAGTCTCCCATAACAAATAGATTTGGTCCACCGATATCTGCATTTTTATCATGTTGTAAAACAGGGTCATTTCCAGGTAGTTAAGTACCATTCTGCAGTATGGCCAACTGCATTGTTGCTCCTAATTCGATAATACTCACAGAATTAAAGCATAGTGCCATGTGAGGAAAGTGTTTGGCATAGGGCCACATTTCAAAGGCACAGTCAGGACCCCGAGGCTTCGATCTTCTTTGGGCCCCTCCACATCTCCCAAGGGGCCCCTGGAACATTTAAAGGTTTAAAGGCTGCTCATGAATGGTAGAGGCAAAGGACAGTCACATTGCCCTATCAAGCTGGACAGTGCCCTAGAGACTGGCCGGATATGGTCACCACACAAGCCCCCTCTCCACCCAGGGTAGGACCAAGGAGAGCCAGGCAATGGCTGCTGATGTCTCAGCAGATAGATCTATACGCTCCCCCAAACCCCGCATCCTTAGCTCACAAGGATGGTGAGATTGCATGACCAAAAAAACTATGGAGTTTGAGCGGGACTTAAACCCCTAGTCTGCCGTTTACCAGTCAGGGACGTTACCACATCGGCCACCACAAACACTAATTAAGATATGTTTATATTGATGTTATTTTCTAACTGGCTGTCATAAAATGGAATGAAAAGACTTGGCTATTTTTCTTATAAACATTCTAGTGCAGTTTCCCTGAGTTCTAAAATCTAATAGTCATGTCTTCTCCATCATGAGGCTCAACACTACACAGTTTTCTAGAAGTTTTATTCCAGCTGTGACCAAGTTGCGGAATGATATTTCTAATCGGGTAGTTCAAACTTGCAGCAAATGTTTTTTTTTTTTTTTTTTTTTTCGTTGAACAGGCTGATATGTCTCTTTTTTTCCCAGTTTGTTTATGAAAGATCTATTTAAATGTTTTAAGTGTTCTTAAAATATGTTATTTTAATTGTTAATTAATTCTCTTGTAGTATATTTATTTCTTCAATTCCTCTCCTCACTAGGCTATTTTTCCCTGTTGGAGACCTTGGGCTTATGGCATCCTGGTTCTCTAACTAGGGCTTTAGCCTAGATACTTATGATAATAATAATAATAATAATAATAATAATAATAATAATAATAATAATAATAATAATAATAATAATAATTCATTTCCGTATCTCCTTTCCTCACTGGGCTATTTTTCCGTTGGAGCCCTTGGGCTAGATTATAGCACCCTGCTTTTCCAACTAGGGCTGTAACTTAGATAATAATAATAATAATAATAATAATAATAATAATAGTAATAATACAGTAACAGTAAAAGTAACAGTAACAATAGTAGTAATAGTAGTAGTAGTAGTAGTTTTAATAATAATAATAATAATAATAATGCAGTAACAGTAACAATAGTAATAATAATAATAATAATAATAATAATACAGTAACAGTAACAGTAATAGTAACAATAGTAGTAATAGTAGTAATAACAGTAGCAGTAGTTGTAGTAGTAGTAGTAGTAGTAGTAGTAGCAATAATAATAATAATAATAATAATAATAATAATAATAATAATAATAATTTGCATATTTCAGCTCTCATGCTGTGGCATCCAGAACGCCAGTGACTGGGTATCAATGCCATATGGCTTCAACAACGATCCTCCGTTCCCACCATCATGTTGCAAGGAGTCTCAAGATGGACTTTGCTTAGCAATGCATTCACAGGTGAAGTATCTTCCCTTGAAGTTTGTATTTTTTCCTTTCACAAACACATACACCTCGCTGAAGCTCTTCTTCTTCTTCTTCTTCTTCCTCTTCTTCTTCTTCTTCTTTCCTATATTAAGGGGTCGGTTGCCTGATGCGCCCTCTTCCATCAAACCTCTTCTCTCCATATCATCCTTTACCTTATCTCGCCTTCTTCTGCTTCTTCTTCTTCTTCTTCTTCTTCTTCCTATGTCCATACATTAAGGGGTCGGTTGCCTGACGCGCCCTCTCTGATGCGTGATATCGAAGGCATCCTTTTCCACAAAACGTTTTCTCTCTTTATCATCCTTAACTTATTTTGCCATCATCTTCTTCTTCTTCTTCTTCTTCTTCTTCCTATTTCCCTACATTAAGGGGTTGGTTTCCTGACACGCCCTCTCTGATGCGTGCTATCGAAGGTATCCTCTTTCACCTAACCTCTTCTCTCCATATCATCCTTTACCTTATCTCGCCTTCTTCTTCTTCTTCCTAAATTAAGGGGTCGGTTTCCTGATGCGCCCTCTCTGATGCGTGCTATCTAAGTCATCCTCTAACACCAAACCTCTTCTCTCCATATCATCCTTTACCTTATCTCACCGTCTTCATCTTCTTCTTCTTCTTCCAATGCCTTCTATCAAAGGTGTACTCTTCCACCAAACCTCTTCTCTCTTTATCATCCTTCATCTTCTGTTACCATTTAGTTCTCTGTCTCCCTCTCGATCTTCCTCCTCTAACAGATTCCTCCCAAGCACTTCTCACTCCCTCCCCACCATTCATCTTCAACGGGCCCAAATCATCTCAGTTGTGACACTCTTATTACCTATGTAATCTTTACTACGCTACGATCGTATGCCCTTGCATTCAACAACCACAGCTATTAGCAGCGGTCTTAGCCTTACTAAATAGTCCAACTGCAATGCATCTGTTTTCACAGTCATTAACCGTAAGCCTAGCCTTACTAAATAGTCCAACTGCAATGCTTCAGTTTATACAGTTATTAACAGTGGGCCTAGCCTTACTAAATAGTCCAACTGCAATGTATCAGTTTCCACAGTCATTGACCGTAAGCCTAGCCTTACTAAATAGTCTAACTGCAATGCATCAGTTTATACAGTTATTAACAGTGGGCACAGCCTTACTAAATAGTCCAATCGCAGTGCACCAGTATCCACAGTTATTGATAGGGAGCCTAGCCTTACTAAATAGTCCAACTGCAATGCATCAGTTTATACAGTTATTGACACTGGGCCTCTCAAGAATCCTGATAGTCAAATCTGTATATATATTCTTGAACTACATTATTGAATGTGTTTCAAAACCCCCAGTATACCTACATTCAGTAGTAGGCAATAATCATGAAACCTATCTTGTCCTGTTTTCACTGAGTGATCCTTCTCTTCCACAGGGATGTTACCCAACAGTCATCAGTCTTGTCGAAGCTGGAATCGGTGCCTTTCTCATCATGGCTCTGACATTCACATGTTTGATGGTACTGGACGATTCTCTTTAGTTCAGTCGTTGCATAATATGTCTTGGGAAACTTTATTTTCTTTCCATTCTTTAGCCAGTTGCAAAGATACAGAATTTGCCCCCAACAGGACATTTTTTTTTTCAATTGAAGAGAACGTTTTATTGTTTAATTTTAAGTTTAATTTAGTAACTAATTTCAAGTCCGTATAAACAGTTCTCGGAGGTTGTATTCACTCACCAGCTTAGCTTGCGAAAGAAGACGAAATGAGAGGCAGAAAAATAACTGCATTATGCTTTTAATACTCTATTAATAGCATGGCATCTTTTTGTCTCTCTCATAAACACGTATTCGCTATCATTCAGTACTTGAATTACTAAAAGGGGGAAAAGAAACAGGAATGAAGGTAATCGAGATAAGATAATTGAGTAAGGGGGTCACCTAACTACAGGCTAGTTAGTCCTATTTGCTTAGAAAAGTTATATTAGTCTAGAGGGGATTATGCAAGTGACTAGACTGAGCAGTTGTTTACTAGTCTCAATAGACATTTAAAGGAAATATAACTTTGAATTGGCTCCTGAATTCAGTCGTTAACAGAAACATGAATACTGCAATTCAATATCTCTTTACTTTTGATTTTAGATTTATATAAAAGCAATAGTAGGCTACGGGAATATCATATTTTTTTTCTTTTTGGAAATGAAAACGAAATTTGGAGAAGACTTGCTTGGAATATTCATGTTCAATATTGACTTACGCATTTTTTTTTTTTTTTTTTTTTTTTTTGAGAAACAATCTTTTACTTAAGTACAGAAAGTGCAACGTTTAGTGATATTTGTCATAATGTAAACGGGGCAGTGTCCATATACTTTGTTTATATGTATAAATCATTAACTCTTTATTTATAAATGTTAATTAGTATATGGGTTGAAATTATCATAACTCATTTACAAACAGTTATACTATCATTAAAATATTTCATTAGACTTCTAGAAAAATAGTATAGAATCTAGTCAGGATATTGTAGAATGTGTAATTACTAGTTAGTGATAGTATTGTGAAATGTGTAAGTACTATCTGATGGAGTATATAAACTGACAAAGTTGACTCACAGAGTTATAGTCCATTTCTTTTATCGAGGCATATTTGCACCGACTCGCAGGGGTGCCCTTTTAGCTGGGAAAAGTTTCCTGATCGCTGATTGGTTGGACAAGATAATTCTAACCAATCAGCGATCAGGAAACTTTTCCCAGCTAAAAGGGCACCACTGCGATTCAGTGCAAATATGCCTCGATAAAAGAAATGGACTTTAGTTGAATAGGCCTACAGTTTCTCAGAGCGTTTGTACAAAGTTTCTTACAAGTGAATGTTGATAATTTCAAGCATCTCAAAGTCTAATATAGTTTGCTTCGAAATATTCATTGGATAATCTTTAACCCTTTTACCCCCACCATAAGGTTAAATTTCGAGCACATTTTGCTAAATATTTTTTTAAAATTGCTCTAACAAGCTTAATTTTTGTCCTAGAAGGTCAGGTTGGTCTCATTCTTTTGGAAAATGCCTGAAGTTTCTCGAACGTACCGGTACGTCCTTTGGGGGTGAAAGGGTTAAATATTATAGAAGTCACAATAGATTTTTAACTGCGAATACGTGAAATTAGTTTATCAACACTTTAATCGGATAACAGCCCACAATATAGATTCATATCCGTAGTGCCATAGCCTCTGTACCATGGTCTTCCACTCTCTTCGGTTAGAGTTCTCTTGCTTGAGGGTACACTCGGGCACACTAATCTATCTAATTTCTCTGCTTCTTGTTTAAAGTTTTTATAGTTTATATAGGAAATAGATATTTCAATGTTGCTGTTCTTAAAAGATTTTATTTTTCCTTGTTTCCTTTCCTGACTGGGCTATCTTCCCTGTTGGTGCCCTTGGGCTGATAGCATCCTGCTTTTCCAAAATAGGGTTATAGCTTAGCAAGTAATAATAATAATAATGATAATAATAATAATGATAATAATATTAATAATATTGAAAGTGTATATATAGTAGTTCAACAGAAATGTATACATATTAATAGGAGTGTATTCACCAATAATGAATATTCAGTAGTTCACCGCAGCTACAAAATCGTACTTCATTTGTTCAATATCTAACATTGATTAAGTATCTCGACTGATTAGTTGATTCTAAAATGATATATCAATACAATATCAGGAGACATGCAATGAACTTTCTTCATCCAAGGATCCACATAAGAATATATATGAACAAAAAAGTGTCTAATCTGTGAGAGAATTCTTTGACGAATTTTTTATATAATTTTTTTCGGTGCTATTATAGTATGCTATCTACCGTCGAATTTCTATTATAGTATGCTATCTACCGTCGAATTTCTACTATAGTATGGTATCTACCACAAAGTATGTTGTCTACCGTCAATGTTAATCCTCCTGTTTGATGAGGATTATCAAACAGATTACTTACCACCAGTATGTTATCCTCATTGGACTTTAATGATAGTTTAATAATATTTATTGGCTGGACAACATGGGTGCCTAATTGTAAGCAGTTTGTAGGGAAACTTTTTTTTTACAAATTATTCAAAGCTCATCATACAACAATGTTACTAGTTAATCAAATGAGAAATCAAATATTACAAAACTGAAAGAAAATAATCTATTAAAATATTCAATCAAAAATTTACTCTACTACTGCATGTAAACATATCTTACATCATTCAAGAAAGCATGAAATACATCTTCGCCTTTTCTCGGAACTTTCCAATTGAAACCACCACACTACACACTTCCAGACACATTAAACCAATCAGTGACAGTATTAGGGGATTTCCCAGTTAATTGTAAAGTAGTGTTAATTGGGGTCTCATAAACAAAATAATAAACCAATTCCAAAATTTCAGAAAGGGGTGGTAGATAGCAAAATCGGTGGTAGATAGCATACTATAATAGCACCCTTTTTTCTTAGTTGTGGTTTTGAATATTAATCATATGGTTATATTTATATGATATATGTGTATCGTTTTACGTATTGGTGTCTTTATAAACACGTTGCAATAGATTTGTGAATAAGTATTTAAAGATGGAAGAAAACGTCCCCTGAGAGTCTGCTGAGACTTAATGTTTCATCTTGCAGGTTGTTGGTGTCCTACTGGCTTGCTGTCTCGCCCGCAACATCAACCGAGCGAAGTACGAGCAAGTCTGAGGCCGCGCCCCCGTACCCCGCCCACTTCCAGCTCCGACAGACCAGCAGTACGCCCACGCTTACACACACCCTGCCAGACCTATGCCCCACGCTACCATAGGGCGCAGTCTATCGGGGGGCGCCAGGTCTCTGCCTAGGCCTACCCCGAGACCGGCACCGCCAGAAACATCTTTCCATGTTTAAGTATGGTAGGCCTACCTGCGAAGGATTTGCTCTTTCGTTTAGTTAGGCTTAGGCGAAGACTCGCCTTCCACGTAAACCTTTGGCGAGGAGTGAATTTCGCCATGTTAAAATAGGCCTATTGTAATCTTCTCTTTTGCAAAAGGAAGATATTCAAAATAACAGGGCTGATGTTTCAGAGCGGGTCGGATTCTGTGTGTATAACGTTTTCTTTTCGTCACAGAAAATGGGAATTGAATATAAAACTTTTCAATTCTTCGTCTGATTTAGAAGTTCAATTACTGCACGGTCTGTTATATGGGGTTTAAGGAGTAAAGGGTGGTGTATGGGGTTGTTATAACCATACAACGAGTAATGAGAGATGTAGATATGGAAAATACGATTGAAAAAGTAAGGGTGGTGTATGGGGTTGTTATAACCATACAACGAGTAACGAAAGATGGAGATATGGAAAATACGATTGAAAATACCTTTCTAGGGAATGTGGATAAATGAAATTGATGTAAAAACCGAAAAGAAATAACCCAAGAGAGCATAATAGTTAAATAGCGTTTTGGTTGAATAAAATAGGGCGAAATTGATCTTGCAATCACAAAGTTCTACGAATGGGATAAAGTAGATACGGAATAATAGTTCGTATTTTAAGTTAATATATGTCGTTTGCACTGTTAAATCTTCAAAGGAGTTTAGTGCGATTTTAAAGTTGGTGAATTAGGTAGATTTAATGTACATAAAAAAATGTGTTACTGTTTTAATGATTCGTACCAAATGCTTTTGTCAAAATGTAGATTTAAGAATATTTATATTCGGTGTGTATTGAACAATCATTAAAAGTTGTAAAAAATGATTAACAATTAACAAGTTATTATGCAGTTATTATGTAATAATCTCTAATTTTTTATAAGATAGCAATGAATTTCGATTAATGATCGTTATCCTAATGTTAATAACTGATAATTGATAGTGAGGGATCAATGATTATCAATGCTGATTATCAGTTTTTATTTCCTTAAGTTTTGGCGCCAATATACTGATTGCTCATGGTCTAATCATATGTATATAATGTAAAGTATTTTTTTTTTATGTAGGCCTATAGACGATATTTAGCCCGGTTTTTCGTATCCGTGGACAGTTAGAATTTCGTTAAACTGTAACATTACAACTGTGTACTCAAGATTTCGTTATTTGTATGTTAGGAATAGTTAGGCCTATCGTCTCTTATTGGAAAGACCGTAATAGACAATAATACAGCCGGCCTTCTTAGATTTGCTATCATCGGTAAGAAATAAATGACATAATCTAAATCGACTAGAAGGAATACTCTGAAAGAAGTTAATGACTGCGGATATTCAAGATCAATAAAATATTTCAATGTCTCATAGATATGGTTGTCTGCTGATATCAGCTGCCGATATTAATTTCGGATATTTTTTTTTTTTTTTAGCCGCTTTATTCGACTTTCTATTTAATTGTTTTTTCAAATTATTAATATTTTGTGCTTTAGTCAAACAAACGTTCCAATAATAATTCTTAGCAGCCGTCATCCAGTGAAAATTGACGTCATAGATAATTACTTTGTCTCCCTCGTTAACAGCAATCACAACACACCCCCTTAAGTCATTATAAGTTAATATAGTTTAAAATTTGTAAGGGGATGTATTGTGACTACTGCTAACGCGGGAACCGACGTGATTGGCTATGACGTCATCAAGGGGGTGGAGCTTATTTCGCCCGGAATCTTTGCGGTGACTATGGTTTCTTATAAAAGGTCCTCCAAATTGTTGTGAGCAATTTACCCATATTATGATAACGAATTACAAGCAACAGGTTAATCATAGGTCCGTATGTTATCGGGAAAGTGTTTCAGTAGTTCTGGTTGATTTATTGAAAGCATAAACTGGCGTTACAACTGTAAGAAAACATATTTCTTAATAGAAAGTAGTTATATGAGAACTTATTCTCTACTATGTATATAATTTTACAATTGCATTATTTCAAAGGAAGTTTTCCAGTTTTGCTTACTGAAGGGGAACTTCAAAAGGAGACTTTACGTAGGCGGGTTGAATATTACTTATCCTTTAGCTATATCTAACAAACCCACACACACACACACACACACACACACATATATATATATATATATGTATATATATATATATATATATATATATATATATATATATATATATATATATATATTCAAATAAGCCATATATATTTTTGATACATTAATGTCTGGATTCGATCCCTGGTCGGCAAGCTTGTATGGACAGTGACTAAGCCACTTGGCCAAGTGGCTTAGTCACTGTCTATACAAGCTTGCCGACCAGGGTTCGATTCCCGGCCGGACCCAAGCTCTTGTCTTTGTGTGATTTCGCCTGGGGCTCTGATCCCGAGGTCGTTAAGAGAATCCAGACATTAATGTATCAAAAATATATATGGCTTATTTGAATATGAAAAACACGTCTAAATGTGCAAAATTTATCATATATATATGTATATATATATATACTAATGTATGTATATATATATATATATATATATATATATATATATATATATATACATATATATATATATATGCTGTATATATGTTATATATACACACATATATATATATATATATATATATATATATATATATATATATATATATATATATATATATATAAAATTTTATGTGGGTGTTTAAAAGATTCATATAATTTCAGATGTAAATATCTGAGTAATTACATAGGCTATAGGTATATGAAAACTAAACAGACTTAATGTTGAGCAAAATGAGATTTATTCATGTTGAATGATAAATTCAAAAGGTATATGTATTTTTTGAATGATTTCACATCTTTTTACAAATTTTTAAGATGTACAACACCTATTACACGGCACAAGTCAAGTTGGTAGTCCAGTTAGCCTACTGCCAAACACGATGCAGCGTGTTTTGTTTAGTAACAGTCCTCAATACAACAGTGATTCTTTGCAGGAGTTCCTCTTGCCATGTAAGAAGAGAGCGCACATAAACCAAGAGGATATATTCGCAAGATGTTAGGTTAGGTTAGTGTCTCCCAAACTTTTTTAGGCTGGCACCCCCGTGGCTTGCAGATTGAGTCCTTGCGTTCCCTTGTTCCATTTTAAACTATGTAACAGAGCTATGCATTCATTTATAAATTCTTTTATTATCTATAAAATGCATATGAGTTTCTTTGCTTTAATGTTTGGCATATGTCTTGTCATTAACATTTTGTAAAGAAAAAGAAAAAAGTAAGTTATTTATTGCTTAAATGCTCTTAACGTCACCCTGTGGGCCCCAACTGCAGCTTTCGCCTCACCGTCCCTAGGGGGGCCAGTTTCGCCCACGTTGGGAACCACTGGGTTAGGTTAGGTGAATGAGGCAGACATCTCATTAGTGTATTGTCTTCATTACCATGGTATGATGGTAGATTCCTATTTAGATAAGCCTGCACAATGAGCTTCCAGTCAAGTGGAGGCCACCCTGTTTAAGATGAAATGTTCATGTTCATGTGTAATGACCTTATCATTTAGCCAGTTTTGAAGCATGTGCAGATAAAAATTGCTGGTCAGACTTTCCTCAAAATGGCCCAGGAAGATAATTCTTGTAAACGGCACAGAACATATAGACTTTTGATCAGTCCTTCATGTGTCATTTGATTTTTTTCTGCCCAGATGTGAGCATTATGCTTACTGACAACCATTTGTATGAAATGTGGCCTCATCACAAGAAATCAAGACGTTCTTCAGACTCGTCTTCAGGTTTCTCTTGAATCTAGGTATAGAAGTGCTAAGGCTTTTGTTTCGCATCTTTCTATAAGGGTTGAACGAACTGTAGCTTAGAGGATGCCATTTTCAAGCATTTCCATGCTACATGCCAAACTGTCATGGGAGAAATCAGAGTTAACAGATTTGCTCTTGTACTGGACTTCTTGGGGCTTTGCAAAAAGGTTTCCCGAACAAGTTCCACCATCTCTCCTGAAGCTGGTGGTTGTCCAAATTGCTTTGCCCAATACAGCCTTCTTCTTTGATTTTTTTTTTGCCATGTCTCAATCTGCATTACTGGTGATAAATTTAATATGAGAGCTAATAGAATAAGTAATTTAAAAAATTCTAGTAGATGTGAAAATTAAAAGACATTTTTAAGAATATGGAAGATCTTCCATGAAGGTTCATATCAGCTCTATCAGCTTCATGGTCATCATTGATAGCTCAACACAGTTTACATTAAGAGATTGACATGTCGCCTCGATTCTACTTTGTTTGCCATTATTTAACATCCCAGTTTGTTGATATGCAATCTTACAAAGTTTCACTCCATCTTCTAGTCAACTTGAATTTCTATCCTCAGTATCATCAGTTCAGTTCAGTTCAGTAGATTGCCTGGAGCTTTTCCCCGGACGGGGGCTTTTAGACTAAAGGTCTTTGTTATATGCAGTTACTATTAAGTGCAGATGCACTTGTGGCATATATCATTTCAAGATGTTTCCTCAATCTATAACTCATCTTATCCACATGTCAAAAATTCCAAAGGAAAAATGGATAACTGTCACTATGTTGCCATTTTGATATTTACTGTTGTGAATAGCTTTGTCATCCATTAACTTATGACTATCATCAAGGTTAAATGGCAGTACACTGAAATATGATATAGTAAAGATAATGAAGATAAGAATTTAAATATATGGAAGAGTAAAAAACAAAATATTTTGAAATAAAAGTTTGACTTGTAAACTACTCTGGTACTTAATTAGTTGGGTCACCTTAAGGTAATGTTGTTCCTCTGTATCGAAGAGCAACACTACTTAATGGGACCCAAGGAATGACTAGCAACGTAGTACAAAAGTCTAAATATCGGAAGGAGGAATGAAAGCCTTCAAATGTTCGCTGGGTTTACGATATGAAAACACCAGACGCAGGAAGCATCGAGGCAGAGGCACGACTTGACCACATGTTTATATGGTCAGTCTCTAGGATATAGTCCTGTCCCGTGCCTCTGCCACTTATGTGCAATCTTTAAATCCTTTAAGACCATACTGAAAATGTGTTTTTAGAAGTGTATATCATGGACACACTTTGTTTATAAAGTTAGATGTGTGGAAATGATAGTAAAACTCTCAATCTAAGCTATGTTAGACACGGAATAAAGACACTGAGAATGCTTACATTGCAAGTTTCATGCACCTCATCAGAAAATTTAGACTTGTAAACTATGCTGGTACTGTATCCATTGGGTGCCCTTAAGACAGTGGTGTTTCTCTATATAAAGGCAATAGCAAGGTGTCTTACTCTTACTTCTTCTTCTTCTTCTTCTTTGTCTGCATCTTTTCCCACTTTTATGTGGGGTCGATGTTTCTGGCCAGCGTTCTCCATCTACCTCTGTCCCACACTTCATCCCCGGTTAATCCCTTTGATCGAAGGTCATCCTTGATACAGTCCATCCACCTTCGCTTTGACCTCCCTCTCCCTCTCCGGATGCCTTTCCTGCCACCAACCCTCCCCATTTACCTGGGCTTGGGACTGGCACCAAGTTGACGCTGGCTTGCCCCCCTCAGTGGCTGGGTTATGTCTTGCTCTTACATTTAAGTCATTGATTTGTAGAATTATATCCAGGTGTTTACAAGGTACTCTAAATGGTAGACATAGCACCGGTGTAGGTGAACTTCTAGTATCTATAATATTACCTGCATTGGATCATTACTTGTACTCTTTGAGGATGGTAAAGATATCCATGGAAATCAAATCAAATCATATTTCTTATTTCAATTTTGAATGATTTTCCTAGATTTGTGAGGTGGGCGTATCTACAGTTCTTTGCATAACTGGGTGTCTTGATTGTATACCATCAGTACTTCACTGATGTTCTTGTACATGAAACGATTAGGGTCGCTTCACATGAGAGGATTTTTTCTGCACAGGAAAATTTCGGATCGTTAGGAGGCATGTCTTCATGCGAGCGGATTTTCCCTGAGTGGCCTCATAGTTTCTATTAGCCACTACACTGGAACCGTATGGGTTGGCAGTACACACAGCTAGTATCTACAGTTCTTTGCATAACTGGGTGTCTTGATTGTATGCCATCAGGATTCATTGATGTCCTTGTACATGAAACGATTAGGCTTGCTTCACATGAGAGGATTTTTTACACAGTGGAAAATTTTCGTTCTCTAGGAGGGATGTCTTCATGCGAGTGGATTTTCCCTGAGCAGCCTCGTAGTTTCTACAAGCCGCTACACTGGAAGCTTGTGGGTTAGCAGTCCACACAGATAGTAAATTGTGTGAAGGGCCTCATTGCTTTTCATTGATTTATAATCCACGTGAAGAAAACCATGTAACATCAAACTGCTTGTGTCAAGGTAATCCTTCAGATTCAGCTGAATTGATTGAATTGATTGACTCACAACATTCTTCACTACTACTAGAGTGAAGCATCCACTTGCAACACTTGAATTATGCAGGTGATTGTTTGATCAACTGATTTTGTATCCTTAATTGGCTTCACTGCATCAGTGGAGAGTAAAGCAGACAGGGACTATTGGATAAAGTCTTAATTTATTTTTGTAGTTATAATACAATGTCATTGAATAACAGGAACATGCTTTGGTGGGGCAACGTGAGCCATACAACTAAATGCCATTCACATTTTATTCACCGCTGCGGTTTTTTAACCGAACTGGATTTAGGACGATGTTGGGTTTCTCTCTCTGATAGTACAAAAACAAGGAACATGAAACACTTCTGAATTCGCACAACTTCCCTTTTGTAATGCTGCTTAATTTCCATATGCGAAGAAAGGTCTTAAACCTTACGAATACCCAGAATAATTGCTTGATGACCCTTTGCTAAATTTCTTGGCTAGTAAGTTCAATATAATAACATGAAAAAAAGCCTAACGCGTTTTACTATGAGGCAGTTTTAAATCTTATATTGAGTGCAAAATTACTTTATTGAAAAACCCGCGAAGGTTACATTTGCGACAGCTTATTTGCATTTCAGCGTATAAGAAATAACATCACCTTTGTATTCAAAGTGTTGAATCTTCCATAAATGTGTTTTATTATCAGCTGGGACCAACAACTTTGGGGCCAGTATATAATTGACTCTTAGCTAGAGACTAAGTCATAATTAGAAGAAAAATATTTGACACATCAAAAAAGGCCGAAAAATTAAGTAATGAACATGTCTGACAATTAGAAGTTTCAGAAGTTTTTACTGTTATATTTTTTTTTTTATAATACTTGATAGGATGAAATATAGATTTTGGATTCATAATGGTATCATGCACGGCTCTAGCGTCTGTTACTGTTATACAGAACTGCCAGTATATTCCAAAATTGATGCGCAACTTCTCAAAATTGTGCCTATGGAGGTGCCAAGAATTGACATTTTAGGTTAGTTAAGCCTGGTTTCATCTGTGTAACGAGGCAAGCTGAACCATAATTTTTTTTTTCTGTTAATGCTTTTCGCAACATGAAGGAACATTTTTCTCTTGAAAGTTGCAATGTGTAAACATGAAATTTTGGTATTCTGTTTTTCTTTGAGACGAGGATCCGTGCTATTTCCCGTCATCAAAAATGGCATAATATATAAGATAATCTTTCTTAGTGTTACGGGAGGTAACTCCTATAGCTATTATTCTCTCTACTATCTTTGTTTTCACTCGTAGGACGAACTCGACCCACTATACCTATCCAGGGTAGTCCTTTGATTGCATATTATAACTTTGGATATCTTCACTGTTAAAAATTTTTATTAAAGAAACGGTAAATGTCTGCCAACATTTATTCCAGGATTTTTAACGTTTTAAAAACGGATATATTACCGCAAAAGAGTGATATTGCAGTCAGCAAACCGTAAAAAGATAATAACAAAGTGAAACAAAATTACGGTCGCCAGTATTTTACTTAAATACGGCTTAGAACAGTATATTTTTACGAGGATTTTCCGATTAAAATTACGGTTTTTTTTTAAACAGTGTAGCTATAAATAAAAAAAAAATTTGGATGCACAATTCTTTGTTCTAACAGCTTTTGGCATTTTTTTATTGGATGAAAACTAGATTTAATCGATTATATGTGATTGGATTGCCAGCGTTTATAAAGGACAGCCATGTTAAAGTACACTGTTAAAAAGCACCGTAATTTGAATCGGAGATTCTCCGTAAAAATATACTGTTTTCCGCCATATTTCAGCATAATACAAGTGACCGTAATTTTAACTTACTTTGTTATTATCTTTTACGGGTCGGTAACCGTGAAATAGCTCCTTTAGGTCAATATATCCGTTTTTAGAATGGTAGAAATCCTGGAATAAATGTTGCCAGGCATATACCGCTTTTTAATGAAAATTTTTATCAGTGTAGGCCTACGCAGAGACCGATAACTTATTAGGTTCACTAAGTTCTTCCTGGGAGTTCCGTAAAGGAAAGATCCAGTTAAAGTGGCCTCATATTTTGGTTTAATAGGAGGATAGACCGAGGACGATGTATTATTCATATTACAATTTAGTATTTGATGATTTTTAAAGAAAAGATTAGTTGTAACTATACTAATTTTTTTTTATGAGGCGCATTTGCACCGACTCGCAGCGGTGCCCTTTTAGCTCGGAAAAGTTTCCCTGCTACCTGATTGGTTAGAATTATCTTGTCCAACCAATCAGCGACCAGGAAACTTTTCCGAGCTAAAAGGGCACCCTTACATGTCGGTGCAAATCTGCCTCACTAAAAAAAATTGACTATACAGTAAATTCTAGAGAAAGACACAAATGCAGTTTACAAGTACACCACATAACGATAGTAGGAGTGGCCTGATTGGTAACGTCTCTGCCTGGTTCGAGTCCTGCTCAGTCTCGTTAGTGCCATTAGTGTCTGCAACCGTACCATCCTTGTGACCTGAGGTTGAGAGGTTTGAGGGAGCCTATAGGTCTATATGTTGAGTCATCAACAGCCATTGCCTGGCCCTCCCTGGTCCTACCTTGAGTGGAGAGGAGGCTTGGGCGCTGATCATATGATATATGATCAGTCTCTAGGGCATTGTCCTGCTTGATAGGGCAATGTCACTGTCCCTTGCCTCTGCCATTCATGAGCGGCCTTTGAACCTTTAAACCTTTTAAATGAAATTTAGGGAATTAGAAAATTAAGGAGATAGAATATATAGTAAAATGTTTTGTAAATGAACCTTATTTTATGTAGATGATGGTTTGGAGTTAGAGATATAGAAGTAGAAGAGAGAAATATAATAATAACAGATTTATGTAGGAAAACGGACAATAAATAAGTAAGACACATAGGGAATAAAAGTACCTGTACTGTGGATGTTTCTAGTGCCTAGGAAATTTGAAATATATATGTGTATATATATATATATATATATATATATATATATATATATATTATATATACATATATATATTTATATCTATATATATGTATACATATATTTTATATATATATATAATATTTATTCATATACATTATATATATATATATATATATATATATATATATATATATATATATATATATATATATATATATATATATATACACAGGCACACATATATGTATTTATATATGTATATATATATATGTATATGAATACACATATGTATATATATATATATATATATATATATATATATATATATATATTATATATATATATATATATATATTCATAAATACATACATATACTGAATTTGAAAGGAAGCTACCAGCATCAACTCATTTAATGTAATTTCGCGTACCCAGCACTATTTGAATGTGATATTACGACACGACTTGGCAGAACAAAATTTGTTCTACCAAGTCCCATGACCTTACAGATACATTTGAAAAGGATTCAATTAAAAAAGCTCCAGAAGATATAAAAAAAAGAACCAATAAAATGTTAATGGACACAGTTGCTGAAAATATAAGATCGATTCCATAGGATGTTTACAAGGTTGCTAAAAATATATCTAAATCAATTTTTTTCTGCCTAATTATCCAATTTCTTAAGCCCTGTCCACACGATCGAGCATGCCCGACGGGCAAACAGTGTTACCAGACCACAATAGTTGGTAAGAATGAGGGTTAATGACGTCACAAGCGAGAAAACAACAGACAGGGATCTGGCATCATACAGTGTTGCCAGATCCCTGCCTTTAGTTTTCCCGCTTCTGACGTCATCAACCCTCATTTTCACTAACTATTGTGGCCTGGTATCACTGTTTGCCTGTCGGGCATGCTCGATCGTGTGGACAGGGCTTTACTGTTCCCTCTTGCATCATAAGAAGTTATTTTGTTCTTTGTCAATAGATATGATGTAATATATATTTTACTTTAGCAGTGCCATATATCAGCCATTCAACAGATAATCTAAAGTTCTAAACCCAAGCGTAGTCAGGACGAAAGAGTTCGAATAATTTTAGAAGGGAATATTTCACAGCGTCAGGAATGAACGAGAGAGTGTAAGGTAATTTTGTGAAGACGGGACATTTGAAGTAGTAAGTGCAAGGTAATTTTGTACAGAGGAGACATTCTGAACTAGGAAGTGCAAGGTAATTTTATGGAGAGGAGACATTCTGAACCAGCAAGTACAAGGTAATTTAGTGAAGAAGACACATTCTGAACTAGGGAGTACAAGGTAATTTTGTGGAGAGAAGACATCCTGAACTTGCAAGTACAAGGTAATAAAGAGGAGACATTTTGAACTAGGAAGTACAAGGTAATTTTGTGAAGAAGAGACATTCTGAAACTAGTGAGTACAAGTTAACCAAGAAAAGAATTTTGTGAAGAGGATACATTCTGAACTTGCAAGTATAAGGTAATTAAGAAGATACATTTTGAACTAGGAAGTACAAGGTAATTTTGTGAAGAAGACGCATTCTAAACTAGAAAGTAAAGGTAATCAAGAAGAGACAATTTTCTGAAAAGGAGACGTTCTGAACTAGCAAGTACAAGGTAATTTTGTGGAGAAGAGACATTCTGAACTAGGAGGCACAAGGTAATTTTGTGAAGAGGAGACATTCTGAATTAGCAAGTACAAGGTAATCAAGAAGAGACAATTTTCTGAAAAGGTGACATCCTGAACTAGCAAGTACAAGGTAATTTTGTGGAGAGGAGACATTCTGAACTAGCAAGTACAAGGTAATCAAGAAGAGACAATTTTCTGAAAAGGAGACATTCTGAACTAGCAAGTACAAGGTAATTTTGTGGAGAGGAGACATTCCATGTATTCTGCGAAGGATGTACCGAATTGCATTTACCTAGTCATTTTCTGTATACCCCGATGTAATTAACATTACTATTAATCCCTCGTGATTTTCTACCCATCTTTGTCTTAAAAAGGAGTTAGAGTGAAATCCAACCTTTTTACATAGAGGTTCGTTACTAGTGCCAAATTCTGAACGTTGTTAGGCAGTATTGTCATCAGTATTTGAATGTTTTAGCATTGTATACCTACTCAGATGTTCTATTTTTTGGTGGAGACTGGTCCACGTTTTCCCTCGTGTTACTGTTCACATTCGAATAAAATTATACGTTTCTGGTCTCTTTTAATAACCCCAAAATAAGGCTGAAAATTTACTTGCTTTTGGTACAGGTTCGTTTGTGCGAGGGAGCTACTCAGATAGGAAAAGCTAAAATGTTGTACAGTATTTGACTCATTTTATTCATGAGGAAATGAAAAATGAACAAGATATCACTAACCATATAGTTTGTTATTTATTGGTTTAAGCTGAATGAAATTTAATTTTCAGTGAAAATCTTGCTTACTCGGTCTATATTTCCACCTACTTGATTTTCCATTTCTCGAAAAAATGAATTTTAACGAATTGTCCCTTTCTGTACTGTAGTTTTTTTTTTCCTTCCATCAAAATGAGAATTCAAAGAAGAGAAGTAAGTATTTACGGTGGAAACTGCAGAATTTGACTAGGATGAGAGTTCGTAAATCTATTTACTACTGAATATCTATGCGGTTACCATTTTGCTCTTATGAAACAATTATGTAACTGATACATTGTCCTAGACATATATTTCTATGAAATGCTAAAATGAAAGGTGTATGGTGGTGGTTTTGGTAGAGAAATATTTCAGAGAATTATTGTTAAGAGGAGCTTTGGAATACTAAAGAGATTATCTTGTTACAGAACACAATGGCAGTCAGGTGTAAAATAATTAAAGATGTGGAATTTGTGTTAGGGGGTGGCACGTCTATGTCGATTTTTTAGGAATATTGAAAAAAAAATCATTTAATTCATCCAAAGTCACGGTTGAGATACCTAGATCCATCTTGCCTAGACCGTGCCCAAAGTGATCCCTGGTATGGTATCTTTCAAGCCGACAAGTTGTACGGCAAAATTTTATGAAACAACGAAGATAAATTAATTAAAGTCCAGTGGCTTTTAATTAAGGGTCTAAGCCCCTTGAGTAGCATGGTGGACTTTTAAATTTTATATATATCTGTTATTTAGTTATTAATATAATTATTCCTTAATTTTGGTTAATCATCATGCGTCTGGCAGTGCTACAACATTGGTGTGCAGTGTAGAAATGCAGCAAGTTGACATAGACACCACAAGGCGGTAGCTTAGTATAAACTGAACTATCATTGTGAGCTGTTGTGTTTTCCCCGTTATTTACAATTTGTTTTGTGTCTATAACTCGTAGTAACATTCATATATCAATGTGATATAACTGAAGTGTTGTTAAAATGCCAAAACGTGTTAGTTATGCAAGTATTTGTGCCACCAACGTTCCAACATTTGTTAGTTAGGCAAATATTCATGCAACCATAATTCCAAAACGTGTTGGTTATGCAAATATTCGGGCCACCAAATTTCCAAAAGGTGGCAATTATGCTAATATTCGTGCCACCAAAATTCTAAAACGTGTTAGTTATGCAAATATTCGGGCCACTAAAATTCTAAAACGTGTTAGTTATGCAAATATTCGTGCCACCAAAATTCCAAAACCTGTTAGTTATGCAAATATTCGTGCCAGTAAAATTTTAAAACAGAGCCGCTAGATTAATAAAAGGACTACACAATAGGGAAAGAGTTACCCCTGCACTAATTAAATTACACTGGCTGCCGGTAAAAGCGAGAATTGAATACAAGCTACTCTTACTAACGTTTAAGATACTGAATCAAAATGAACCAAAATATCTAAAAGAATGCCTGAACAAACTAGAACTAGAAACAAATGTTAACATAACACACATGAGTGAAAAACAGGCTACCTGAACCAAGAACAAATAGTAAATTTGGTGAAAGGGCTTTTACCTACTGTTCGCCTAGACTTTATAATAAACTGCCAACTGAAATGAAGGATCTAAAGGGAGCAATTGAATTTAAGAAGAAACTAAAGACATTACTTTTCACAAGATCATATGATTTGGAAGATGCTACAATCAAAGAATTGTATAAGTTATAATGAAAATGTTTCGTTAGATGATTAATATGGACCCGCCCGAGAAGTAGTTCACTCGACTAAAGTGGAGGGTTGGATTTAAACCCAAAACAAGTAAAGTGTTATTTATGCAAATATTCGTGCCACTAAAAAATTTCCAAAGCGTGTTAGTTATGCAAATATTCAGGGTACCAAAATTCCAAAACGTGCTAGTTATGCAAATATTCATGCCACCAACTTAGCAAAGGCAAGAGAAACAACGTGAGCTCCTTAAAGCCCTCGCTTACAGACAATGGCCTCTCTTTTAACCACTCTCCTGGCATTATATCAAGTCACAGTTCGACGTAATAAGTCAGTATTTACGTTGTAAAGTAAGTAGATGTTTTGGGGTTTTAGCATTGAATTCGGATATGAAAAAGGTTTGATACGGACAAAGAAGTAAAATGTAAAAAGTGGAGACATGCTACCGAGGATGTAGAGAAGGCAGAAATGGATGTCAGGACTGATCCTTGGTGAGTGTTAAAACTATATTTTCATGTATTTTAATTTTTTATGATTGTGACGGGGCAAGAGTAGGTTGTGAGGCGAGATGAATCCAACTGAGTAAGTTTATTATAGACACATCGAGTATATATATACACACTAGGTCCCGGTAAGAAGGTTACAAAATACACACATGCTATTTCTTGTTAAACCGTTAAAACAGTTAACAATGAAGTAGGCAGATCGTGTGACACATAGGTGGTACATGATATAGAGATTTGATTAATGAACGACGAATCTGGGAATTAAAAAAATCTTACCTATACAGCTGTTTATTTGTTTCATGGCTTTTCACTATGTTTCATGCTCTCGAACGAACAGGATGAAACTACTTTGTGGAGGTTCCGGTAAGAGTAGGGTTCCCCTGCTGTACAGGACCGGAAGAACAGCTCTTAAGTGTAGTAAGATCATGACGTTGTTGATTCCTATTACTTTGGAAACTGAAAAATAAATGAACAGTTGCTTGAAGAGGAAAACTTTTTATTGATTGTCTATAAAACGTGCCTAGTTAGCCATCATTATTCAATTTTGAATATTTTTCTTTATCGTATTAATGTTATTAATTAACTTTAATATGTTTATAATTACATTAACAATAATATAGCGTGTAATAAGAGTAAATAAGAAAAGCAGCATAAAAAACAAAGAAAGAACAAGGCATGCAAAATTTACTTTTCTGGAAAATGCCTTTGGAAATGTAGACGTTGATAGCTTGATTGAATTTTTTTTTGTTAAAGATAATGATTTTATGGTAAGAGACTGTTCCTTTACTCTCTTGAGTCATTCTGACAGCTGAAAAAACGCCATCAGGAAAGGTATTTCAGAAAAACGGAAACAGGTTTCTTGAGAATTTAGATTTTATTTAGTTAGGAAAGAGGTGTGTTGATTTAATACATGTTATGTAGAAGGTTTGTGATTTATTTATTTATGAACTAATCATAAATTTGGTGTCTTGTTCAAGAGTTTTATTTTTTAGTCTTATGAACTAATCATAAATCTGGTGTCTTGTTCAAAAGGTTTGTTTTAGTCTTATGAACTAATCATAAATTTGGTGTCTTGTTCAAGAGTTTTTTTTTTTTTTTTTTAGTCTTATGAACTAATCATAAATTTGGTGTCTTGTTCAAGAGTTGTTTTTTTTTTGTCTTATGAACTAATCATAAATTTGGTGTCTTGTTCAAGAATTTTTTTTTTTTTAGTCTCATGAACTAATCATAAATTTGGTGTCTTGTTCAAGAAGTTTTTTTTTTTTTAGTCTCATGAACTAATCATAAATTTGGTGTCTTGTTCAAGAAGTTTTTTTTAGTCTTATGAACTAATCATAAATTTGGTGTCTTGTTCAAGAAGTTTTTTTTTTTTAGTCTCATGAACTAATCATAAATTTGGTGTCTTGTTCAAGAGTTGTTTTTTTTTTGTCTTATGAACTAATCATAAATTTGGTGTCTTGTTCAAGAATTTTTTTTTTTTTAGTCTCATGAACTAATCATAAATTTGGTGTCTTGTTCAAGAATTTTTTTTTTTTTAGTCTCATGAACTAATCATAAATTTGGTGTCTTGTTCAAGAAGTTTTTTTTAGTCTTATGAACTAATCATAAATTTGGTGTCTTGTTCAAGAAGTTTTTTTTTAGTCTTATGAACTAATCATAAATTTGGTGTCTTGTTCAAGAAGTTTTTTTTAGTCTTATGAACTAATCATAAATTTGGTGTCTTGTTCAAGAAGTTTTTTTTAGTCTTATGAAGTAATCATAAATTTGGTGTCTTGTTCAAGAGTTTTTTTTTTTTAGTCTTATGAACTAATCATAAATTAGGTGTCTTGTTCAAGAGTTTTTTTTAGTCTTATGAACTAATCATAAATTTGGTGTCTTGTTCAAGAGTTTTTTTTAGTCTTATGAACTAATCATAAATTTGGTGTCTTGTTCAAGAGTTTTTTTTTTAGTCTTATGAACTAATCATAAATTTGGTGTCTTGTTCAAGAGGTTTTTTTTTTTTTTAGTCTTATGAACTAATCATAAATTTGGTGTCTTGTTCTAGAGTTTTTTTTTTAGTCTTATGAACTAATCATAAATTTTGTCTTATTCAAGAGGTTTTTTTTTTAGTCTTATGAACTAATCATAAATTAGGTGACTTGTTCAAGAGTTTTTTTTAGTCTTATGAACTAATCATAAATGTGGTGTCTTGTTCAAGAAGTTTTTTTTAGTCTTATTAACCAATCATAAATTTGGTGTCTTGTTCAAGAAGTTTTTTTCTAGTCTTATGAACTAATCATAAATTTGGTAAATTGTGCAGTAGTTTTTTAGCTGATAGGAAAGGTGGACGAAGGAAGAATGGTGGCAGTTAGCTAACAATGCCAGTTAATTTTGTTAAGTATTAGTTAGAGTAAAGTAACGTAAAGTGTGGTTTGACCAGTCTTCTTGAAAGAATTAGAAATCTGGGAAATGTCAAAACGAAATGCGTTTACTTAGGTTTAGCTGAATTAAAATTCAGAAGGGAGAAGAATTTACGGAGAAAACTGAGGAATTTGATTAGGATGAGAATTTGTGGATCTATTTGTTTGTTATTAAGGGGCGCATTACATTTGCGCGCATTTAGGGATTAAGAAGTGTTACGATTGCGCGCTGAAATTTATTACAGTTGCGCGCCTCTTTTCCCCTCTTTTCTTTCAGCCATTTCTTGTCAAACTACCCTATTACATATGGTTTTGATAAGATAACGAGCACTTTCGGACACCATGACAGTTCACAGTTTATAAGATGCATTCACTCGAATTAAGATACGTTAGTTTCAATAGCTCTCTCTTTTAGTCCGAAATTAGCATCATGGAATTCACACTATCTGAAACCGAGAAAGGAAAGAAATCCTTGATTCACGATGGATATACATACAGAATCGACAGAATTCTTAAATCATCGGAAATTTCATGGCGTTGTACAGTGAAAACCTGCAAAGGAAGGCTAAGAACCGATGATAGCTGTACAACTATAATCAGTGGAACGTGTATTCACTCACATGAGATAGAAAGCAAAAAAGTTGAACTTCAAGCTATCCGAGCATCTGTGAAGAGGAAAGCGTTTGATGACATTAGCACGAGACCTATGAAAATAGTTCGAAGCGAATTACAGTGTGTTGATGACGAAAGTCTGGAAGTGAAAGATCTGAAAAATTTAACAATGGCAATCTACAGGAAAAGATGTACAAAGTTTCCAACTTTACCCAAATCTAGAGAGAATGTTCACGATGCTCTTGACGTCATGGAATTGGAAACTAATAAGAAAGAAAAATTCTGTTTGCTTAATAGTAAAGAACATGGAATTATAATATTGTCATGCAATTCAAATCTCCTCGCACTGTGTACAAAAGTTAGTGAAATTTTTGTGGACGGAACTTTCAAGTGCTGTCCAAAATATTTTGAGCAATTGTACACTATTCATGGATTTAATCTGGGACACTATGTACCTCTTGTGTTTGCTTTATTACCATCGAAATCCGAAGAAATTTACTCTACATTGCTTAGCATGATCTCCACCTTGTGTACAGATAGAAATCTTGAATTTAAACCTAGTCTCGTTCACATTGATTTTGAAGTAGCTATGCATAATGCATTTAGGTCTATATTCCCAAATGTAATAATACAGTGTTGTAGATTCCATCTAGGCCAAAGCTGGTGGAGAAAAATTCAGAAAATAGGCCTCAGTTCTGAATATAAAGACAAGGAATCGGAAATAGGCTTGTGGCTAACTCAGTTTTTTGGTTTAGCATTTCTTGATCCTGCGGAAGTTGGTGACAGTTTTGCTGAGGAACTCATGGCAAACATTCCAGATGATCAGCGCTGTGTTAAGTTTGCAGATTACGTTGTTGACAATTACATCCTTCCGGAGGCATTATATCCTCCAATTCTATGGGCATCACGACCGTCAGTTGAAGCACGTCGAACAACAAATGGCCCCGAATCGTTCCATGCTCATTACAATGAGCAATTTTATTCACCTCACCCATCAATTTCTGTGTTTTTAGATAACATCTTAAAAATCCAAACAACAACATACATTAAATTGCGAGGGCTTGGCACACCTGCAGTTCTAAGACGAAGCGAGAGAGAAAAGACTACTTATCTAATGGATCAATTCAACAAGATGCAGGAAGGGGAACATAATCGATATCAGTTTTTGAAGGCTATTGGTTTTAGATATTCAGCACGAACAGACATCTGTTAAGTTTGTTTTTCATTTATATATATACATAAATGTATCTCATTTTTTATTATAATAAACATTCTTGTGAATAAATGTCTTGTATGTAATCTGTATTTACCGGTAACCTAAACATCGACTCCTGAAAAAAAAAAAAACTTCGTAGGGAAATGAAAAACAATAAAGCTACATTGAATGTAACTGGCATAAAATTAGTTGAGCCAACAACTATTATTATGCATTGACATGAAAACCCCTTGCAAAAGAAAAAAAAAAGATAAATAGAATTTAACTACCTTAAAATCCATTGAAATTCATTGACATCTAAAGAACTAACGTTCTCTTTGGAATGGGTTTGACAACAGGGATTACTGGAATACCCTGAGAAATGCATGCGCGCAATAGTAATGGAAAGATGCGCGCAATGGTAATGGTTTTAGAGCGCAATTGTAGGGGCAATGCGCGCAAATGTAATGCACCGGTTATTAAGTATTTATGTTGTTTAAAGATTTAAATGTCACTGATGAATTATTATTATTATTATTATTATTATTATCACTATTATTATTAGCTAAGCTACAACCCTATAAGCCTAGGGGATCCAACAGGAAAAATAACTCGGTGAGGAAAGGAAACGAGGAATAATAGAATATTTTAAGAACAGTATCAACATTAAATTAAATATTTCTTATATAAACTAGGAAGATAAATGAAAGACCATGGTACAGAAGCTATGGCACAACCCTAGACTTGAGAACAATGGTTTGATTTTGGAGTGTCCTTCTCCTAGAAGAGCTGCTTACCGTAGCTAAAGAGTCTCTTCTACCCTTACCAAGAGAAAAGTATTAAGGTTAAGGTGTCTGGTTTCAATTCCAGTTTCATCAGAATAAATGCTCACCAGAACGTCAGCCGGGCAAGCCCAATTCCCACTTCTGGTGCCCAACCACAGCAGTGGCCTCCCCAGAAAACAGCTTAAACTCAAGGTCCTGGGTTGGGATCGATCTGCAGCCACGCGAATGCTAGGCAAAGACGTTACCACTGTAGCCAGGAGTCACCGCATGACTCTTATGAGTCAGTCAAGATACTCACACATTTCCAGGACTTAGATGTCTGGAAAGATCGCCTGGAAGGGTGGGTTATATTTTTAAGTTCGAAAATGTTTCAGTAAAGAGAAAGGTTTATAGGAAATGAACAAGGGTGTTAAGACAAACCTTTTTCTGAGTGGGGATACCTTAACGTGGTGAAAAGCTTTGTGTATCAGCAGGTTCAAGCAAAACTGTACTAGTCAGGGCCACCCATACTAGGTTAGTTTTCTGTGAGCGATCAGACTAAAGTGTCCCACCATCACCAATGCGCAGTGGCCAGCGGGTTGAAAACAACAAACTGTTATAGTTTTTTTCGAAAAGTCTTAGGAGAGTATAGAATCTGAAGTTTGTTACTTTGAAAGAAGAAGATTTACGAGAGAGAGAGAGAGAGAGAGAGAGAGAGAGAGAGAGAGAGAGAGAGAGAGAGAGAGAGAGAGAGAGAGAGAGAGAGAGAGAGAGAGATACTAACGACCAGGGTTTAACATGTATAGTATAAGAAAACAATGAAAAGAGAGAGAGAGACGACCAGGGATTAATGTGCACAGTATAAGAAAACAATAAAAAAAATAGTACGGGACAGAGAGAGAGAGAGAGAGAGAGAGAGAGAGAGAGAGAGAGAGAGAGAGAGAGAAAGAGAGAGAGAGAGAGTGAGTGAGTTTAATTGTCATTTGAAATTCAAGCGATGGAGGAGGAAATGGGAAACGTCTTGTTAAGTTGTCATGGCAACGAAGTGTAATCCCTACCCACACAACAACAAAAAAATGTCTTTCTTATTCTTTCTTATTTTGTGACTGATTGATTGATTTGAAGTTTTATGGGCATTCTAACATCTTAAGGTCAAATATGCTGATCTTATTTTGTGACTGATATAGGATTTATCATTTGGCTTTGAGGGAACAAATAGCTGTTTTTTTAGTAGATGCAATTCATTTATTATTAAAGCTAAGAAGACTTTTCTCTGCAGTTACATTTTATTATAAGTCTTATAACGAAGTTAGACGGGCGCTTTTTGTTGACTGATCCACTTATTTTTCCTTAACTTATTTCAAAAAATTGTTTAGCTGGATTTACTCTAACAGAACGTTGATTTGTCTTAAAGAAAGACCAAATACAGGCTATTAAATATAAAAAAAAAAAATTATTTTCTTCAACTTACTTAGAATAAAAATATTTATCAATCTCAATGGAATTGTGGGACGTACTCTAACATAACGTTGATTTATGTAAAGATAGACTAAATACAGGATATCAAATATATTAAAAACAAAATCGTAGTTTTCAATAAAAACTTTTAATCAGTGGTTGGTTAGAAGTCATGGAAAATCTGATCGAATGTCGTCAGGACTTAGGATCAAAGTAATTTTCTAATTTCCAGAAATATTACGATGTAGAAGTGTTCCATATTTTTGTAAAAACAATAACAACAACAAAACATAAGTCACCATATGACTGTAAAACCAGCCATAGAATTGCCTGGAAAACATCTTGTAAACAAATCATTGCGATGGTTACTAAAATTTCATGTAAGCAAAAGTGTGTACTACAAGTACTTCGTTGTTATTGATAGTGTTAACTTTCAAAACTAGTTTTCTGGCATTAATATTTTTGTTTAGATATTAACATCTATCCGCTAACATTACCTTATTATTATTATTATTTTTATTATTATTATTATTATTTTTATTATTACTATTTTTATTATTTTTATTATTACTATTTTCATTATTTTTGTTATTACTATTTTTATTTTTTTTGTTATTACTATTATTATTATTATTATTATTGTTATTACTATTTTTATTATCATTATTATTATTTTCATTATTATTATTATTATTATTTTCATTATTATTATTATTATTATTATTATTATTATTATTATTATTATTATTTTCATTATTATTATTATTATTATTTTTATTATTATTACTATTTTTATTATTTTTATTATTACTATTTTCATTATTATTATTATTATTATTATTATTAGCCAAACTACAACATTAGTTGGAAAACCAGGATGCTATAAGACCAATGACTCCAACAAAGAAAAATAGCCCAGTGAGGAGAGGAAATAAAGAAATAGATAAACTAAATGAAAAGTAATGAATAATTAATATAAAATATTTTAAGTTTGGTAACAACATCCTAATAGATCTGCCATATATAAGCTATGAGGAGAAACATATGTCAGCCTGTTCAACATAAAAACATTCGCTGCAAGTTTGAACTTCTTAAGTTCCACCGATTCAACTGCCTGATTATGATCATTCCAGAACCTGGTTTTGAAGTTCCACCGATTCCACTGCCTGATTATGATCATTCCAGAACCTGGTTTTGAAGTTCCACCGATTCCACTGCCTGATTATGATCGTTCCAGAACCTGGTTTTGAAGTTCCACCGATTCCACTGCCTGATTATGATCGTTCCAGAACCTGGTTTTGAAGTTCCACCGATTCCACTGCCTGATTATGATCGTTCCAGAACCTGGTTTTGAAGTTCCACCGATTCAACTGCCTGATTATGATCGTTCCAGAACCTGGTTTTGAAGTTCCACCGATTCAACTGCCTGATTATGATCATTCCAGAACCTGGTTTTGAAGTTCCACCGATTCAACTGCCTGATTATGATCATTCCAGAACCTGGGTTTGAAGTTCCACCGATTCAACTGCCTGATTATGATCATTCCAGAACCTGGCTTTGAAGTTCCACCGATTCAACTGCCTGATTATGATCGTTCCAGAACCTGGCTTTGAAGTTCCACCGATTCAACTGCCTGATTATGATCGTTCCAGAACCTGGTTTTGAAGTTCCACCGATTCAACTGCCTGATTATGATCGTTCCAGAACCTGGTTTTGAAGTTCCACCGATTCAACTGCCTGATTATGATCGTTCCAGAACCTGGTTTTGAAGTTCCACCGATTCAACTGCCTGATTATGATCATTCCAGAACCTGTTTTTGAAGTTCCACCGATTCAACTGCCTGATTATGATCATTCCAGAACCTGTTTTTGAAGTTCCACCAATTCCACTGCCTGATTATGATCATTCCAGAACCTGGTTTTGAAGTTCCACCGATTCCACTGCCTGATTATGATCATTCCAGAACCTGGTTTTGAAGTCCCACCGATTCAATTTGCCTGATTATGATCATTCCAGAACCTGGTTTTGAAGTTCCACCGATTCAATTGCCTGATTATGATCATTCCAGAACCTGGTCATGGCTGGAATAAAACTTCTAGAATGCTGTGAAGTTAATGGGAAGTTGAAGAGTGCTATGTGAATAGATTTAAAAGAGGGGAATGTCTCCCAACAGAAGGCCCCCCCCCCCAAGGGGGAGTGGGTATATTAGGAGAGATTTTTATTTTTTTCGTTATATCAAAGATATTTGGTTTATTAATGATGTTCTTAAATCGTTCAAGTTAGGAATATTTTGAAGTTTCTAATTTTTAATTTGAGGAAAGTAAATTATTATTTATTATTTATTATTATTATTATTATTATTATTATTATTATTATTATTATTGACCAAGCTACAACCCTAGAAGGAAAAGCAAGATGCTACAAGCCCAAGGGCTCCAATAAGGGAAAATAGCCCAGTAAGGCTATTATATTTCAAGGAGTTTTATCCATAATTCACCCATCCACGGAAAATGCAATTTAAGAAGTAAAAGATGCCGAGATGTAAAATTGTGTTATAAAATTTTTTATTTTTTTCGTAACTTCTTCCTTCGATAGCATCAAATTATGGTCACTATTTTCTTCATAGAATTTATTAAACCTATTTATAGTTCCCCTTGATATCCAATACACATATCAAACCTCCTGTATTATACCATCTCTGTATGCTTTATGAAAGACGACTAATAATGTGGCTAACTTGAATCTTGCTCATTACGTCATTATCGATATTGTTCTTTTGCGTACTCGGCCTATACCTATACTTCTGGTTGACTAGTTCGTCCCTTTCTGGAACACTGATAGATCAAATTGAACTTTATCGGGAAATGTATGAATTTGTGATTTTAATGGTACTGCGATTTAATAAGTATACATAGACGTATCCACACTTTCACGCACACACATATATATATGTATATATATACATATATGTATAGATATATATATACACACACATATATAATATATATATATATA
>NC_090732.1:161594572-161602072 GCF_036898095.1 Palaemon carinicauda | reverse complement strand
TCCTTATTTCCTTTCCTCACTGGGCTGCTTTCCACGTTAGAAAAAACAACAAAAACTTGTAGTTTGGGGGTACCAGTAGATAAGCCTTTTTTAAGAAAGCACCTTAAGAATAGTCAGCCTGTTAGCTCTCTCTCTCTCTCTCTCTCTCTCTCTCTCTCTCTCTCTCTCTCTCTCTCTCTCTCTCTCTCTCTCTCATTTAATCCCAGAAAATTAAGTGGACTGATAAAAATGGCTTCAAGATTTCATCAAAAGAAGCTGGATTCCTTAATTATGACCAAGCACCTATAGATCATTCATTAATTGGACATCCTCACAAACACAAAACAAGTCATTAACTTCTAGCTCCTGTATTCGTCACTTTGGGAATGCATTAACGTAAAAGTCATTAGAGCCAGTTTCGAAAAGAAATTACAAAAAAAAAAGAAAAAAAAAAATTCATCAAAAGAAATCTATGGGGATGCCTTGATCTCCGGCCAATTGGCAGTTAACCTTTCCTTGTTTGATTATGCGTTCCCATGCCAGGTTTAATGAGCTTGCTGCTCGCTGATTGGTGGATAATTCGACCAAGGGTAAAGATGCTTTCCTTCTTGTTGCTGTAGATTTCCCGTTTTTCTGTTCGGTTGTCTGAAATGTCGGATTAGTGAGAAATGTTGTGTGAAAATATGTTTTTAAGATCAGTATGTAGTTTGTTTTCTGGGATGTTTGATACCGTTACAGAGAATTACCGACGGCCAGTCTGTCGGGAAGAAAACGGCTCGTGTGAATCGGCCTTTAACCGACGGCCAGCCTGTCGGAAAGAAAACGGCTCGTATGAATCGGCCTTTAACAGACGGCCAGCCTGTCGGAAAGAAAACTGCTCGTGTGAAACGGCCTTTAAACCGACGGCCAGCCTGTCGGAAAGAAAACGGGTCCTGTGAATCGGCCTTTAACCGACGGCCAGCCTGTCGGGAAGAAAACGGCTCGTGTGAATCGGCCTTTAACCGACGGCCAGCCTGTCGGAAAGAAAACGGGTCGTGTGAATCGGCCTTTAACCGACGGCCAGCCTGTCGGAAAGAAAACGGGTCGTGTGAATCGGCCTTTAACCGACGGCCAGCCTGTCGGAAAGAAAACGGGTCGTGTGAATCGGCCTTTAACCGACGGCCAGCCTGTCGGAAAGAAAACGGCTCGTATGAATCGGCCTTTAACCGACGGCCAGCCTGTCGGAAAGAAAACGGGACGTGTGAATCGGCCTTTAACCGACGGCCAGCCTGTCGGAAAGAAAACGGGTCGTGTGAATCACCCTTTAACCGACGGCCATCCTTTCGGAAAGAAAACGGCTCATGTGAATCGGCCTTTAACCGACGGCCAGCCTGTCGGAAAGAAAACGGCTCGTGTGAATAGAAAACGGCTCGTGTGAATCGGCCTTTAACCGAAGGCCAGCCTGTCGGAAAGAAAACAGGTCGTGTGAATCAGCCTTTAACCGACGGCCAGCCTGTCGGAAAGCAAACGGGTCGTGTGAATCAGCCTTCAACCGACGGCCAGCCTGTCGGAAAGAAAACGGGTCGTGTGAATCAGCCTTCAACCGACGGCCAGCCTGTCGGAAAGCAAACGGGTCGTGTGAATCAGCCTTCAACCGAAGGCCAGCCTGTCGGAAAGAAAACAGGTCGTGTGAATCAGCCTTTAACCGACGGCCAGCCTGTCGGAAAGCAAACGGGTCGTGTGAATCAGCCTTCAAACCGACGGCCAGCCTGTCGGAAAGAAAACGGCTCGTGTGAATCGGCCTTTAACCGACGGCCAGCCTGTCGGAAAGAAAACGGGTCCTGTGAATCGGCCTTTAACAGACGGCCAGCCTGTCGGAAAGAAAACTGCTCGTGTGAAACGGCCTTTAACCGACGGCCAGCCTGTCGGAAAGAAAACGGGTCCTGTGAATCGGCCTTTAACCGACGGCCAGCCTGTCGGAAAGAAAACGGCTCGTGTGAATCGGCCTTTAACCGACGGCCAGCCTGTCGGAAAGAAAACGGGTCGTGTGAATACGTGTGAATCGGCCTTTAACCGACGGCCAGCCTGTCGGAAAGAAAACGGGTCGTGTGAATCGGGCTTTAACCTGATCCAGGACTAGATAGAGAGCAGCCCGTTTGTTGACAATATCCATGCTTTAATGGTACCATCTCTGCCTGATGATCGCCAGACTCTGGTTTTAGTCTCGCTCAAAGTCGTTACTTCCTTTAGAGTTTAATGCCTGCAAAATCAGCATCATTGTGAGCTAAGGATGGGAGTTTTGTGGGAGCCTATAGGTGTACTTACCGAGTCATCAGCAGCCATTACCTGACCCTCCCTGGTCCTAGCTTGGGTGGAGTGTGGGCTTGGGCGCTGGTCGTATGATATATGGTCAGTCTCTAGGCTATTATTATTATTATTATTATTATTACTTGCTAAGCTACAACCCTAGTTGGAAAAGCAGGATGCTATAAGCGGAAGGGGTCCAACAGGAAAAATAGCTCAGTGAGGAAAGGAAACGAAGAAAAATAAAATATTTCAAGATAATTAACAACATTGAAATAAATATCTCCTATAAGAACTTACAACAAAACAAGAGGAAGAGAAATAAGATAGAATAGTGTGCCCGAGTGTACCCTCAAGCTAGAGAACTCTAACCCAATTCCTAGGGCAATATGACTGTCTCTTGCTTCTGCCATTCATAAGTGGCCTTTAAACCTTTAATTCTTTAACGATCCAACTAACCTGAACTACGCCAGTGCGTATAAATTACGTCAAGCCGAGTAATAACACAATCACACAAGAATATTTCCTTTCATGCTCTATTATAGGCATCTTACTTTTCTAGTGAGGCTATTTATAGCCCACCCTTTGAAAATGGCTTCTTGGAATTCTAAAAATCATCAATCAAATGTGATAACGTGAATCCTAACTGAGTTCATCATCATCATCATCATCATCATTTCCTCCTACGCCTATTGACGCAAAGATTTCACAAGTCATCTCTATCTTGAGCTTTTGAATATATAAGCTTTTAAATATATAAACTATAAAACCAAGACCAAGACCCCTGTCCATCCAATCTAGGACCGGGGAGGGCCAGGCAATGGCTGCTGATGACTCAGCAGGTAGACTTATAGGCTCACAATGATAGTGAGGTTGCAGCTACTAACGAGTTTGAGCGGGATCGAACCCCGGTCTGGCGCTCACAAGGCAGGAATTTTACCAGTAGACCATCACAATACTAAGTATAGATTTGACAAGTGGATAGTGTGTGATAGTGATATATATGATTAAAATATCATTTGATGGTATGCATTAATAGATTTATAAAGAATAATTGTGATTGAAATCGAGTCAGAGAGAAAGTGAAATTTTCAAGGGTAACTTATCCAAGCCCGTCACTGAGAAACATAGCTACCTAAATGTTTTCTTATTACACATGCTGTGTAAAATTTTATCCCCCAAAAACACAATTTAACAATCCAATTTATAAAAAAAAAGAAGAAAAAATCAGGCCGTACTTGAAAAAAAAGAGTAAAATAAAGCTAACAAGGAAACTAATAGATATCAATTAGAATTCAACAAAAAACAGTGCTTGCTGTGATATATCTCCACCATGTATACTTATGTATGTATATATATGTATGTATTTATATGTATATATATGCATGTATATATATGTATGTATGTATATATATGTATACATAGGTATATATATATATGTATGTATATATATATGTATATATATACACACATATATATATATATATATATATATATATATATATATATATATATATATATATATATACAAATAAATATATATCCATGCATATACAAATAAATATATATCCATACATATACATATGAATATATATACATACATATACTTATAAATATATACACATACATATGCATATAAATATATATATATATATATATATATATATATATATATATATATATATACATATATATAATGTATGTATGTATATATATGTGTATATATATCTATATGTATATGTATGTATATATATTTATATGTATATGTATGTATATATATTTATATGTATATATATATATATATATATATATATATATATTTATATGTATATGTATGTATATATATTTGTATGTAAATGTATGTAAATGTATTTATATATATTTATATGTATATATTTGTATGTATATTTGTATGTATATATATGTACATCTATATATATATATATATATATATATATATATATATATATATATATATATATATATATATATATATATATATATATATATATATATTTCCGGTAACGCCCAACCGCAAGACTTATAACCAAAGTCTAAACATATATGTAGATCTTGCTTATAACTACTCGGTTTCTCTCCGTCCCTCGGGTAGGGTCAAGATGGATTAGTCATACTCTGGTGAGAGAGGTTGTAGTTAGGATAAGGGGAGGGGGTGGGAAGGGTTGAATCTGTGAGCGTGTGTGTACGTATGCAAGTGTGTGCATATCTATCTAAATATTCAGGAGTCCTTTTTGGCAAGTCGCGTGCACTAGTTTAGGCATAATCAATTTTTTTTCTCCTCATAGTCCATCTGGTCCTCCAACCATCCTTAGTAGGATTGTCACTAAATAGGTGTTATTAGTTGCCGCCGCCAACGAAATTGGAAGGAAGTTCCTTTTTACTCCCTGTTTGTGTGTGTGTTTGTTTAAAAACAGCTTCCTGGTCACAATTTTAATCGTAGAGTAATGAAACTTGCAGGGATTGACTGTTATGTTGAAAGCTAGAAATGATTAAATTTTGGAAGGTCAAGGTTACAGTCAAGCAAAATGTCCAATTCACATAATAAGCCATAAGTTTGGATATTCTTGTCCCAGAGACTTCAAACTTGGCTCATTTTTGAGTGTATGAAAATCCACGCAAATTAATACATGTTAGGGTCAAGGTCGAGAAATAAGCTGCCGCGGCGGAGGTCTGCGCTCTACCGAGTGCCCCTATAGTTATCCCTGCAGTGTCATTTTCTTGTAATTATGTATTGTCGGATCCGAGCAGCTGAAAGTGCGTTCAAGGACTTTGGTTTAATGGAAAAGCCCATAATTCTAACCAAAAATTATAATCTTTGAATATGTTTGAGGCAGAATATTGATGAAGGCAGATATAGAAAGATGCACCTTACCCGAGGAATTCCCATAGATTCTCGAGGTCTCAAGAAAGGTGACCTATAAATCATACGAAATGACATGAATATGATTTCCATAATATTTAATCTTGAATTGGCCGTCATATGCTGAAAAAGAGACACAAGAGTATGGAGCTCGTAACAGTTTAAAAAAAAAGTTGTTTATAAATTTTCTTATATCTCCTTATAGGGGAAATAGTCCTATGTCAACGATGAATGATTAATTTGCATAAATTATAGGGTAAATGATAGTATGCCATAGATGAATGATTAATTTGCATAATGTAAAACAGTCTAATTGTGACGAATAATACTTATCAGTTTGACCTGAGTTCACCTCCAAACTTTAGGTTAGAGTTAAAAGTGGCATTCTATTCTCTAAAGAAAATTAATTTGTAAAACTTGAGCTTACTAATAGTCAGGAGAGAGAGAGAGAGAGAGAGAGAGAGAGAGAGAGAGAGAGAGAGAGAGAGAGAGAGAGAGAGAGAGAGAGAGAGAGATGATAACAATCCTTTCAACTACCTCACCCCATGTAATTTCATACATACAGAGAGAGAGAGAGAGAGAGAGAGAGAGAGAGAGAGAGAGAGAGAGAGAGAGAGATCATAAGTCTTTTCAACTACCTCACCCCATGTAATTTCATACATACAGAGAGAGAGAGAGAGAGAGAGAGAGAGAGAGAGAGAGAGAGAGAGAGAGAGAGGGGGACGGTATTTTTTGATCTAGCATTTACTGATAAACCGAACACTAAACCCAAACACAGTATAGATGAAAACCGTAAATAACTTTCTATGCATTTCTCAAAACCAAATTTCAAATAATCTTAAACAAATATCAACCCATACGCCACGTAAACTATCTACCTACTAGTGTACGCGACCCGTCAATAATGACGGCTAAATATGTAGATAGATATGCACACGTACACACAAATACGCGCTCGCACGCGCAGTGATTAAGCCCTTCCTTCCCTCTCCCCCTTTCATACAATCTCACCTGGATATGACTACTCCCTCTTCCTTCTGTCTGAGAGATGGGGAGAGACAGAGTAGTTATACACACACACACACACACACACACACATATATATATATATATATATATATATATATATATGCATATATATACATATATATGCATATATATGTATATATATGCATATATGTATATATATATATATATATATATATATATATATATATATATTATATATATGTATGTATATATATAATGTATATGTGTATATGTATATACACCCTAGCAGTACCAGGCGAACTTGGTTGAGTCCCTTGTCAGGTTGGAGGAATGTAGAGGAGAGGTCCACCCCCCCCCTTGTTTTTCTTTTCTTTGATGTCAGCTACCACCAAAAATTGGGGGAAGTGCCTTGGTATATATATATATATATATATATATATATGTATATATATACATATATATATATATATATATATATGTATATATATATAACCAGACACGTGTTCTTTATTATATAGGAGAAATATCCATTACACAACTTATGAAAAAAAGGTATCCACATTGACCGAAAGACATCGATATGACACAAACTCTATCTTATGTGAATAGATACATAGAAAAAGTCTAACGATGTAAAAGGTAAAAAAGTCTAGCGATATAAAAGGTAATAAAGTCTAGCGATATAAAAGGTACAAAATGACCTCGTACTTATAGATAGATTTGATTTATTGCTGTTGAATAGATCACTTGTAAAACATGAATTGAGTTGAGGCTTAAGGAGGCCACGGGGGTGGGCGGGGCTTAGGAAAGCACCCTAGCCTTCTACAAGAGCTTTAAAGGTTTAAAGGATGCTCATGAGTGGCTGGGGACTGTGGCATTGCCCAATCGAGCAGGACAATGCTCGAGAGACAAAGTACGTTAAAAATATCTTTGGTTAGTAGACAATTTCATATACTTGCGATTTATTTTAAAACAGAATGGGAGCTCAGGTTTAAAAGTAGGTTAAAAGCAGCTTCGGCCAAATAACAGGAGGTGGCAGGAATAGTGTGTTTCGAACGATTGTTGAGTAAACAGATAATCAAGACGTTTTGACGGGCCGCGTGTACCAACCGTGCTTCACACGATCGTACGTTACCAATGTGACGGGCCGAGAGAACTCAGAGAAGGTTGTGACTCACTACTCAGTTGCTTTCATCCTGCCTTTGAGTCACAACCTTCTCTCGGCGCGTCACAGCCTTTTATTTAGATTCATAGATATTAATATTAATATCAACATTAATATTAATATCAAGATATCAAGGTATTTATATCAATATATCAATATATCAATATTAATATATCATTGATAATATTAAAGATGATAAATG
>NC_090732.1:161554572-161589572 GCF_036898095.1 Palaemon carinicauda | reverse complement strand
GAGATGTAACCTCTAAAATTGAAATTAAAAATAATAAAAACATTTTGACAGAAACAATCATCATCCGGGTTCATAAAAAAATAATTCATACTTTGAGTTGTGACCTTAGAAATAAAGAATCAAAATAAAAAAAACTAACTTATACAATCGACACCTAGTTTTGTAAAAAAAATAGTTTAAAATTTTAGTTGTAAACTTCTATAAAACTTTAAAACTTTTATATTATGTTTAGTTTCTCTGTGTACTTGATGCTTTGTATTATCCTTAACATGGATATTAATACCCAATGTATAAATTGGAAATAAAGAATTATTATTATTATTATTATTATTATTATTATTATTATTATTATTATTTATATACCAAGGCAGTTCCCCTAATTTTAGGGGGTAACTGACATAAAAAAAGAGACTTTTTCTTTTCTTCGCTCCTCCTAGCCTGACGAGGGATTCGGCTAAGTTTGGATGATACTTGTAACCTTGAAATTAAAAAAAATAACGATGGGAAAAAAATCATTAGACTAAAAGGGGTCATGAAATAAATGGACAAAGAGCTTAAAATACATTAAAGTAAACTATATAATAAAATTAATAATAAAAAATTTAAAGCATTTGAAATTTGTATGTTCCCACAGGTTCATGCAGAAATTTAGCTTACAATTTTTGTTGTAATATTAGAAAATTGGTTAAAGTCAAAGATTATTTACACCAATTGTAGTCATTAATGATATTTCATCCAAATCAAAGATAATTAATTAAAGGAGATTAGGACTTTTGATCTTAAAGGTGTCTTAAGCTAATTAAAAATGTAAGTGTAAAATGATTAGCAGCCCTTAAGGTAAGGCTATTATTATTATTATTATTATTATTATTATTATTATTATTAGCCAAGCTACAACCCTAGTTGGAAAAGCAAGGTGCTGTAAACCCAAGGGCTCCAATAGGGAAAAATAGCCCAGTGAGGAAAGGAAATAAGGAAAAATGAAATATTTCAAGAACAGTAACAACATTAAAATCAATATTATTATTATTATTTTTATTATTATTATTATTATTATTATTATTATTATTATTATTATTATTATTATTAGCCAAGCTATAACCCTAGTTGGAAAAGCAAGATGCTATAAGCCCAAGGGCTCCAATAGGGAAAAATAGCCCAGTGAGGAAAGGAAACAAGGAAAAATGAAAAATTTCAAGAACAGTAACAACATTAAAATCAATATTATTATTATTATTATTATTATTATTATTATTATTATTATTATTATTATTATTATTATTATTAGCCAAGCTACAACCCTAGTTGGAAAAGCAAGATGCTATAAGCCCAAGGGCCCCAATAGGGAAAAATAGCCCTGTGAGGAAAGGGAGTAAGGAAATAAATAAATGATGAGAATAAATTAACAATAAATCATTCTAAAAACAGTAACAGCGTCAAAACAGATATGTCCTCTATAAACTATTAACAACGTCAAAAACAGATATGTCATATATAAACTATAAAAAGACTCATGTCAGCCTGCTACCTAGCAAGTTTAATGAAAATAGACAGTAAATTAAAATTTTGAAAATAGACAGTAAATTCAAATTTAAGTTTGAAGTGGCCTGTGGCGTAAACAGTCAAGGTAAAACATAATGTTAAAAATAACTGTTATTCACCAAGGCTCATTTAAAATGAACAGGGATTTTCTGAAACGAGAGAGAGAGAGAGAGAGAGAGAGAGAGAGAGAGAGAGAGAGAGAGAGAGAGAGAGAGAGAGAGAGAGAGAGAGAGAGAGAGAGAGAGAGAGAGAGAGAGAGAGAGAGAAGGTTTAATCACACCTAAACAATTATTCATGAACATGAAAATTCTATTAATTCTGAAATCCTCAACAACGTTCTAACTGTAAAACAAGCGAGGAATAGAGAGAGAGAGAGAGAGAGAGAGAGAGAGAGAGAGAGAGAGAGAGAGAGAGAGAGAGAGAGAGAGAGAGAGAGAGAGAGAGAGAGAGAGAGAGAGAGTATTATCACTTCTTTCCTTCTTGCTTGAGGGTACACTCGGCCACACTATTCTATCTTATTTCTCTTCCTCTTGTTTTTTAAAGACTTTATTGCATATATGAAAGATTTATTTTGATATTGTTGCTGTTCTTAAGACATTTTATTTTATTTGTTAACTATTTTTCTTATAATTTCCTTTCCTCACTGGGCTATTTTCCCTGTTGGAGCCCTAGGGCTTATAACATTCTGCTTTTCCAACTAGTGTTGTAGCTTATCAAGTAATAATAATAATAATAATAATAATAATAATAATAATAATAATAGTATTATTATTGGTGATAATATTATTGATAATAATAACTACTACTACTACTACTACTACTACTACTACTACTAATAATAATAATAATAATAATAATGAGCTGTGCTATACGATGTTCTACAAAGGATCACTTAGTTGAGCAAAAAGTTATGCAGTGAACGTAAAATGTCAATTATGTTTTATATTATCTTTTACAACATTACATGTTTAGTATGATTCTTTTCCGTTTTTCTCCTCTAATGGTTTCGGTTTTTTTCTAGGTTCGTTATTAACATGCCTTATCCTAAAGAAAATTGATATTTTGACCAAAAAAAAAAAAAATAAATAAAACTATTATCTCTTGGGATATCTTTTGAACTCTGCATTTCTAACCTGTTTTCATTTAATATGTTGATATGTTTTTATCAAACATATTTTTCTTCATATACCAGTTTCAACCATTCATTAGTTTCCCAAATTCAGTTCTCACATTCTTAAGTATATATATATATATATATATATATATATATATATATATATATATATATATATATATATATATATATATGTATATATATGTATATATATATATATATATATATATATATATATATATATATATATATATTATATAATTGTTTCTACAGTTATTTTAGGAGCGCATAATCATGATAAACGCAATTTATCTCTTCATTCTCTTTCCCAAGAAGTTCATCCACTAACTTTGAATTATTTCACTATATATTATACAATATCAATCTTATTATTTTTACTCTGGTTGGTTGTGTACAGTATTAAGTTGGCCTTAAGTCTCTTACATTGTATATTTATTTGTAAAATACTGTTATTTTTTAACGTTTTTGCTTATTGGTATGTAGCAATGAATTGTCTGTATGTGTTAGATCTTGCTTTATAACATTTTAATTAATTAGTTTTAAGCTTATTTTCGAGTGTGGTAATCGGACCCATTTATTTTCGATACACCTTTCTCTGATTATAAATAATAGTCGCCATTTTTTCATGATAATTCGGAATGAATTTTTGGGGGGGACTTAAAAAAAGTCGTATTTTCACCTCCGCCAACGAAGTTCGGAGGAGGATATGTTTTCGACACTGTTAGTTCGTTTGTTGGTTTGTTTTTGTTTGTTTGTGATCAACTTTTTTATCACAATCTTACTCCTAGAGTAGTGAAAATTTCATGAATTAATTGCTATGTTGAGACGGGGAAGTGATTCAATTTTGAAAGCCCTAGGTCAAAGGTCAAGGTCAAGCAAAAATGTCGACCGAATTAATTCTAACCTTAATCCCAAAGTTTGTACATGGTTGTCACACAAGACTTCAAATAGCCCCTGGGCTTATGGCATATATATATATATATATATATATATATATATATATATATATATATATATATATATATATATATATATATATATATATATATACATACATACATATATGAGTACGCACATATTTATTCATTTACAATGTATTTCCTTTCTAATAGATTTTTTTTTGCAAGGCATACCATCAATTTTTTAAAACGGAGGCAAGAAAATAAAGCTTTTGTATTAATGTCTGTAGGTTCACCTTTATGTGCTGATGATGACCTATTTTTTCTATCAACTTGGGGTCATCATACATCTATTAACCTTAGCTTATCTTTACATTAGTACTTAAAAATTACGGTGCTACTATAGCGTGAGGTCTACCGCCATATGTCGCCTACCCAGGCAGAGGGTGAGGTCTACCACGCGACAAGCTTGGACCTTCCGCAACCTAAATGCCATGGGGTACCAGCATTCTACAGTGAACCACCAGCAATATTATGTGGATCCAGCGACAGGAGCACACACACAGGCAATTGAGCGATCGTGGTTGGACGCTATACCGATGATTCTGAAGAGATTAATGCGAGGTGTTTGTCGTCAGCTGTTCCAGTCTCATCTTTATTTTTGCTGGAAGGTGATGAGAAAAAATTCCAATGATCTATTTGTGTCTTTCTTAGTAGATGTACGAAGTGTGTACCGCTAGGATAAATATATGGAAATATATGATAACATGTTTATTTCTACCTTTATTCCTTTTTTTAATGTAATTAGAAATCCAATTATCTATTTAAGTCATTTCTAAAATATGTTTAAATGAAGTGTTTATTGCTTAAACAAATGTATGAAATGTGTTTTATCTATGAGGGACGAATAATTTAGCAGTAGACCGATAACATGTTTATTTTTACCTTTATTCTTTTTTTTTAATGTAATTAGAAATCCAATTATCTATTTAAGTCATTTCTAAGATATGTTTAAATTAAGTGTTTATAGTTTTGTATCGCTAGAATAAAGATGGAAATATATGAAAACATGTTTATTTTTACCTTTATTATTTTTTTTTCAATGTAATTAAAATTCCAATTATCATTTTAAGACATTTCTAAAATATGTTTAAATTGAGTGTTTATTGCTTAAACAAATGTATGAAATGTGTCTTATCTATGAGGGACGAATAATTCAGCGGTAGACCTCACGCTATAGTGCTAACGGGAGGTAGACCTCACGCTATAGTGTGGTAGACCTCACGCTATAGTAGCACCAAAATTACTAGGGTTGTAGCTTGTTTCGAGACATAAGCTCCTGTGGCAGAGGTCTTCACTCTGTGTTTTTCTAGTTTTCCATGTTATTGATGACACGTATAATTTCAATATTTAAACCACACTATAGATTTTCATAAGCAATGCCATCATACAAAGGCATAGATTAATATCCAGGAAAACTATAACTTTATGACGCAGCTTCTCGATGTTGGCCGTTGTGACGTAGCGGACCCGGATTGGCCATCCCACGCCGGGGTCTAGAGTCGTTTAAATAATGGGAGGCGTCGTAACGGACGTTTGAGCCGAGCGCTGACATTACCGAGGTGGCAGTGGAGAGTGGACGATCTGGGACGCTTAAATCATTCTTCTTCTTCTCCCGCTGACTCCAAGACACGAGCATCTCGAAAAATCATCTCTTCGATAAACATCTTATTGTTTCTTCCTCAAAACAAACACTAGCTGTTGTCAATGTGGTGTTGGCAAACGATGGAATAACGTAGATTTTAGGAGAGCATTTATATCACTAGTATTTTTGACGGTTTCCCTTCAAAATAAGTTTGGAAAGTATTGAAGACTTCGTTACATCGTTCCCATTTCTTGGTGAGTAATTAAGTTATTTTTTTTTTCTGTAGATAAATTTCAAGTTATTGATTAGTATAAGTTACTGTGTTTTTAGAATTTTGAGAGCCAGGGAAGTCATGAGAGAGAGAGAGAGAGAGAGAGAGAGAGAGAGAGAGAGAGAGAGAGAGAGAGAGAGAGATTGCAAATGTAACTGGGGATTATAGAGAAGACGATGGATTGACGAGCTGAGAAAATTTGCGTGTATAGACAGGCATAGAAAGACTATAAACAGACGCGAGTGGAGGAACATGCCTAAGGTCTTTGTCGCGCAGTGGTTTAGTCATGGTTGATGATGATGATGGTGATATATACTGTATATCATCATCATCATCTCCTCCTACGCCTATGGACGCAAAGGGCCTCTGTTAGATTTCGTCAATCTCTTCTTACCTTGAGCTTTTATATCAATACTTCTCCATTCATCATCTTCTACTTCGCGCTTCATAGTCCCTAGCCATGCAGGCCTGGGTCTTCCAACTCTTCTAGTACCTTGTGAAGCCCAGTTTAATGATTTGTGAACTAATCTCTCTTGGGGAGTGCAAAAAGGACGCCCAAACCAGCTTCATTTACTCCGCATCATGATCTCATCCACATATGGCACTCGAGTAATCTCTCTTATTGTTTCATTTCTAATCCTGTCCTGCCATTTAACTCCCATTATTCTTCTGAGGACCTTGTTCTCAAATCTACAAAATCTATTAGATATTGTTTCATTGTCATGCCGCGACTTGTGTCCATATATTATACTAAATTATTTAGAATAAAACGAGAATGTCCATATATTATACTAAATTATTTAGAATAAAACGAGAAACTGTGGAAAATAATGAATTACTTTGCAGATTGATTACCTAGATAGCAATTTTATATTTGGCGGGTAAATATATTTTAGAAATGATACTAGCTACAATCCATTATCGAAGAATTTTGACTTTTTTTTATTATAATTTATGGGAGTATAGTTTGTTGCATTTTACTCGGGAGCTAAACCATACGCATGCACACTCACATATGCACACATAAACACACACACACACACACACATATATATATATATATATATATATATATATATAAATCGTTCTATTTTCAATTTATTGAAGAAGCCATTAGAAATATAGATCGATGGAAACTATTTATGTGTATATAATGGTAGTGATCATTACAATGGATTCCTCCTTTGTGATGAATGAAAAATTAATCATTCCATTAATAATAATAATTTCAAAAGTAATAAATCTAATAATATTGATGATAATATGCCTGAATTGAAGCGTAAGTTATTGCTTTTATTTGACCTGATCAAATTTATTCAGCAATATTAAAATTGTACCCAACATGAACAACGGCCAATTAAGAAATGATTAAATCTTTCATTGAGATACTAAAGAGAAGTAGACAGTTTTTAGACACAATACATTAAGTGTGTTCGCGTTAAGATATTTTAAGCAAGTTTTTTCATATTTCTTAGGCCTACCATCCTGTGCATTCAGATCTTCCCGGATAGTACCATCCTGCTCGTAATACTATACTCAATTTTTTTAATGAGGCGCATTTGCACCTACTCGCAGGGGGGCCCTTTTAGTTCGGAAAAGTTTCCTGATTGCTGATTGGTTGGAAAAGATGTCTCTAACCAATCAGCTATCAGGAAACTTTTCCTAGCTAAAAGGGATGCGAGTCGGTGCAAATGCGCCTCATTAAAAAAAATTAGTGTAGGTATGCAATTAATTCTAATAGTCAGGCCTTCTCCATCATGAGGCTCAATACTACACAGTATTTTAAGTTTTATTCCAGCTGTGACTAAGTTGTGGAATGATCTTAATCAGGTAGTTGAATCGGTAGAACACTGAAAGTTCAAACTTGCAGCGAATGTTTTTATGTTGAATATTCTGACATAAGTCTCACTATAATCTATTTATGAACGATCTATTTTAATGTTGTTACTGTTCTTGAAATATATTTTTTTTAAATTGTTCATTACTTCTCGTATAGTTTATGTATTTCCTTATTTCCTTTCCTCGTTGGGCTATTCTTCCCTGTTGGGACTCTTGGGCTCACAGCATCCTGATTTTCCAACTTTGGTTTGTAGGTTAGCTAATAATAATAATAATAATAATAATAATAATAATAATAATAATAAAAGTAGCCATCGAAATTAGAAGATTCCCGAAATTATGGTTGAAAAATTGAAACTATATCACCTTGTGACGCAGGCATCATTCTAGCAACAGGAAACATGTACCAATTTTAACATTCAGATCTTTCTCCTGAGAATTTTCAAAGAAGAGGCAAAGGTACTGCGTGCCGTACTTATTTTGCATATCTTTTTTTGGATGACCATCGCTAACCCAATTTGTTCCTTAGATATTCATGACATGATCTAATCTTTCAGAAATACTATGGCTGACACCCACACTGTGTATTACATAAGACTTATTTTCAGCTCTTTTCACTAGGCCTATATTTGCACTGTAATTGTTCAGTGGCCACTTTCCTCTAGGTAAGGGTAGAAGAGACTCTTTAGCTATGGTAAGCAGCTCTTCTAGGAGAAGCACACTCCAAAATCAAAACATTGTTCTCTAGTCTTTGGTAGTGCCATAGCCTTTGTACCATGGCCTTCCACTGTCTTGGGTTAAGTTCTTTTGCTTAAGGGTACACTCGGGCACAATATTCTATCTAATTTCTCTTCCTCTTGTTTTGTTAAGGTTTTTATAGTTTATATAGGACATATTTATTTTAATGTTGTTACTGTTCTTAAATATTCAATTTTTCCTTGTTTCCTTTCCGCACTGTGCTATTTTCCCTGTTGGAGCTCCTGGGCTTATAGTATCCTGCTTTTCCAACTAGGTTTGTAGCTTAGCAAGAAATAATAATAATATTGATATTAATTAAAATAATAATATTGATATAATAATTCGTTCATCAACCACTTAAGAAAACGTGGTGAAATGGTTTGTGCATCGCCAGGATCAGCAAAGTTGTACTAGTCAGGGACAACCATACTAGGTTGGTTTGCTGTGAGTGATTAGACGAAGATCTTTTATCATTACCAAACCGCAGTGGCCAGAGTAATGATAAAAACTTGCCAAACCTCTGACATGATTAAGGACATGTCTGAGGACTTTGTCATCTAATGGACTAGAAACTATTGCATTTGGTTGTTGTTGTTATTGTTGTTGTTGTTGTTGTTGTTGTTGTTGTATGAAGCAGCCAATAAGATTCTGAAATGATTTTCCGAAGAATCAATGGAGCGATTTATTTTTATGGTTTATACAAAGAGAGCGAATTATTTGGGTTTAATCATAAAATACACTGACAATGTTAGCAGTGATACGAGGTTCTTTGAAGAAAAGGTTTAAACCTTTTGAACTGGTCACAAACGATCAATTTAAAAAATACAGTTCTTTTGATATCGAGGCATTTATAGTAGCTTGTTCTTTTGGCAGACATTAAAAGAAGAAATTATAATATTCAACTGCCAACATCACACAAAAGCAGTTTTTTGTAGAATATACTTTTTTTTGTGGTAATATTCTTTAGTTTTTTATTACTACATAATGGTTGTGGTGGCCTATGTGGTAACGTCCCTGATTGGTGATCGCCAGACCTGAGTTAAGAGTCCCGCTCAAACTCGTTAGTTCCTTTGGTCGCTGTAACCTCAGCATCCTTTTAAGCAAAGGATAGGGTGTTTGGGGGAGCCAATAAAACTACTTGCTGAGTAATCAGCAGCCATTGCCTTGCCTTAGGCGCTGATCATATGTATATATGGTCAGTCTCCATCCTTGTGAGCAAAGGATGGGGGCTGCTTTTAGGGGAGCCCATAGGTCTATCTGCTGAGTCATCAGCAGCTATTTCCTAGCCCTTCCTGGTCCTAGCTGGGGTGGAGAGGAGCTTGGGCGCTAATCATATGCTATATATATGTCACTGCCCCTTGTCTCTGCCCTTCATGAGCGGCCTTTGAACCTTTAAACCTTGGGTTAATTAAGGTATGAGTGGTTTAGGCCTACCTCAACAGATAAAGAACTTTTAATCATCAGAAATTAACTTTATTTAATATACTAAATTAGTTCCTTCTCTACGTGGTACCAATGACCTGTTAGCTTCTCAATATCTTATTCTTTGAAACTGTTTTTCACAGACTTAAATTTAAGGCTTTGGGTGACGGTTGCACCAAATGGATACATTATTCTGCTATCTTTTGCAAGTCTTTAGGGGTGCAGTGTAGGTATGTTTTACACACACACACACACACACACACACACACACACACACACATATATATATATATATATATATATATATATATATATATATATATATATATATATATATATATTTCCCTGTCACGCCAATTTTATCTACCCAAGTCCGCGGATGGACTAAAAAGTCAGAGACAACCAAAATCCTTGTAGTTCCTTGGTTATTTTCTCTCTCTCTCTCTCTCTCTCTCTCTCTCTCTCTCTCTCTCTCTCTCTCTCTCTCTCTCTCTCCAAATGATCATCAACATCATCTCCTACGCCTATTGACGCAAACGGCCTCGGTTAGATTTCGCGATTTCGCCAGTCGTCTCTATCTTGAGCTTTTAAATCAATACTTCTCCATTCATCATCTCCTATTTCACGTTTCACAGAACACATTAATTAAAACAGTTGCGTTGTTATACGATCAAAGAGGGAATTAGATAATTCCCTTTGAAATGTATATGGTCTTTTAAAAAAAAGCAAAATTGTTGGAACGAAGTCTGTGTTTTACCCGAAACTCAAACGACATCATGAGTAAACGACCTGGCTATTTATACTGTTGACAAACTTAGGGTTGAATGAACCATTAGAACGTGTGGGATATTTTAGCTTTCTGTAAATTTTGTCAATTTTAATTGTTCAATGATTAATACTAAAAACATACGTGTGAAATATATACACATAATATATGTATAAGTATACGCAAAAGCCAGTAGGAAATAATAAAAAGCTTTAGTACCAAGCGCTTTCGTGCATTTTAATACACTTCTTCAGGGTACAATAAAAAGTGAGACATTGTACCCTGAAGAAGTGTATTAAAATGCACGAAAGCGCTTGGTATTAAAGCTTTTTATTATTTCCTACTGTCTTTTGCGTATACCAAGCCACGTGACCCTTGTGGCAGTAAAGCATATGTATAAGTATGTGTATATGTTTCCCTTTCTGAGTGGGGATACCTTAACGTGGTGAAAGGGTAGCGTATCGCCGTGAAATACATACGCATAAATATATGTATAAGTATGTGTTTATGTATCCCTTTCTGAGTGGGGATACCTTAACGTAGTGAAAGGGTTTGCGTATTGCCGTGAAATACATACGCATAAATAAATATATGTATAAGTATGTGTATATGTATCCCTTTCTGAGTGGGGATACCTTGACGTAGTGAAAGGGTTTGCGTATTGCCGTGAAATACATACGCATAATATATGTATAAGTATGTGTTTATGTATCCCTTTCTGAGTGGGGATACCTTAACGTAGTGAATGGGTCTGCTTATCGATATGATCAGCAAAGCTGTACTAGTCAGGGCCACCCATATTAGGTTGGTTTGCTGTGAGCGATTAGTCGAAAATCTCCTACAATCACCAATCCGCACTGGCCAGCGTGGTGATGAAAACTGACCGAACCACAGACATGAATTGACATATCTGAGGCCTTTGTCCTGCAGTGGACTAAACAGCTGCATTTGTAGTTGTTTGGTTGTGTAAATGTATATTTTCTAACATATAAATGTTAAAAGTGTCTGGTTTCGGTTCCAGTTTTATCATAGTAGATACTCGCCAGAACGTCAGCCGGGGAAGCCCAACACCCCACTGTGGTGCCCAGCCACAGCAGTGGCCTTCCTAGTAAACAGCTTGAACTCACGGTCCCGGGCTTGGATCGATCTGCTGCCTTGCGAATGCTAGGAGAACGCGTTATTACTTTAGCCAGAAGTCACCACATGAATCTTATGAGTCAATCAAGATACTTACACATTTCCAGGACTTGGATGTCTGGAAATTTCCTTCCAAGCGATATTTCCAGGCATCCAAGTCCTGGAAATATGCGAGTATCTTGATTGACTCGCATATTTCCAGGACTTGGATGTCTGGAAATATACTTGCATATTTCCAGACATCCAAGTCCTGGAAATATGCGAGTATCTTGATTGACTCGCATATTTCCAGGACTTGGATGTCTGGAAATATACTCGCATATTTCCAGACATCCAAGTCCTGGAAATATGCGAGTATCTTGATTGACTCGCATATTTCCAGGACTTGGATGTCTGGAAATATACTCGCATATTTCCAGACATCCAAGTCCTGGAAATATGCGAGTATCTTGATTGACTCGCATATTTCCAGGACTTGGATGTCTGGAAATATCGCTTGGAAGGAAATTTCCAGACATCCAAGTCCTGGAAATATGCGAGTCAATCAAGATACTCGCATATTTCCAGGACTTGGATGTCTGGAAAGATCGCTTGGAAGGAAAATTACGCAGCTGTCATTGTCACATTCATCTTTTAACAACAGTGATATAATTGCTTCCACAGCATTATTGGTATCACACCAAATGCTTTTTTGTTGACCAGGCGGACATGAGTCTTTTTATAGTTTGTTTATGACATATTTGTTTTTGATGTTGTTAATAGTTTATATGTGACATGTCTGTTTTGACGTTGTTACTTATTTTAGAATGATTTATTGTTAATTTGTTCTCTTCATTTATTTATTTCTTTATTTCCTTTCCTCACTAGGCTATTTTTCCCTGTTGGAGTCCCTGGGCTTGTAGCATCTTGCTTTTCCAACTAGGGTTGTAGCTTGGATAGTAATAATAATAATAATAATAATAATAATAATAATACACTTGTACAGAATGTGCATGAGCAGTGCATCGAACATCCTTACAATCATTGCACCATTCACCCATAGCTTGCACCCACTTATTAGTTTTCTAAATAACAAGGGCTCTCCTTTCTAAAATTTCCCAAAACCTACGTTACTCTGTATACTGTATACAGGTCTATGTAGATCTTTCTCATTTCGTAACTCTAATAGCTTTTCTGATTTATGTATTTTTCCTTACCTATTTCGTCCATTTTTTTTTTTCATGACCTATTTTTTGGGGAAAAAAAGTCGGAAAACCCACTATTCCCTGACCAATTTCGTCCATTTTTCCTTCATGACCTATTTGTAGGGAAAAAAGGGACGGAAAACCGACTATTCCCTGACCCATTTCGTACAGTTTTAAATTGTGACATGTTTTTAGGAGACAATTTTTTTGGGTGTAAGAAAACCCCCTTTTTCCTGTCTTAATTCGTCCAGTTTCAACTCTGGACCTTTTTTTAGGAGACAAAATATTTTTTGGCCAGAAAACCCAGTTTTCCTTGACCTATATTGTCCATTTTACCCTCATGACCTATTTTTAGACTTTTTTTTTTTTTTTTTTTTTTTTTTTTTTTTTTTTTTTTTGTCAGGAAAACCACTTTCTCCCAACACATTTCGTACAGTTTTAACTTGTGATCTATTTTTTTGGAGACATATTTTTTTTGGTCAGAAAAACCACTTTTTCCTGACCCATTTCGTCCATTTTACCCTCGTGACCTATTTTTAGGATAATTTTTTTTTTTCATTTGTCAGAAAACCCATTTATTCTGATCCCTTGCGTCCATTTTCCGCTCATGATCTGACTTAAGGAGGCAATTTTTGGGGGTTAAGGAAACCCACTTTTTCCTGACCCATTTCGTCCAGTTTTACCCTCATGACTTATTAGGAGACAAAAAATTTTTTTTTTTTTTTTGTCAGAAAACCCACTTTTTTTTCCTGACTCATTTTGTCCAGTTTTAACTTGTGACCTATTTTTAGGAGACATTTTTTTGGGGGGGTCAGAAAAGCCACTTTTCCTGACCCATTTCGTCCAGTTTTAACTTGTGACCCATTTTTAGGAGACAAATATTGTTTTGATCAGAAAACCCACTTTTTCCTGACCCATTTCATCCATTTTACTCTCATGACCTATTTTCAAGAGACAACAAAATATTTTTTTTTTTATCAAAACCCCATTTTTTTTCCTGACCCATTTCGTCCATTTTACCTTCATTACCTATTTTTTGGAGGCAACAAAATATTCTTTTGTCAGGAAACCCACTTTTTCCCGACCCATTTCGTCCATTTTACCTTCATTACCTATTTTTTGGAGGCAACAAAATATTCTTTTGTCAGGAAACCCACTTTTTCCCGACCCATTTCGTCCATTTTACCTTCATTACCTATTTTTTGGAGGCAACAAAATATTCTTTTGTCAGGAAACCCACTTTTTCCCGACCCATTCCGTCCATTTTACCTTCATTACCTATTTTTTGGAGGCAACAAAATATTCTTTTGTCAGGAAACCCACTTTTTCCCGACCCATTTCGTCCATTTTACCTTCATTACCTATTTTTTGGAGGCAACAAAATATTCTTTTGTCAGGAAACCCACTTTTTCCCGACCCATTTCGTCCATTTTACCTTCATTACCTATTTTTTGGAGGCAACAAAATATTCTTTTGTCAGGAAACCCACTTTTTCCCGACCCATTTCGTCCATTTTACCTTCATTACCTATTTTTTGGAGGCAACAAAATATTCTTTTGTCAGGAAACCCACTTTTTCCCGACCCATTTCGTCCATTTTACCTTCATTACCTATTTTTTGGAGGCAACAAAATATTCTTTTGTCAGGAAACCCACTTTTTCCCGACCCATTTCGTCCATTTTACCTTCATTACCTATTTTTTGGAGGCAACAAAATATTCTTTTGTCAGGAAACCCACTTTTTCCCGACCCATTCCGTCCATTTTACCTTCATTACCTATTTTTTGGAGGCAACAAAATATTCTTTTGTCAGGAAACCCACTTTTTCCCGACCCATTTCGTCCATTTTACCTTCATTACCTATTTTTTGGAGGCAACAAAATATTCTTTTGTCAGGAAACCCACTTTTTCCCGACCCATTTCGTCCATTTTACCTTCATTACCTATTTTTTGGAGGCAACAAAATATTCTTTTGTCAGGAAACCCACTTTTTCCCGACCCATTTCGTCCATTTTACCTTCATTACCTATTTTTTGGAGGCAACAAAATATTCTTTTGTCAGGAAACCCACTTTTTCCCGACCCATTTCGTCCATTTTACCTTCATTACCTATTTTTTGGAGGCAACAAAATATTCTTTTGTCAGGAAACCCACTTTTTCCCGACCCATTTCGTCCATTTTACCTTCATTACCTATTTTTTGGAGGCAACAAAATACTCTTTAGTCAGGAAACCCACCTTTTCCCGACCCATTTCGTCCATTTTACCCCCATGACCTATTTTCAAGAGACGACAAAATATTTTTTGGTCAAAAGCCCAATTTTTCCTGACCCAATTCATCCATTTTACCTTCATGACCTATTTTCAGTAGACAACAAAATGTTTTTTTTTGGTCATAAACACTTTTTTCCTGACCCATTTCGTACAGTATTAACTTGTGCCCTATTTTTAGGAGACAATTTTTTGGGGGTCAGAAAACCCATTTTTTTTTTCCTGACCCATTTCGTCTAGTATTAACTCGTGGCCTATTTTTGGGAGACAAAAATTTTTTAGGTGAGAAAACCCACTTTTACCTGACCATTTCATCCATTTTACTCTTATGACCTATTTTCAAGAGACATCAAAATATTTTTTGGTCTAAAACCCAATTTCTCTTGACCCATTTCGTCCATTTTACCTTCATGACCTATTTTTAGGAGGCAACAAAATATTCTTTTGTCTGGAAACCCATTTTTTCCTGACCCATTTCGTACAGTTTTAACTGGTGTTCTATTTTCATGAGACAACAAAATAAATAGTCCGAAAACGCAATATTCCCTGACTTATTTCGTACAGTTTTAACTTGTGACATATTTTTAAGAGATATCTTGTTTTCCTCAGAAAATTCACCTTTTTTTCCCTGACCCATTTCGTTCAGTTTCAACTCGTGACCTATTTTTAAGGAGACAACAAACTAGATTTTTATTTTATTTTTTTAAATTTTTTTTTATTTTTTTAATTTTTTTTTCTCCTCCATGACCTATTTTAAGGAAACCATATTTGTAATATTTTTGGATTGGGAGAGGTTCTATATTTTAATTTTAGTCTTTTTCAGATTTTTTTTTCATCGCTTATATTTTATGATTTTTTTTATTTATTTTTTTTTTTTTATTTTTTTTTCTCCTCCATGACCTATTTTAAGGAAACCATATTTGAAATCTTATCGGATTCGGAGATTTTCTGTATTTTAATTTTAGTCTTTTCCAGAATTTTTTTTATCGCTTATATTTTATAATTTGGATTACATCATTCACTCCCAAATAAATTTAGGACCACTTATTAAGTATCGAGGTCTACTCCTAGGCCTATGGGATGCATAATTACAAGAGCCCGTGCTTGGCTACAAGGTCCAGGCAATGTTAAAAAAAAAATCTCAGAGTTGAATAATCGCTACAATAATAATAATAATAATAATAATAATAATAATGATATTAATGATAATAATATCAATAATATTGATAATAATGAAAATAGTAATATTAATAACAATAATAACAATAATAATAGTAATAGTAATTTATAACAACAATAAAAAAACAATAATAACAACAACATTAACAATAATAACAATACTAACAAGTTCCCTATGACAAAATAACCTTTAAAAACTCTCTATTTTATACCACTTCAATATTTGTTAATAGCTTCCTTCTGCCCTTAATTTAAAAACATATTGCAAAAAAAAAGTTCACATCAAGAAATTCTACTCTTTTTTTTTTTTTTTTTTTTTTTTTTTTTTTTTTTTTTTTTTTTTCTCAATGATAGACAATGTTGGTTAAGGCCTTTGCTTGCTTGCTTGCTTGTTTGTTTGATTGCCTATCCTTATGCTAGGCACGGGCTCTTGCATGACAGACCCTAAAGGCTCAGGACTGAATGACAATATATAAATGTGGAGTGTGTTACCCGTAGACATTTTATTATTAATCTTATTTTCTTTATTATAATGATAATTAACATAAAAAACTAATGACTGGAGTTTTAACGTGGCGAAATGTTTTATAAATCGCCTTGATCAGCAAAGCTGAAATAGTCAAGGACACCTATACTAGGTTGGTTTGCTGTGAACGATCAGAAAAAGGTCTCCCAACATCACCACCATGCACTTGGCCAGCGTGGTAATAACTGGCCAGACCCCAGACATGAATAAAGACATGTCTGATGCCTTTGTCCTGCAGTGGACTAGAAACGGCTGTATTTGTTGCTGTTGTTGTTGTTGTTGTAAAAAGTGTAACACGTATACATCTGTGCTAATGTGTTGCGAATGAATTTATAAGTCGTCTCAGTTCTTGCAAAAAAAAAAAAAAAAAAGAATGAATTTGTAAGTCGTCTCAGATTTTGCAAAAAAAAAAAAAAAAGAATGAATTTGTAAGTCGTCTCAGATTTTGCAAAAAAAAAAAAAAAAAAAGAATGCATTTGTAAGTCGTCTCAGATTTTGCAAAAAAAAAAAAAAAAAAAAAAAAAAAAAAAAAAAAAAAAAAAAAAAAAAAAAAAAAATTGTAAGTCTCAGATTTTGCAAAAAAAAAAAAAAAAAAAAAAGAATGAATTTGTAAGTCGTCTCAGATTTTGCAAAAAAAAAAAAAAAAAAAAAAAAGAATCGAAACAACTCTTGCATGTTAAGGAATAGTAGATCAAAATGACATTATCTCTTAACTGCATGCTTGTTCCGCTTTCTCTCTCTTAGTCCCGTCGTTCCAAGTAAACCATTATTGTGTTACTGCCGAATGACAAATTGGAAGCTGGTCTTAATTTTTCCCCAACTGACCTCATTTGAAGTCGCCTGGAAAAAGAAGGCAAGCAACTTAGAGTAAAGAAGAGTAGAGGAAAGAGATAGATGCAGGAAAAAGATTGACATATTTAGAAACTTATTGTTGGTAGTAGGATGGTTAAGGCAGTAGGCACCCGTCATTATTATTATCATTATTATTATTATCATTAATAGCTCAGCTACAATCCTAGTTGGAAAAGCAAGATGCTATAAGCCCAAGGGCTCCAACAGGGAAAAATAGCCCAGTGAGGAAAGGAAATAAGGAAATAAATAAACGATATAAGAAATAAAATAAAATATCTTAAAAACTTTAACAACATTAAAACGAATATTTGATATATAAACTAGAAAAGGACTTGTGTAAGCTTGTTCTACCAAAAAAAATTTTGCTACTGCTAGAGAGTTGTTGGGTCCTTTGGCTAGCCAGATAGTACTACATTGGAGCCCTCCTTGGTTACGGCTCATTTTTTCTTTGCCTACAAATAAACAGAATAGTCTGTGAACAGAATGACATATTTAGAAACGTATTGTTGGTAGTAGGTTGCCTAAGGCACTAGCTACCCGTTGAGATACTACTGCTAGAGAGTTATTGGGTCCTTCGAGTAGCCAGATAGTACTACATTGGATCTCTTTTTGGTTACGGCTTATTTTTCCTTTGCCTACACATAAACAGAATAGTCTGAGAACAGAATGGCACATTTAGAAACTTATTGTTGGTATTAGGTTGGCTAAGGCACTAGCCACCCGTTGATATACTAGTACTAGAGATTGTTTGGGTCCTTTGACTGGCCGGATAGTACTACATTGGATCCCTCTTTGGTTACGGATCATTTTTCATTGCCTACATATACACAGAATAGTCTGGCTTATTCTTTACACATTCTCCTATGTCCTCATACACCTGACAACACTTAGACAACAGTAAAATTCTTCTTCACTCAAGGGGTAAACTGCTGCACTCGAAAAGATAAAAGAGACTCTTTAGCTATGGTAAGCAGCTCTTCTAGAAGGTCACTCCAAGATCAAACCATTGTTCTCTAGTCTTGGGTATTACCATAGCCTCTGTACCAAGGTCTTCCACTGTCTTGGATTAGAGTTCTCTTGCTTGAGTGTACATTCAGGTACACTATTTTATTTGTTTCCTTGTTACCTTTCCACACTGAGCTATTTTCCCCGTTGGAGCCCTTGGGCTTATAGCACCCTGCTTTTCCAACTAAGGCTATAGATTAGCAAGTAATAATAATAATACGCTCGCAGTATTTCAACCCTGATAAACACAGAGACGAATTGAAGGAAACAACTGGAACCATTAAATTTCAAGTTACCTTCGATTCAGCGCTGTCCTTAAAACGCAGGATTATTGTGTCCAAGTTCTTGATAAAACTATTGGGCAAATGGAACATTTACTTTTCAAAGCAACATAAATTTGGCATCAGTGAGATATTTTTGGGCTTCAGAAAACAAGGAATGTATTGCCAACTGATCCTCTTATTGTCTGTCAATATATATACAGTATATATATATATATGTGTGTGTATATATATATATATATATATATATATATATATATATATATATATATATATATATATATATATATATTTCTTTCCAGTCACGATCAGAGCGCAGAGGGAGTAGTCATACCCTGGTGAAAGGGGATACCCAAAGAGGTACACTCAGAAACCACACATTTCCACAAATTTCCAAACCATCGGGTTGTAATCAAGAATGGAGAATAATGACACCTAGAAGTACTTTTTCATGTGTGAATTTATCAGAGAGAGAGAGAGAGAGAGAATATGAATGTTTGATTTATTTATGGTTTTTATTTCTATAATAGGTGAGATATAAGAGTAAAATTTACCTGAGAGAGAGAGAGAGAGAGAGAGAGAGAGAGAGAGAGAGAGAGAGAGAGAGAGAGAGAGAGAGAGAGAGAATCTGAATTCATTACAGTAGGTTTACCTATAGGTTTGATATACAGGAGAGAGAGAGAGAGAGAGAGAGAGAGAGAGAGAGAGAGAGAGAGAGAGAGAGAGAGAGAGAGAGAGAGAGAGAGATTAGTACAGTAATTTTACCCTTATGATATACAGGCGAAGGAGAGAGAGAGAGAGAGAGAGAGAGAGAGAGAGAGAGAGAGAGAGAGAGAGAGAGTGAGTGCTTGAGGCTCTTACTTATAATCACAACATTAATTCCATGAATGGAAGCTAATTCCCTTTAAGTAAATTGATTGTAAAGTAATAACTAGGATTTTACTCGAGCGCCTTTGAAATGTTAATTTCGTGAAATGATAATAATTCCAAATCCCCGTAAAGTGCTTTTCTAAAAGGAAATAGATGATCTCTTTGCTTAATCATGCTTATAAAAGATTATTCCTCAGGCATGTATCCATACAGTATATACAGTATGTAGATATATATATATATATATATATATATATATATATATATATATATATATATATATATATAATATTTATATACACAGACATATCTATATATATACACATACTTAAACATTCTTTTATATTATATTATATATATATACATACATAAATATTCTTATATATATATATATATATATATATATATATATATATATATATATATATATATATATATAAATATTCTTATATATATATATATATATATATATATATATATATATATATATATATATATACACATATATATACAAAACTTCTAAATATATATAATGAAGGTAATGATTATTTCTTTATTTTGTTAGTTGCCTTCCGTAAATGCTTTACAATTTCCAATGTTGTACATATATCTATCGGTCAATTCACCATCATCATCATCATCATCAGCATCATCATTATCATATCATCATCTCCTGAGCATATTGACGCAAAGGGCCTCGGTTAGATTTCGTCAGTCGTCTCTATCTTGAGCTTTTAATTCAATACTTCTCAATTCATCATCTACTATTTCGCGCTTCAGAGTCCTCAGCCATATAGGCCTGGGGGTGTCCAATTCTTCTAGTGTCTTGTGGAGCTCAGTTGAAAGTTTGGTGAACTAATCTCTCTTGGGGAATGTGAAGAGCATACCCAAACTAAATTATCTCCATCTCTATCCTCATCATAATCTCATCCACATATGACACTCGAGTAATCTCTCTTATATCTTCATTTCTAATCCCAATATCCTTCTGAGGGCTTTATTCTCAAATCTACTATATCTATTGGAGATTGTTTTATTGATCATTTAGATTGTGGTGGCCGATGCGGTTACGTCCTTGACTGGTGAACGCCAGACTGGACTTAGTCCCGCTCAAACTCGTTAGTTTCTTTGGTCGCCGCAATATCATCATCCTTGTGAGCTATGGAGGAGCTTATAGGTCTATCTGCTGAGTCATCAATAGTCACTGCCTGGACCTTCTTGGTCCTAGCTTGGGTGGATAGGGGGCTTGGGACTGGGGATAGAGTCCCCCTCAAACTCGTTAGTTTCTTTGGTCGCTGCAACCTTACCATCCTTGTGAGATACGGATGCGGGTTGGTTTGGGGGAGTCTATAGGTCTATCTGCTGAGTCATCAGCAGCCATTGCTTGGCCCTCCCTGGTCCTAGCTTGGGTGGAGTGGGTGCTTGGGCGCTGGTCATATGAATATATGGTCAGTCTCTGGGGCATTATTATTATTATTATTATTATTATTATTATTATTATTACTACTTGCTAGGCTACAACCCTATTAAAAAAAAGCAGGATGCTATAAGCCCAGGGGCTCCAACAGGGAAAATAGCCCAGGGAGGAAAGGAAACTTAAGGAAAAATAAGATATTTCAAGAAGGGCTATGTCACTGTCCCTAGCCTCTGCCATTCACGAGCGACCTTTAAACCTTTGAATCCAGCCATTGTGAAACCTCTGATGGCAATCACATCAGTAACTATTACTATCTTCAATATATTCATTACGTCGTTTGCCATTGACCTCGTTCACAGCTTCCCTGCAATGACTTCAAAGCCTTTCGACGAGACCACTCCTTTACCCTCGTTAAGTAGTGATTAAAAGCCATTAACCTCCATTAACCTCTAATGAAAACCAAATAACTATTGTCAATCAGTTAAGGGATCGGTGGGGTGTGGCTTGGGCTATGTAGCCTTTGGCTCGAGCGAAACACAGTCGTGTTTAATTGATTTTTTTTTTTTTTAAATATTATAGTTTGATAATGATACAGAATCTGTAGTTACTAACTTTTAAAGATAAAAAATGAGGATTTTCACTGCTAAGAAGTTTGCGCTGAGTGACACCAGAATTAGTTTTTAACAGACTTTGGGTTAATTGGATGCGTCGTCAACATCACCTTCTGAACTAAAGATGCACTCAGTTGAGAGCATGCCTTCGCCACGCTTAGCAGTCTTATTTTGCTCTGAACTCTCCTGCGTATTTGTACTTTGGTGTATTTACTTAAAAAGCGAATGGATTTGTCCTTGGGTCATACCCTACATGCCCATCATGTTTTGCTGAAATTGGTCAAGTATTTTTTGCGTAATATTCACGAAAAAAAAATAGTAATAGCCATTTACTTTAATTTACGATTATTTTCAAAGTACTGCAGCGCACTTGTACTTTGACATACTTTATCTAAAATGTCACAGATTCATCCTTGAGTCATACCCATTAGTAGTAGTAGTAGTAGTAGTAATAGTAATAGTAGCAGCAGTAGTAGTAGTAGTAGTTGTAGTAGTAGTATTAGTAGTAGTAGTAACAGCTAAGTTACAACCGTAATTGAAAAAGCAGGATATTATTATTATTACTATTATTATTATTATTATTATTATTATTATTATTATTATTACTACTAGTAGTATTATTATTACTACTAGTAGTATTATTAGTATTAGTAGTAGTAGTAGTAGCAGCAGCAGCAGCAGCAGCTAAGCTACAACTGTAATTGAGAAAGCAGGTTATTATCATTATTATTATCATTATCATTATTATTATTATTATCATTATCAATATCATCACAGTCAACCTACACCATCTAAAAATACCAAAGCTACTGCAAACGCCAAGTTAAACCGACTTCAAAACATAAACAACGATTTTGTAAACAAGCAAACAAACAGGTCAGCACTGGGCCCTCAGCTGCCATCCCGTAAACCTACAAGATCCTAGAACAAATGGAGAAGCATTGCAACACAGAGTCAAGTCTCATCTATTTGTTTAGGTGTTGTTGCTGTTCTTGAAATGTTTCAAGTAACTGCAGATGAAATCAAAATAGCAAATAATATTCATTATCTCTGACGCTCCAATAATATTAATTCTCTCTGACGCAACAGAAAATTATAGGAGATATAGTCAATTTCTTTTAACGATGCAGATTTGCACCGACTCGCAGCGGTGTCCTTTTAGCTCGGGAAAGTTTCCTGATCGCTGATTGGTTGGACGAGATAATTTTAACCAATCAGCGATCAGGAAACTTTTCCGAGCTAAAAGGGCACCGCTGCGAGTCGGTGCAAATCTGCCTCGCTAAAAGAAATGGACTATAGTTGGCTAGTCTTAAAGCCTTCTGTTGTTCTGATTATCGGAAGTAGGTTTTACAGCAACCTAGACACATTTGACATCGTTTACTGATGCATTTTCAACATTCCTTTTATTCCAACTAGTTTATAAAAATTACCATGCAGAATTTAACAAAATTACTAGACCTAATCTAACCCGACTTTCATATCTCTAGAATATACGAACTAAATTTAACTGGAAATATACAGTCAATAAATTGAGTTTACTCAGATTTTTTAATTTTCCGAGCATGCGTGAAACTAACTCAAACACATTAATGTTCTATTACAAATATAGGACGAAAAAGGATTATAATAGCGCCACTGTATTGATAGTTGGTTATTTATATGCTGTTTGGGTCAGTAAGAAGAAACGATATACGAAAGAGGAAACAGATGCCTTTCTTAAGAGTAAATTTCAATATGATCGGTGGCTTCTGAAAAATATCTATAAAGAAAGAATGAATAAAATGTTCACCAAAAAGTATATAAATTATTGTTTTTAAGTGACTAAGAATTAAGATCAAGATGTGTGATGTTGTAAATTGTTAAATTAGATGGATTTGTTTATAGAAGAATGCAATTAAATGTGATTATACTGTAAATATTGTGATTGTAAAGAATATGTAATTTAACTTTTTAATAAAAAGATAAAAAAAAACTCCATTTTCGGAGTTTAAAATAGTATTTTTGCAATTCCAGAATAACAGCCGTTAGATTTGTTATGGTATAAACTGTCAATTGTATAGGCCTATGTTATTTCTCTTCCTCTTGTTTTAAAGTTTTTATAGTTTATAGTTACTTCTCTTGAAATATTTTATTTTTCCCTATTTCCTTTCCTCATTGGGCTATTTTCTCTGTTGGAGTCCCTGGGCTTGTAGCATCCTGCTTTTCCAATTGGGGTTGTGACTTGGCAGGTAATAATAATAATAATAGTAACTGTAACTGACATCAATGCGTGGATCTAACTGCATTTTCGGAGTTGAAAATAGTATTTTTATATTACCAGATTAATCGAGCGTAAGAATTGTTATGGCATAGGCCTATCTTATTTCTCTTCATCTTGTTTTGTTAAAGTTTTTATAATATATATAGGAGATATTTATTTTAATGTTGTAACTCTTCTCAAAATATTTTATTTTTCCTTGTTTCCTTTCCTCACTGGGCTATTTTCCCTATTGGAGCCCCTGGGCTTGTAGCATCCTGCTTTTCCAATTGGGGTTGTGGCTTGGCAGGTAATAATAATAATAGTAACTGTAACTGACGTCAATGCGCGAATCTAACTGCATTTTCGGAGTTTAAAATAGTATTTTTGCAATTCCAGAATATTTGAGTTGTTATATTTGTTATGGTATATACAGTCAGTTGTATAGGCCTATCTTATTTCTCTTCCTCTTGTTTTGTTAAAGTTTTTATTGTTCATATAGGAGATATTTATTTTCATCTTGTTACTCTTCTTGAAATATTTTATTTTTCCTTGTTTCCTCTCCTCACTGGGTTATGTTTTCTGTTGGAGTCACTGGGCTTGTAGCATCCTACTTTTCCAAAAGGGGTTGTGACTTGGCAAGTAATAATAAAAATAGTAACTGTAACTGACATCAATGTGTGAATCTAACTGCATTTTCGGAGTTTAAGATATTATTTTTATATTACCAGATTAACCGAGCCGTAAGAATTGTTATGGTATAAACAGTCACTTGTATAGGCCTATCCTATTTCTCTACATCTTGTTTTGTTAAAGTTTTTAGCTCATATAGGAGATATTTATTTTAATCTTGTTACTCTTCTTGAAATATTTTATTTTTCCTTGTTTCCTTTCCTCACTGGGCTATTTTCCCTGTTGGTGCTCCTGGGCTTGTAGCATCCTGCTTTTCCAATTGGGGTTGTGGCTTGCCAGGTAATAATAATAATAGTAACTGTAACTGACGTCAATGCGCGAATCTAACTGCATTTTTTGAAGTTCAAAATAGTATTTTTGCATTTCTAGGATAACAGAGGCGTAAAATTGATTACAGGTTAAACCGATATCTGCATAGGCCTACATGTCGAAAACTGACATTAAAACCTACTAGAATTTAAAAACGGTATGAGTGAATGGGAGCAATTTCTTTATTTCTATGAAAGAGAATGTGAAATTTTATTCAATTCTAACATACTTTCATTGCTTTTTCTAAATATAACCGAAAAACCTGGATAAAAATGTACTGTTAGCAAGATAAAATCAGATATTGAAATAAGAATGGTCATATTCAAACAGAATAAATTATGCTAATATAACTCGGTAACCTGTCCCCTTTATTTCACTTAACCAGCAATATGCGTCAATAGTAGTGTTCGTTCCATATTCAAAAATTGTTGGCAAAAGAAGTGGTCTGAGTTATGCAAATTGAGTAAGGGATCATAATCTTGAAAGTTTCATGACAACCGGAGCGGAGATTTTAGACTCATCCGTTATTGAGAGAGAGAGAGAGAGAGAGAGAGAGAGAGAGGGGGGGGGGGGAGAGCAGTAACCACACTATGGTTTACAAGTTGCCAACGCAGGAGCTCCTGTCTTACATAAGATCGGGCAAATCTAGAACGAACTAACGTACACAATATGTTATTTCTACCAGAATTTTCTGTTATGCGTTTAATGATCATCACCAAGGAAGAAATTAAAATAAATATCGTCCAGTTAATCTAATTGAAATGAATAAACATTAGCTTAATACCACAACTACGTAGTTAAAAAAATGCTTTATGGAATCCTAGTAGATCACAATGGACGTTTGGAAAGCCTATTGGGGAAAAAGTTGAACTTTAATGAAGTTGTGGAATGATCTTCCTAATCTCAAAAGTTCAAAGTTGGAGCAAATGTTTTTATGTTGACCAGGCTGACATGAGTCTTTTTATAGTTTATATATGACATATCTGTTTTTGACGTTGTTAATATTTTATATAGGACATATCTGTTTTGACGTTGTTACTGTTTTTAGCATGATATATTGTTAATTTATTCTCATCATTTATTTATTTCCTTATTTCCTTTCCTCACTGGGTTATTTTTCCATGTTGGAGCCCTTGGGCTTATAGCATCTTGCTTTTCCAACTAGGGTTGTAGCTTGGCTAGTAATAATAATAATAATAATAATAATAATAATAATATACAAATTAAGTGAGAAATATATATCACGAAACATATTTAGATAAGTGGTGGTGGTAACCGCATTTCTAGACCTAGGGTGGCAATAGATAGTTCGTGAGCGCTTTTCCATATGGCCATCTGTCTGCAAACATATTTTCTAGAATTTAGATCAAGTCATTTCCCCCAACAGGGATTCGCTCTAGAGAAAATGAACACATGTTACTACACTACCATATTCATTCTTTAAGTCTGGCCTATTTTTTATACATTCTCCTCTGTCCTCGTACACTTGAAAGCACTATTATCATTATTGATATTTGCTAAGCTATAACCCTAGTTGGAAAAAACAGGATGCTACAAGCCCAGGGGCCCCAACAGGGAAAATAGCCCAGTGAGACAAGGAAACAAGGAAAAATGAAATATTTTAGGAACAGTGACAACATTAAGATAAACATTTTCTATATAAACTATACAACTTAACAAATCAAGAGGAAGAGAAATAAGATAGAAGAGTGTACCAGAGTGTACCCTCAAGCAAGATAACCGAAATATTCTTCTTCACTCAAGGGGTTAACTCCTGCACTATCATAATTCAATGGCCATTTTCTTCTTGGTGATAGGGCAATGTCACTGTCCCTTGCTTCTGCTATTCATGGGTGGCTTTTAAACCTTTAAAACTTTAAACGGTGAATATTCCCTTTACTGCACCATAATAGTTCAATGGCTATTTCTTCTTGGTGAGAGGGAGAACAGACTTTTTAGCTATGGTAAGTAGCTCTTTTACGAGGACACTCTAAAATGAAAGCATTGTTCACTAGTCTCAGGTAGTGCCATGGCCTCTTTACCATGGTCTTCCACTGTCTTGGGTTAAAGTTTTCTTGGTTGGGGGTACACTCGGAAACAATTCTATTTGTTTTCTTATTTCCTTTCCTCACAGGGCTATTTTCCTCGTGGAGCCCTTAGTATTATAGCATCCTGATTTTCCAGCTAGGGATGTAGCTTCGCAATTAATAATAATAGTTCCATATCCTCTGTACCATAGTCCTCCACTGTCTTGGGTTAGACTTCCTTGCTTGGGGGCACACTCAGGCACGCTGTTCTATCTTCTTTATTTCCTTCCCTCACTAGGCTATTTTCCATGTTGGAGCCCTTGGGCTCATAGCATACTGCTTTTCCAGATAGGATTGTAACCTAGGAAGTAATAATAATAATAGTGCCATATCCTCTATACCATAGTCCTCCACCGTCTTGGGTTAGAGATATCTTCCTTTGGGGCATACCGAGGCACGCTGTTCTATCTGTTTCTTTATATCCTTTCCTCACTAGGGTATTTTCCCTGTGGAGCCCTTGGGCTTATAGTCCCCTGATTTTCCAACTGAGGTTGTAGGCTTAATAATAATAGTAATAATGATAATGATAATAACTACTACTTCATACCAACCCCACATACATAGTAGGTCTAATGTACTGCAACGATTTCTCCACCTCACAGTTCGGTATATGGATCACGGGCGGAAAAAGACAATGAATCTTTCGCGTGCAAACGTGAGAAGAAGAAATTTAAATAATTTGCTTTTCATCCGGAAAAAAGGGGTTTGTCTTCCGCCTTCTAAAAATACCTTCCTTCGTACATACCTCGAAATCGAGTTAAGAGTGAAATGACGGCTGAAGGTTTTCTGTCAGGTTGATAAAACGAAATAAAGTTTGGGTTGCACAGATAAGGAAAGGCGTGTTGGAGCATTAAATTTCTCTCTCTCTCTCTCTCTCTCTCTCTCTCTCTCTCTCTCTCTCTCTCTCTCTCTCTCTCTCTCTCTCTCTCTTTTTATCCTTTAGTTTACTTTCCTTTCCTCAATTATTATTTTTTAGTTCTCTCTCTCTCTCTCTCTCTCTCTCTCTCTCTCTCTCTCTCTCTCTCTCTCTCTCAAGACTGCATAGTTAAGTCATAGATAGGTACTTGCCTTTATAGTATTTCCATATGTTTTTAAGAGAGATGAATCTTTTTTTTTAAATAAGAAGAGTAAGCATAAAGAATACATTCATTCTTTTAAAAACGATTAGTTTTAAATGACTTCATACATTTCTAAGTGCTTAAAATATCTTGTATCTTTTTATCTCATACATAGAATTCATAATTTCATAAATCCAATTTTTAACTGCATTGTATGGCCTAGAGAAGTCATCATCATCATCATCATCATTTCGCTAGTTGTCTCTATCTTGAGCTTCTAATTCAATAATTTTCCATTCATCATCACCAACTTCACGCCTCATAGTCCTCATCCATGTAGGCCGGGGATTCCAACTCTTCTAGTGCCTTGTGGAGCCCGGTTGAACGTTTAGCCCACTTCTCTAGGGCTCCTAGCTCACTTATCCATGACGCTTTTTCTGTGTTGGTGTTAATCCCATAATTATTCTTTCCTATCTCTGAGTTGTAACGAGCTATGTGCTAAAACTGTAGTAAAAGTTAATACTGGTAAGACCATCTGATTAAATGTCTTTCTTTTTAGAGAAAGTGGTATTTTACTTTTCATACTCTCACTTTCTTTACTGAAATCTCTCCATCCCATATTTATAGTTCTTTTAATTTCAGCCTCATGATCAGGATGCTAGAAAACCTCAAATCAATCAATCAATCAGTCTCATGTCCTGGGGGAAACACTGTCTCTCCTAAGTATGTATGTTCATTACCAGTCTCTAGAGGTTGTTCCATAACCTTTATGTGTTCTCTCTGCATATACACTGAATTGGAAACACACTCTGTCCTACGTATCTATATCCATTAACAATCTCTAGAGGCTCGTCCATAACCTTTATGTGTTCTCTCTGCATTTAAACTGAATTGGAAACACTCTCTGTCCTACGTATCTATATCCATCAACAATCTCTAGAGGCTCGTCCACAACCTTTGTGTTCTCTCTGCCTTTACATTGAATTGGAAACACTCTCTGTCCTACGTATCTATATCCTTTTTAGAGGCTCGTCCACAACCTTTATGTGTTCTTTCTGCCTTTACATTGAATTGGAAACATACTCTGTCCTACGTATCTATATCCTTTTTAGTGGCTCGTCCACAACCTTTATGTGTTCTTTCTGCCTTTACATTGAATTGGAAACACACTCTGTCCTACGTATCTATATCCTTTTTAGAGGCTCGTCCACAACCTTTGTGTGTTCTCTCTGCATATACATTGAATTGTAATAAGTCTTATCGAATTTGCTTCCACATTGTTTTGGCCTTCAATTTATGTCAAGTTTTCAAATCATCATAAAACGCCGTCTAGATTTATCACTGAAACACGTGGGTTGCTCGGGAGAAAACATCCAATAAGTCTTTTGACTCATTTGTATGTAGATCCAATTGTTTAGGTTAGGCCCCAACACAGTTAAGGTTTTGCCTCGCATATGGGATGCTCACGTGACTTTTAAGCATGAGAGAGAGAGAGAGAGAGAGAGAGAGAGAGAGAGAGAGAGAGAGAGAGAGAGAGAGAGAGAGAGAGATGGCATCTGTTACGCATTTATCGTGAATCTTGGTAGATATATTGGTGATAACTAACAAGATTATTATTATTATTATTATTATTATTATTATTATTATTATTATTATTATTATTATTATTAGCTAAGCTACGAGACTCGAGTTTGAAAAGCAGCATGCAATAAGGCCAAGGGCTCCTACAGGGAAAAATAGCCCAGTGAGGAAAGGAAACGAGAAAATAAATGAACTGCAAGTGAAGTAATCAACAATTAGAATAAAATATTTCAAGAACAGTGACATTGAAACAAATCTTGCATATGTAAACTATCAAAACTTCAAAAAAAAAAAAAAAAAAAAGAGGAAGAGAAAAAAAATATAGAATAGTGTGACCAGGTGTACCCTCAAGCAAGAGACCTCTACTGTTTATCCTGGAACACATGTCAATTGAATGTTTCTTTTCTTCATTTCAGGATAAAGATGTCACCCTTCTGGTTAGTTGCGCTGAGTCTAGCCCTCGGTTGGCATTCGGTATATTCCTGTGGGCATCCTTCCGACCAATACCCACAAATGTATATTGATTCGCCACGCCCTTTGGAATCTGAAAGGGCAGTTCCCATCCCGGCATCATGGTATCTCCAGAGACTTGCCTCGGGCATCCGACATCCATCAAGGAGTAGCGAGTCCTTCAGGGATGTTGCCAATAACTACCCATCGCAAGGGGACCTGCAGCCCTTTAAATACGTCCCTAACATGGAGGACACCTTTGGGGGGCTCCGCCCCCCATCCAAAAGAGCCGAGGAAGTCATGCTTCTAAGTGGACTTCCTAATAGACGTGAGGACATAGATCCAGTGGCCAAGAAAGCTCTGAGTCTGTGGGTTACTCTTCACAATCCCAGGACGTTCATGACGAAGACCCAGGGGGCCATGACGAGGAGGTTCCACTCGACTTCCGCCGAAGGCGACGAAGAAGGGAGTCGGAAGCGCCCTGTTGGTCAACCACTTCGATGGGGGAGATAACTTTTCTTCTTCTTTCATGAGGATCCTTTGAAGAAACTGCCTTTCTGTTTGTCTTCGTTTATGAATGATAAAGGCATTATATTTATATAGAAAATACTTTTGCCTGATATACTGTATATTTATTATAACTAATCATTTGGAAAACATTTACGAAGAATATTGTAACTCGTATTTATGGACTCCTTAAATAATGTTTTTATCTTCGTTTATCAATGACAAACCATAATGTTTATAAAAGAGTATTTTGCCTAATATACTAAATATTTACGAAGAATATTGCTACTCGTACTTATGGTCTCCTTAAATAAACTTTTTTTCTGTTTGTATACGTTTATGAATGACAAATCATAATATTTATATAGAAATATTTTCCATAACTTACTGTATGTTTATTATAAATAATAATTTTGAAAACATTTTACGAAGAAATTGCAACTAACATTGTCTTTCTATATTTATTTATGAATGAAAAATTACAATATTTATATAAAAATATTTTGCCCCACATACTGTATATTTATTATAACTAATCATTTAGAAAATATTGTACGAAGAATATTGTAACTCACATTCTATAATTTTATATATTTTTTGTTTTGTTTTGGTCATTGCAAATTAAAATGGCCACAATAAAAACGTTAAATTTTGGACTAAATATCAACTACCAATGTTTTGCTATTTTTGGGATGATTATAAATAAACAATTATTTGATTACAGTTCTATTATCAAATTTTTGTTATTTTAGGATTAATCATAAAAAAGAATCTAAATGGTTTGATTTTAATTCTATCAACTATCAAATTTCTGCTTTTTTATTTGATCATAAAAAAATCTAAATTATTTTATTTCAATTCTATCAACTATCAAATTTCTACTAATTTCTGTTTAATCATTAAAAAGAACTCAAATGATTTGATTTCAATTCTATCAAATTTCTGCCATTTTCCGGTCAGATCATTAAAAAAAATTAAAATTATTTGATTTTGATTCTAACCAACATCCCTCATTCAATAATCAGATTGTAGTTGTAAACAGTGTTTAAATTTTCAAGGTAATTATCTTAGTTTGAGGTAATTTGCATAGTTTTGAGGTACTTTATTAAGGTAATTTGGGTTTTCCGATATTACAAGCTTAAAATTTAAGGAAATTGGAAACGTTTTAAGGTAAAAAGGAGCAGGATCTAAGGTAATGGCCGCATGGTGAAGTTTAAACCCTGGAACTTTAGTCTTGCCTCCGCAAATAAACTGTATCAATGACAGTTCATGGAATCAGTTCCATCACCTCATTCTTGATAATCATTGGTAGTAATACTGTTGCAACAATTTTCATTACTTCAGTTATTTCCATCATGCAATGCTCCATCTCACACTATCCTGTATCTATCATGAATATCTATTATAAAATCATAAAAATAATGTTTGGTCTTCTTCATATGTTTCTCTATTCCATGTCGATTTTTTTTATCATCGCTGCCATATTCAGGATTTATAATGATTGAAAATATATATTTTTGTGCTATTTAATTTGTTAGAATAATGCTTACTTTGAACGTATTTTTTCAAACAATGCTGACTTTGAAGGTATTTTTTTCAAATAATGCTTACTTTGAAGGTATTTTTTCAAATAATGCTTACTTTGAAGGTATTTTTTTCAAATAATGCTTACTTTGAAGGCATTTTTTCAAATGCTTACTTTGAAGGTATTTTTGTTAATATAACTCAAATGATAATTTATGTTTTTTATTGATGATATATTGAAAATGTTCCAAAATAATTATTCCACTTAACACATGTTTTAATTTTCCCATGAAAATCACGCTCTCTTAATGGTGGAAGGGGTGGGGGGGGGGGGGGGAGGAGCTTGTCAGAAAGACCAAACAGTAGCATATTTACAGCTGTTTACAGTGGAAAATCAAATGCCTAGTAAATGAAGTTTGTAGCCTCCATACTTTGAATCGTTATGTCAAAGATCTAGAAAGGGAATGAGATGAAAAAAAAAATTCTTGGGATTTTGAATGTCCGCCGATGCGGTACAGATATATGTGTATATATATATATATATATATATATATATATATATATATATATATATATATATATATTATATATATATGTATATATATATAAAATGGATTATAACAGTGTCAGAGAACACTTAATTTGCAAATGGATTATAACAGTGTCAGAGAACACTTTTAATTTGCAAATGGATTATAACAGTGTCAGAGAACACCCATAATTTGCAAATGGATTATAACAGTGTCAGAGAACACCCATAATTTGCAAATGGATTATAACAGTGTCAGAGAACACTCATAATTTGCAAATGGATTATAACAGCGTTAGAGAACACCCATAATTTGCAAATGGATTATAACAGCGTCAGAGAACACCCATAATTTGCAAATGGATTATAACAGTGTCAGAGAACACCCATAATTTGCAAATGGATTATAACAGTGTCAGAGAACACCCATAATTTGCAAATGGATTATAACAGTGTCAGAGAACACCCATAATTTGCAAATGGATTATAACAGTCAGAGAACACTTTTAATTTGCAAATGGATTATAACAGTGTCAGAGAACACCCATAATTTGCAAATGGATTATAACAGTGTCAGAGAACACCCATAATTTGCAAATGGATTATAACAGTGTCAGAGAACACCCATAATTTGCAAATGGATTATAACAGTGTCAGAGAACACTTTTAATTTGCAAATGGATTATAACAGTCAGAGAACACTTTTAATTTGCAAATGGATTATAACAGTGTCAGAGAACACCCATAATTTGCAAATGGATTATAACAGTGTCAGAGAACACCCATAATTTGCAAATGGATTATAACAGTGTCAGAGAACACTCATAATTTGCAAATGGATTATAACAGCGTCAGAGAACACCCATAATTTGCAAATGGATTATAACAGTGTCAGAGAACACTCATAATTTGCAAATGGATTATAACAGCGTCAGAGAACACCCATAATTTGCAAATGGATTATAACAGTGTCAGAGAACACCCATAATTTGCAAATGGATTATAACAGTGTCAGAGAACACTCATAATTTGCAAATGGATTATAACAGCGTCAGAGAACACCCATAATTTACAAATGGATTATAACAGCGTCAGAGAACACCCATAATTTGCAAATGGATTATAACAGTGTCAGAGAACACTTTTAATTTGCAAATGGATTATAACAGTCAGAGAACACTTTTAATTTGCAAATGGATTATAACAGCGTCAGAGAACACCCATAATTTGCAAATGGATTATAACAGTGTCAGAGAACACTTTTAATTTGCAAATGGATTATAACAGCGTCAGAGAACACCCATAATTTGCAAATGGATTATAACAGTGTCAGAGAACACTCATAATTTGCAAATGGATTATAACAGCGTCAGAGAACACCCATAATTTGCAAATGGATTATAACAGTGTCAGAGAACACCCATAATTTGCAAATGGATTATAACAGTGTCAGAGAACACTCATAATTTGCAAATGGATTATAACAGCGTCAGAGAACACCCATAATTTACAAATGGATTATAACAGCGTCAGAGAACACCCATAATTTGCAAATGGATTATAACAGCGTCAGAGAACACCCATAATTTGCAAATGGATTATAACAGTGTCAGAGAACACCCATAATTTGCAAATGGATTATAACAGTCAGAGAACACCCATAATTTGCAAATGGATTATAACAGTCAGAGAACACCCATAATTTGCAAATGGATTATAACAGTGTCAGAGAACACCCATAATTTGCAAATGGATTATAACAGTCAGAGAACACCCATAATTTGCAAATGGATTATAACAGTGTCAGAGAACACCCATAATTTGCAAATGGATTATAACAGTGTCAGAGAACACTTTTAATTTGCAAATGGATTATAACAGTCAGAGAACACTTTTAATTTGCAAATGGATTATAACAGTGTCAGAGAACACCCATAATTTGCAAATGGATTATAACAGTGTCAGAGAACACCCATAATTTGCAAATGGATTATAACAGTCAGAGAACACCCATAATTTGCAAATGGATTATAACAGTGTCAGAGAACACCCATAATTTGCAAATGGAATATAACAGTGTCAGAGAACACCCATAATTTGCAAATGGATTATAACAGTGTCAGAGAACACTTTTAATTTGCAAATGGATTATAACAGTCAGAGAACACTTTTAATTTGCAAATGGATTATAACAGTGTCAGAGAACACCCATAATTTGCAAATGGATTATAACAGTGTCAGAGAACACCCATAATTTGCAAATGGATTATAACAGTGTCAGAGAACACTCATAATTTGCAAATGGATTATAACAGCGTCAGAGAACACCAATAATTTGCAAATGGATTATAACAGTGTCAGAGAACACTCATAATTTGCAAATGGATTATAACAGCGTCAGAGAACACCCATAATTTGCAAATGGATTATAACAGTGT
>NC_090732.1:161547072-161549572 GCF_036898095.1 Palaemon carinicauda | reverse complement strand
TTGATAATGGATGATTATAAATTAATCATTAATAATAATTAATAATTAATCAATTAATACTTGATACTCAATACTTAATACTTAATATTTAATATTTAATATTTAATATTTAACAATTAACAGTTAACAGTTAACAGTTAATAACTTACAACTTACAACTAATTACTAATTACTAATAATAATGATAAGGATAGCGATGATGATGATGATGATAATAGAGGAAGGTTGGCAGATTCTTAAAATCCTAAAAATCGCAGTCAGAGAAAAACGATATCGTTGTGATGCCGAGAACAGAAAACTGATGCCACCAAAGACACCGAATCCTTATTGAGAAATTGATTAAGTAATATGAAATTCAAGTGACTTTCTCTCTCTCTCTCTCTCTCTCTCTCTCTCTCTCTCTCTCTCTCTCTCTCTCTCTCTCTCTCTGTTTGACTGTTGACATGACTGGCAGGCAGTTGAATGGGTTGTGGTGGCCGATGTGGTAACGTCCTTGACTGGTGAACGCCAGTCTGGGGTTCGAGTCCCGCTCTAACATGTTAGTTCCTTTGGTCGCTGTAACCTCACCATCTTTGAGAGCTAAGGATGGGGGTTTTTGGGGAGCCTATAGGTCTATCTGCTGAGTCATCAGCAGCCATTGCCTGGCTCTTCCTTGGTTCAAGTTTGGGTGGAGAGGTGGCTTAGGTACTGGTATTATGTATATATGGTCTGTCTCTAGGGCCTTGACCTGCTTGCTAGGGTAATGTCACTGTCTCTTGCCTCTGCCATTCATGAGCGGCTTTTAAACCTTCAAACTTTAGAAGTTCAGACTTGCAGAGAATGTTTTTATGATGAATAGTCTGACTTGAGTGTTATCTTCAATACCTCTGCAAACTAAGTTGGGAGGAGGTTATGTTTTCGCCCTTGTTTGTCCGTTGGTTTGTGAACAACTTCCTGGCCTCAATTTTACTCAGAGTAGTGAAACTTTCAGGGATTAATTGTTATGTTAAGACGTGGAAGCGATTTAATTTTAAAAGAACTAGGTCAAAGGTCAAGGTCAAGCAAAAGGTCGATCGAATTAACCCTCATCTTTACCCCAAGTTCGCACATGGTTGTCACACAGACTTCAAATACGCCTACAGTCTAAATTTATTCTGGGAAAGGCAAGCTGGTTTCGAGAAATAAGTTGCCGTGGCGGAGGTCAACACTCTGGATGCTTTTCTAGTTGTTTGTTTATCACTTATGTATTTTAATGATGTTACTGATGTTATGAGATTTTATAATCTTTATTAATTACTTCAATTTTATAATGTTTTTATTTCTTTATAACCTTGTCTCACTGGGCTGTTTTTCCCTATTGGAGCCCTTGTGCAACTTGACATTCCTTAAAAGTAAGTGAAATTTCCTCAGACTTTTATATCTCAAGTCTTACTTTTCATGTCTACGAATTGTAATACTTTCAAAACAGGAAATGAACAATAGTTGGTCTTTGATGAGGCCAATTGTATTTTGATTGCTATTATTTCTCTTGTAGCTTATTTATTTCCTTGTTTCCATTCCTCACTGGGCTAGTTTTCCCTTTGTGAGCCCTTGGGCTTATAGCATCTTGCTTTTCCAACTAGGGTTGTAGCTTAGCTTGTGATAATAATAAAACATTCGTCAATCATAGATTTTTTTTAGGTCTTCTTTATTCATTTCCTTGTTTCCTTTCCTCACTAGGCTATTTTTCCCTATTGGAGCACTTGGGCTTATAGCATCTTGCTTTTCTAACTAGGGTTGTAGCTTAGCTCGTGATAATAATAAAAAAAAAATTCGTCAATCATAATTTTTTAGGCCTTCTTTATTTATTTCCTTGTTTTCTTTCCTCACTGGGCTATTTTTCCCTGTTGGAGCCCTTGGATTTATAGCATCTTAATTTTCCAGCTAGGGTTGTAGCTTAGCTTGTGATAATAATAATATTACTTTCGTCAATCATAATTTTTTTGGGGGTCTTCTTTATTTATTTCCTTGTTTCCTTAACTCACTGGACTATTTTTCCCTGTTGGAGCCCTTGGGCTTATATCATCTTGCTTTTCCAACTAGGGTTGTAGCTTAGCTTGTGATAATGATAATAAAAACTTCGTCAATCATATCCTTTTATTTTAGGCCTTCCTTATTTATTTCCTTGTTCCCTTTCCTCACTGGGCTATTTTTCCCTGTTGGAGCCCTTGGATTTATAGCATCTTACTTTTACAGCTAGGGTTGTAGCTTAGTTTTTAATAATAATAAAAATTTCGTCAATCATAATTTATTTTAGGCCTTTATTTACATCCTTGTCTCCTTTCCTCACTGGGCTATTTTTTTCCTGTTGGAGCACTTGGGCTTATAGCATCTTGCTTTTCCAACTAGGGTTGTAGCTTAGCTTGTGATAATAATAATAAAGATTTCATCCATCATAACCTTTTTTAGGTCTTCTTTTCAACTGCCCTGACATTTCAGTATAAGGGTTGTACTCTTCACTAACTTGTTATCAGGCACAATC
>NC_090732.1:161542072-161544572 GCF_036898095.1 Palaemon carinicauda | reverse complement strand
AAAAGACCGCATAGCCTTCCAACAGTTTTCTACTCCCGCCAACCACGGTGTTTGTTTGACGTTCGTCTTCTACCTTACTTGACACTTGACGTTAAGCGAGAGCAGGTACTTACCGGAGAAGGAAAATCCTTAAGTGTAAAGTGCATCCCTAAAGTTTAAGAACTAAAGAATACCAAAAAGCTCACTAAAGAGAAAAATAAAGCCAAGAAAATGTGTATTTAACAAGAGAAGAAATACCAAACAGGAAGAGCAGATTTAAAATGAAACCACATCTTCGCATCTCGTTTTTCTTTCGTCACTTCAATTAACTCTGTTCTCAAGACACCTGTGACTTACGATTTTTGGTGGAAGAAGAGAAAATAGGATGAAAAAGAGATAATGCTTTCTCCTAGAAATTAATAATGTGATGATTATTTGTGGATTATAGAATGGAAGAAGTTAATTGTTTTTCGTCTCGGCTTGAAGTTAAAAGTGGGCTGTTTTGAGACAAGTGTGATTTATGTTAGTTTTTTGAAAGTTAATGTGATTTTTATATGAGATATCCAATAGAAAGATGATGCTGTTGTATACATAAAGCCTCATTATTATTATTATTATTATTATTATTATTATTATTATTATTATTATTATTATTATTATCCAAGCTACAACCCTAGTTTGAAAAGCAAGATGCCATAAGCCCAAGGGCTCCAACAGAAAAAAATAGCCCAGTGAGGAAAGGAAAGGGGAAAATAAAAAAATCTACAAGATAAGTAGTAAACAATTAAGCTACAACCCTAGTTGCAAAAGCAGGATGCTATAAACCCAAGGGCTCCAACAAGGAAATATAGCCCAGTGAGGAATGAAAATAAGAAAATAAAACTACTAGAGAAGTGATAAAGAATTAAAATAGAATATTTTATGAACAGTAACAACATCAAAATAGTGTTTTGTGAATTTTGGGTAATCATGATAAATTAGGATTCCAAGAGTTACCTCAATTTGTTCGCGGTATTGACCGCCAAAATCGAAGATTTTGCTAGGGGTATGTGTTCACCCCTGTCTGTTTGTTTGTGAGCAGGTTTACACAAAAACTTCAGTACCGATTTTGACCAAACCTGGTGGTCATGTTGGGTATGACTTAAGAACAAATCGATTAGATTTTGAAGTCATTATATAGAAGAACAAGTACGCAGTGGAGTTAAGAGCAAAATAAGACTTCTTGGCGTGGCGAAGGCATGCTCTCTACTGAGTGCCCCCCTAGTAATTTCTTGTGTTAAGCTCTTTTTAAGCCGTGTCAAATCTTTCAGCAAATCAGCAGTATGATGATTTTGGTTTAACAATGCTATTGAATAAAGATGTTTCCAAAAAGACGCAGATTGAACATTATTCTCATGGTACTCATATGTATGCTTTCTGTCTACCTTATATATAACTCTCTCAGTTTCACTACGCCAGATTTTATCAGGCATTTAAGACTTTTAAATCTTAATGAGAACGCAAATGAAGACGACGATGTTGTGTACGACTATATAGATAGTGCAGATGAACTAGAGGCCCAAGAGAGATATGATTTCCCCTACAAGTTCATTTTGGACGAGCCTGACTTCTGCATAGGGGATTTGCAGACGGTCAACATAATCCCAGTTCGAGCATCTGACCGGCCGGAGCGAGATAGCGTCCGCCGAACGTGGGGTAAGAAAGATGTCGTAGAGTCGACGAAGCTCAAACCTCTATTTCTTACTGGTGCCTCTAAATCATCAGAAGAGCAACAGAACCTCGAGAAGGAGAGCCAGACCTTCCATGATATCATTCAAATCGACATTGTTGATACGTATCTGAACTTGACGCTGAAGACGCTGACGGCCTTCCATTGGAAACAGGCTCGGTGCCAGCACGTGCCCTGGCTTCTGAAGAGCGACGCAGACGTTTTTATGAATCCTTGGGCCGTCAGCAGGACCTTGAGGCACGCCAGGAAAGACTTCGTCTGCAAAGTCCTAAGGCACAGGCATGTGTGTCGTTCAGTCAACAAGAAGTGTCGCGATGGGCGCTGGGTCATGTCGAGAGAGACATATCCTCATGATCGGTATCCTCCATACTGCAATGGACCAGCTTACGCGGTCAACCAAAATGCCGTCCAAAAAATCTCTGTCACAGCCTCGTCCAGAAGGACGCATTTCCTAATGGAGGATATTTACTTCACGGGGATTCTTCCACAAGGGCTCAACCTTCATTATTATGACGTTGGTACTCTGATGTGTTTGTATCATTTAGACTCGCCACCCTACGATAGACTTGCCGACGACAAAGCCCTTTTCGTTGTTGATTCGTTTGGGAAAAGTGGTGGCAAATATACACACGATGACCTGTGGCAGTTTATAAATGCTTCTCGGAATAGTGGAACCTGAAAATGGGCAATTTACATATATGCTTCTTGGAATAGTGGAACCTAAAAGTTGGTTATTTATAAATGCTTCTTGGAATAGTGGAACCTGAAAATTAGCAATCTATATATGGTTCG
>NC_090732.1:161513370-161531572 GCF_036898095.1 Palaemon carinicauda | reverse complement strand
AAGTCATTAGGGCTTAGATCTGAATTAATTTCTCGTTTACGTTAAATTATAAAGGTGAGCTGTATAAATATAACCATGAGTGTTCATAGATGACTTTAAAATTAATTGGTTTTCAAAAGTCGATTACATTCAACACAGATGGAAATAACAGGCTTAAAAGTCTAGCGTTTGGGGGATGTTTTTAATATAGTTCGAAACGTTAATTATTATAAGTCTCAACAAAATAATTTTCAAAGTATCCAAATATTTTTCCCATAACTCATAACTAATTCATGATTACATTTTTGAAATATTATTGCTTGAGCTTCGTCGTGATAAGTATGTTACTGTATGTTAAGGCATATGTGGATAAAATGTTACAAAACCAAATTATAATTGCATACATGGCAACTGTCACGCGCAGTTACCAAACTCTCAATTATTGGCAAAAGAAAAAACTATTAACTATTAACAATCCAGACTGTGTGTGACTGTAGTCTATACTAAAATGGATATTAATCTATACCTAGCTATACTGAGGAGCCCATAATTCAGCTTCTGGTACCAGTAATTTCAAGCCTCGTTAAAAGGTCAATTCAATTCATTCCTTTTCGGATAGTGGTGGCTTATTGGAAAAGTCCCTGCCTGGTGACCTGCCTGACTGGGGTTCGAGTCCCGCTCAAGCTAGATAGTTTCTATTAGTGTCTGCAACCTCACCATCCTTGTGAGTTAAGGGGGAGCCTATAGGGCTACTTATTTGCTTGAGTCATCAATAGCCATTATCTACCGGCCTTCCTTAGTCCTAGCTTGGGTTGAGAGGGGCTTGGGCGCTGGTCATATGTATATATGGCCAGTCTCTATGGCATTGTCCTTCTAGTTAGGACATTGGCACTCTCCCTTGTCTCTGCCATTCATGAGCAGCCTTTAATTGGCACTGAACGATAACTTATGTCATAATTGATTTATATTTTACACTTTGTCCTAACCTCGAATATTTACATCTCCTTTTTACTTAAAATGAGCAAAACCTTGAAAAACTGTAGTTTCAATTCAATAATGATTAAATTAGTTACTCGTTTTTTATTTTTGATTATTGCGATGGGTTATAAACCCATTTAGGAAATTAGTTATCTTAAATACCTAGGTTTATATATAACTAAAATTAATAAACACAAAACAAATAAGGATAAGTAAAGTAGTTTATGCTTTTAAATGTTTATGAAATGAGGTACTTACATTAATAATATAATATGAATAAATAAGATTATTTAATGCATTAGTACCAACCTTTCACAGTAGGACAGACGCTTTACAAAGATTTGAACCAAATAAATAAGAAAACATTAATGCATATTCATCACAGAATTTATCTAGTGCAAAGTACATTAATTCTCTCTCTCTCTCTCTCTCTCTCTCTCTCTCTCTCTCTCTCTCTCTCTCTCTCTCTCTCTCTCTCTCAGTTAACGTGAAACTTCTACACATTTGAATTATAATAATGTCAATCTCTCTCTCTCTCTCTCTCTCTCTCTCTCTCTCCCTCTCTCTCTCCCTTCTACACAATTGGATTAGAACATTGTTGTGCAGTGAGTGATTATGTTTATCAACAAATAATCGAAATAACTACAGTAAAGTCCACACTAAACATAAATCAGTATGAAATAGTAATGCCCCAAAAAGGTGAATATTCATTAGTGATATAAATAACCTCTGAAAAAGATTATGAACGTATTCAAATTGCTATGGAAGAAATAGATTTTTTCAATGATAAAACTCTCTCTGTGAAGAGTGGCATCGAAGGATCGTTAATCAGTGGTGAACTTTTTTTTAAATTATTGGTGTTTTATAGGGCCTTTGCCTTGGACAACGGCGTATTAGAACTATATTCGGGGTCTAGAAGATATCCTTGCTCTAAAATGACGCGTTTTGAACATCTGTATAGACTACAGATGTGCTTTCCGAGTGGGGCTACCTTAACGTGGTGAAAAGGTGTATGTGTCGCCATGATCAGCAAGGCTGTACTAGTCAGGGCCACCTATACATGGTTAGTTTTCTGTGAATGATCAGACTGAAGACCTCCACTATCACCATTCCGGACTAGCCAGTGTGCTGATGAAAACTGGCCAAACCCCAGGCATGAGTATTGAAAATATCCGAGGCCTTTGTTATGCAGTGGACTAGAAACGTCTGTATTTGTTGTTGTTATTGTTGTTGACGGGGCAGTGTCAGGCCGTGCAATAGCAATGAGAGGATGGGCAGAAGGAAGGACGTGCAAGCAGTTGATTGGTGCACCAGTTGTCGATGTCTGGTAGTATTTGCCATAATCCAACTCCTTTACAATTCACTCTGTAAAAGAAAACACACAGATACACAGTTAAGGGCCACATTGATTAATAATAAGGGGAAGACATTCATTTTATAATTATACTATTATGTTTTGAATCATTAAATAAAGTTAAAGATAATATTGTGAATCCCTGATCCTTTTCTGTTTAGTATTTATTTGGAATGGACAATTGTTACGATTTTCCTCCTAAGACACATGTACTGTGGTGGCCTACAAATCTTGATTCGTAGGCTGTTTATGTATTACTTTGTATGATGGATTTATTGATTTTTTATCAGCTTTGGATGTGCATTTATTCATTTATCAGCTGTATTTCAATCCTTTGAAAATCCTGATATTGCTGATGCTTATATAAGGATTTTGAACGGACTGATCTTAGATGAGGATTCTTAGCTAACCATCCCCTGAAACAGCACACTATGAGCTAAATCAGCTTTTTTTTTTTTTTTTTTTTTTTTTTTTTTTTATAATACGACAACCTTGCAGGTAAAAGCCTTGCTTTTCACTCCATTGATTGCCCCATAAGTATTTACTTGTTTTCAGCCTTCACTGAATTATATGGTATCTTAATGTTCGGCAGTTCCTAGCATCTTGCTATGTACAATTGTTTTGATACAGAGGCTGTTTCCATTTATTTTTGTAAAACTGAGAATTGTTATAGACTTGGTAGTGACGTGAGTTCTTAACGCAGACTCGGGGACCAGCAAGTTTAAGGAATGGCCAGGGTATTACCTGTCCCATTGCAAACAATTAGCATAGTTTGGAAATATATTCTGGGCTATATATCCTTGGAGTGATGCCTCTTATATGAGAGGCTCTCCATCTGAATTTGTAGAAGGCCTGGCCATCATTTTCAGTTTCCTATCATCTCTGTGTTCCACTCCGTCAGGAATTAAATGATGGTAACTCCCTTATGGAGTATAGTTGTTCTCCCTCTGTAGATGTTCCTGCTCTAAACCGTTAAAGTAAGTGTAGGGTGGTTACTCGAATATCTTGCTTGATTTAGTAATACAGACATCTGACAATACTCGCCTACATATTAATATTCTCAAGGTAGTGTCAGCACTGCTGGCTCTGTTATCATTCGAGAATCTTTAGATGAGTCACTCTGTCTTGAATATTGTAAGAAAAATAATGTGGTCAAGTGTGCCAAGAGGCAAGGATGAATAACTACTCTGCTCTCTTGTATATTGGAGAGGTAGGTGCAAAAGTAGGATACACTTTCTGCCTCATTATGGTTTCATGATCATACGAGTTGATAGGACAAAATAACCTCTTATTTTCTTGACCTCTAACATAAGGATCAGAAATCGTACTACCTCAGGTTTGGTGCACTACTCATCATGAGTTAGGAACTTGTCCCAATCACTTGTCTCCCAGAGAACTCGTTTATCCAAGTCCTTGGTCAAGTGTCTGGTCCTGACAAGTTGCCTGGCCTCCTTCTCTTTCAGGTCGTTGTTCACAAGTCTTGGGAATCTTTCCTTACAGGACGTATAAATATGTTGTGGTGGTCTAATTGGCCCTGACAGGTGATTGCCAGACTGGGGTTAGTCTCTCGCTCAAATTCGTTAGTTCTTTTGGTCACTGCAACCTCGCAATCCTTGAGAGCTAAGGGTGGGTGGTTTTGTGGAGCCTATAGATCTATCTGCTGAGTCATCAGCAGCCATTGCCTGGCCCTCATTGGTCCTTGCTTGAGGGGAGAGGGGGCTTGGATGCTGATCTTATGTATATATGGCCAGTCTCTAGGGCATTTTTCTTCTAGCTAGGACAATGTTACTGTCCCTTGCCTCTGCCACTCATGAGTGGCCTTTAAACCTTTAAAATGTATGTATGTAGGTGCGTGCGTTGTCTTCATACAAAGCTCTATCATTTCTATCATAGGAATCATAAGAATTAGTCTTTATGGTAGGAATATATATCTGGGTGTAAAAATTTTAGAATATTGAGAGAAAAATATACAGTAAGGTTCTCTTTAAACTTGAAGATCAAAATATAGAAGCTTTATGGTATACTTACGGTCTTATCCCTGATGCATTTACTTCATTATCCGTTATTCCTTCTTTTTCTTCTTCTTCTTTCCATAATTGAGTGTTCAGCCTAGGATATGAAGCACACGATATTTGCTGGTTTCTGCAAAGATAAGGGAACTTCACTTAATTTAATCCTTAAACGTTTGGTTGCTAGGTTAAGCTAGGCTAGGCTGGTCTGGATTCGGATGGCTAGGCTAGGTTAGGTTAGGTTAGGTTGCTAGGCTAGGCCATGCAATGCTAGGCTAGCCCATGCCATGCTAGGTTAGGCTAACCTAGGCCAGGCCAGGCTAGGCTAACCTAGGCCAGGCTAGGCTAGGCCATGTTAGGCTACGCCATGCTAGGTTAGGCCGTGCTAGGCTAGGTTAGGTTAGGTTGGGGTAGGCTTAAGGGTTTTCTCTTTCTCTTGGTATCTAACTTTTTAACCTTAACTTCATAATAGATCTGAAGCAAATCTCTTTAAAATCTAAAGATAATGTATAAGCTTAATTTTGTTGTTGAAAACCTCTCCGTCAGAGTACCATATGGCCCAAATTCCTTGAATCTCTCTCTCTTTGTCTCTCTCTCTCTCTCTCTCTCTCTCTCTCTCTCTCTCTCTCTCTCTCTCTCTCTGGTCCATCATAGTTAAATCAGTATTCCAGGTGACTTATGATATTTATAGTACTCCTCTTTTCAGGCAGTATAATAGTTGTAATAAGGAGGGTGATAATTATGATTATAAAAATGGATGATCATGACCCCATTTTCAGGTCTTTGTTATCAACTAGATAATTTAATTAACTTATTTTTGGACTATATATGATCCTGTTAAATTAAATATTTGTTATATAATTTCTTATTTGGAGAACACAAAAATATTCAGATTTTCTGCTCTAGTCTTGGGTAGTGCCATAGCCTCACTACCATGGTCTTCCACTGTCTTGGGTTAGAGTTCTCTTGCTTGAGGGTACACTCGGGCAAACTATTCTATCTAATTTCTTTTCCTTTGGTTTTGTTTTTATAGTTTATATAGGAATTATTTATTTTGATGTTACTATTATTAATTTTTTTGTTTGATTTCTTTCCTGGGCTATTTTCCTTGTTGGGGCCCCTGGGCTTGTAGCATCCTGCTTTTCCCGCTAGGGTTGTAGCTTAGCAAGTAGTAATAATAATAAACATTAAATCGCACAAAGATCAGATGGAAGTTTATGAAAGGGATTTGTATTATAATAATTTCTTCACTACAAGAAAAGTAACCAAAGAAAATTAGGATAATATTAATTTATTTGATAACGATGGAAACTGCAAAGTTTAGGGAAGAAACTAGTGATATAATAAATCATGAACGTAAATTATTAAACTGTTTATACATACCCTGGCGAGTTTGTTGTGTAAAAAATGTGTGGGGGTAGAAATGCTAGATCTGTGTGGTGGCAGATTATCGAGGCTAAAGTCTGGTTACGAATGGACATTAGCTGATCTGGAAATGATAAAACAAAGTTTTTGATAAGGTTTCTCTTTCGTTATAGAGATAGATAGTAGTTGTTGTTTTTTTTATTTATGAGAATTTACTTGGTAACCATGTTTAAAAAAATACAATGATGATGATGATAATTATTACTATTATTATTATTATTATTGTTATTATTATTATTATTATTATTATTATTATTATAATGATGATAATGATAATGATAATGATGACAATGATAATGACAATGACAATATCAATAACAATAATTATAGCTAACGAGATAATGATAATAATAATAATAATAATAATAATAATAATTAATATGGTGGTACCATCCATATATACCCCTCAATTACTTGTTTATTAAGGAAAATAAACGATTTCAACTATTTATTAGTAATAAGAACAACAAGGAAGATCATTGGTCAAAATCCATCTATAACATTTAAAACCCTTCCTGAAGACTATAATTACAGAAAGATCATTGTTCAGAATGCATCTTTAATGTTTAAAACGCTTCCAAAACACTAAGATTACAGAAATATTTAAAAGATTCAAAAGTTCAAAGTTGGAGCAAATGTGTTTATGTTGACCGGGCTGACATAAGTCCTTTTATTCATATATGACATGTCTGTTTTTGACGTTGTTGATAGTTTTAGGACATATCTGTTTTGACGCTGTTACTGTTTTTAGAATGATAAATTGTTATTTTATTCTCATCATTTATTTATTTCCTTTCCTCACTGGGCTGTTTTTCCCTGTTGGGGCTCTTGGGCTTATAGCATCTTGCTTTTCCAACTAGGGTTGTAGCTTGGCTAGTAATCATAATAATGATAATAATAATAATAATAATGATAATAATAATAATAATAATAATAATAATAATAATAATAATAATAATAACCCTTGGGCTTATAGCATTTTGCTTTTCCAACTAGGGTTGTAGCTTGGCTAATAATAATAATAATAATAATAATAATAATAATAATAAGAAAAAATGACGAAAATCCAGGACAGATTGTACATACCTAATGTGAAGGGCTTCGGCTGGCCTTTCCTCTCGTACCAGAATCTGTCTCCTGTTTTGATATTCGAGAACTGTTGGCCAATAATACATGAGAATGTAGGTCCCAAGAGCCCTCCATTAATAGATCTTTCTGCTAGCCCAGCTGGGAAGAGATCTATATCCTCCACCGTTCTGTTGTAAAGAGACAATTTAGGTTTATATAAAACAGTTAATCAAATATTTCTATGTCCTTCACCGTCTTGTTGTTAATAGAAAATTTAGGTTTATATAAAACAATTAATCAAATATTTCTATCTCCTCCACCGTTTTGCTGTAAATAGAAAAATTTAGATTTATATAAAACAATTAATCAAAAATTTCTGTCCTCCACCATCCTGTTGTAAATAGAAAATTTAGGTTTATATGAAACAATTAATCGAATATTTCTGTGTCCTCCACCGTTTTGCTGTTAATAGAAAATTTAGGTTTATATAAAACAATTGATCAAAAATTTCTATATCCTCCACCATCCTGTTGTAAATAGAAAATTTAGGTTTATATGAAACAATTAATCGAATATTTCTGTGTCTTCCACCGTCTTGCTGTTAATAGAAAATTTAGGTTTATATGAAACAATTAATCGAATATTTCTGTGTCCTCCACCGTTTTGCTGTTAATAGAAAATGTAGGTTTATATAAAACAATTGATCAAAAATTTTTATGTCCTCCACCATCCTGTTGTAAATAGAAAATTTAGGTTTATATGAAACAATTAATCGAATATTTCTGTGTCTTCCACCGTCTTGCTGTTAATAGAAAATTTAGGTTTATATGAAACAATTAATCGAATATTTCTGTGTCCTCCACCGCCTTGCTGTTAATAGAAAATTTAGGTTTATATGAAACAATTAATCGAATATTTCTGTGTCCTCCACCGCCTTGCTGTTAATAGAAAATTTAGGTTCATATGAAACAATTAATCGAATATTTCTGTGTCTTCCACCGTCTTGCTGTTAATAGAAAATTTAGGTTTATATGAAACAATTAATCGAATATTTCTGTGTCCTCCACCGCCTTGCTGTTAATAGAAAATTTAGGTTCATATGAAACAATTAATCGAATATTTCTGTGTCCTCCACCGCCTTGCTGTTAATAGAAAATTTAGGTTTATATGAAACAATTAATCGAATATTTCTGTGTCCTCCACCGCCTTGCTGTTAATAGAAAATTTAGGTTCATATGAAACAATTAATCGAATATTTCTGTGTCCTCCACCGCCTTGCTGTTAATAGAAAATTTAGGTTTATATGAAACAATTAATCGAATATTTCTGTGTCCTCCACCGCCTTGCTGTTAATAGAAAATTTAGGTTTATATGAAACAATTAATCGAATATTTCTGTGTCCTCCACCGCCTTGCTGTTAATAGAAAATTTAGGTTCATATGAAACAATTAATCGAATATTTCTGTGTCCTCCACCGCCTTGCTGTTAATAGAAAATTTAGGTTTATATGAAACAATTAATCGAATATTTCTGTGTCCTCCACCGCCTTGCTGTTAATAGAAAATTTAGGTTCATATGAAACAATTAATCGAATATTTCTGTGTCCTCCACCGCCTTGCTGTTAATAGAAAATTTAGGTTTATATGAAACAATTAATCGAATATTTCTGTGTCCTCCACCGCCTTGCTGTTAATAGAAAATTTAGGTTTATATGAAACAATTAATCGAATATTTCTGTGTCCTCCACCGCCTTGCTGTTAATAGAAAATTTAGGTTCATATGAAACAATTAATCGAATATTTCTGTGTCTTCCACCGTCTTGCTGTTAATAGAAAATTTAGGTTTATATGAAACAATTAATCGAATATTTCTGTGTCCTCCACCGTTTTGCTGTTAATAGAAAATTTAGGTTTATATGAAACAATTAATCGAATATTTCTGTGTCTTCCACCGTCTTGCTGTTAATAGAAAATTTAGGTTTAGATAAAATATTAATCGAATATTTCTGTGTCCTCCACCGTCTTGCTGTTAATAGAAAATTTAGGTTTATATGAAACAATTAATCGAATATTTCTGTGTCCTCCACCGTTTTGCTGTTAATAGAAAATTTAGGTTTATATGAAACAATTAATCGAATATTTCTGTGTCCTCCACCGTTTTGCTGTTAATAGAAAATTTAGGTTTATATGAAACAATTAATCGAATATTTCTGTGTCCTCCACCGTCCTGTTGTAATAGAAAATTTAGGTTTATATGAAACAATTAATCGAATATTTCTGTGTCCTCCACCGTTTTGCTGTTAATAGAAAATTTAGGTTTATATGAAACAATTAATCGAATATTTCTGTGTCCTCCACCGTCTTGCTGTTAATAGAAAATTTAGGTTTATATGAAACAATTAATCGAATATTTCTGTGTCCTCCACCGTTTTGCTGTTAATAGAAAATTTAGGTTTATATGAAACAATTAATCGAATATTTCTGTGTCCTCCACCGTTTGCTGTTAATAGAAAATTTAGGTTTATATGAAACAATTAATCGAATATTTCTGTGTCCTCCACCGTCTTGCTGTTAATAGAAAATTTAGGTTTATATGAAACAATTAATCGAATATTTCTGTGTCCTCCACCGTCTTGCTGTTAATAGAAAATTTAGGTTTATATGAAACAATTAATCGAATATTTCTGTGTCCTCCACCGTTTTGCTGTTAATAGAAAATTTAGGTTTATATGAAACAATTAATCGAATATTTCTGTGTCTTCCACCGTCTTGCTGTTAATAGAAAATTTAGGTTTATATGAAACAATTAATCGAATATTTCTGTGTCCTCCACCGTTTTGCTGTTAATAGAAAATTTAGGTTTATATGAAACAATTAATCGAATATTTCTGTGTCTTCCACCGTCTTGCTGTTAATAGAAAATTTAGGTTTATATGAAACAATTAATCGAATATTTCTGTGTCCTCCACCGTTTGCTGTTAATAGAAAATTTAGGTTTATATGAAACAATTAATCGAATATTTCTGTGTCCTCCACCGTTTTGCTGTTAATAGAAAATTTAGGTTTATATGAAACAATTAATCGAATATTTCTGTGTCCTCCACCGTTTGCTGTTAATAGAAAATTTAGGTTTATATGAAACAATTAATCGAATATTTCTGTGTCCTCCACCGTCCTGTTAATAGAAAATTTAGGTTTATATGAAACAATTAATCGAATATTTCTGTGTCCTCCACCGTCTTGCTGTTAATAGAAAATTTAGGTTTATATGAAACAATTAATCGAATATTTCTGTGTCTTCCACCGTCTTGCTGTTAATAGAAAATTTAGGTTTATATGAAACAATTAATCGAATATTTCTGTGTCTTCCACCGTCTTGCTGTTAATAGAAAATTTAGGTTTATATAAAAATTAATCAAATATTTCTGTGTCTTCCACCGTCTTGCTGTTAATAGAAAATTTAGGTTTATATGAAACAATTAATCGAATATTTCTGTGTCTTCCACCGTCTTGCTGTTAATAGAAAATTTAGGTTTATATGAAACAATTAATCGAATATTTCTGTGTCTCCACCGTCTTGCTGTTAATAGAAAATTTAGGTTTATATGAAACAATTAATCGAATATTTCTGTGTCCTCCACCGTCTTGCTGTTAATAGAAAATTTAGGTTTATATGAAACAATTAATCGAATATTTCTGTGTCCTCCACCGCTTGCTGTTAATAGAAAATTTAGGTTTATATGAAACAATTAATCGAATATTTCTGTGTCCTCCACCGTCTTGCTGTTAATAGAAAATTTAGGTTTATATGAAACAATTAATCGAATATTTCTGTGTCTTCCACCGTCTTGCTGTTAATAGAAAATTTAGGTTTATATGAAACAATTAATCGAATATTTCTGTGTCCTCCACCGTCTTGCTGTTAATAGAAAATTTAGGTTTATATGAAACAATTAATCGAATATTTCTGTGTCCCCACCGTCTTGCTGTTAATAGAAAATTTAGGTTTATATGAAACAATTAATCGAATATTTCTGTGTCCCCACCGCTTGCTGTTAATAGAAAATTTAGGTTTATATGAAACAATTAATCGAATATTTCTGTGTCTTCCACCGTCTTGCTGTTAATAGAAAATTTAGGTTTATATGAAACAATTAATCGAATATTTCTGTGTCTTCCACCGTCTTGCTGTTAATAGAAAATTTAGGTTTATATGAAACAATTAATCGAATATTTCTGTGTCTTCCACCGTCTTGCTGTTAATAGAAAATTTAGGTTTATATGAAACAATTAATCGAATATTTCTGTGTCTTCCACCGTCTTGCTGTTAATAGAAAATTTAGGTTTATATGAAACAATTAATCGAATATTTCTGTGTCCCCACCGTCTTGCTGTTAATAGAAAATTTAGGTTTATATGAAACAATTAATCGAATATTTCTGTGTCCTCCACCGTCTTGCTGTTAATAGAAAATTTAGGTTTATATGAAACAATTAATCGAATATTTCTGTGTCCACCACCGCCTTGCTGTTAATAGAAAATTTAGGTTTATATGAAACAATTAATCGAATATTTCTGTGTCCTCCACCGTTTGCTGTTAATAGAAAATTTAGGTTTATATGAAACAATTAATCGAATATTTCTGTGTCCCCACCGTCTTGCTGTTAATAGAAAATTTAGGTTTATATGAAACAATTAATCGAATATTTCTGTGTCCTCCACCGTTTGCTGTTAATAGAAAATTTAGGTTTATATGAAACAATTAATCGAATATTTCTGTGTCTTCCACCGTCTTGCTGTTAATAGAAAATTTAGGTTTATATGAAACAATTAATCGAATATTTCTGTGTCTTCCACCGTCTTGCTGTTAATAGAAAATTTAGGTTTATATGAAACAATTAATCGAATATTTCTGTGTCTCCACCGTCTTGCTGTTAATAGAAAATTTAGGTTTATATGAAACAATTAATCGAATATTTCTGTGTCCCCACCGTCTTGCTGTTAATAGAAAATTTAGGTTTATATGAAACAATTAATCGAATATTTCTGTGTCTTCCACCGTCTTGCTGTTAATAGAAAATTTAGGTTTATATGAAACAATTAATCGAATATTTCTGTGTCCTCCACCGTCTTGCTGTTAATAGAAAATTTAGGTTTATATGAAACAATTAATCGAATATTTCTGTGTCTTCCACCGTCTTGCTGTTAATAGAAAATTTAGGTTTATATGAAACAATTAATCGAATATTTCTGTGTCCTCCACCGTCTTGCTGTTAATAGAAAATTTAGGTTTATATGAAACAATTAATCGAATATTTCTGTGTCCTCCACCGTCTTGCTGTTAATAGAAAATTTAGGTTTATATGAAACAATTAATCGAATATTTCTGTGTCTTCCACCGTCTTGCTGTTAATAGAAAATTTAGGTTTATATGAAACAATTAATCGAATATTTCTGTGTCCTCCACCGTCTTGCTGTTAATAGAAAATTTAGGTTTATATGAAACAATTAATCGAATATTTCTGTGTCTCCACCGTCTTGCTGTTAATAGAAAATTTAGGTTTATATGAAACAATTAATCGAATATTTCTGTGTCCTCCACCGTCTTGCTGTTAATAGAAAATTTAGGTTTATATGAAACAATTAATCGAATATTTCTGTGTCTTCCACCGTCTTGCTGTTAATAGAAAATTTAGGTTTATATGAAACAATTAATCGAATATTTCTGTGTCTTCCACCGTCTTGCTGTTAATAGAAAATTTAGGTTTATATGAAACAATTAATCGAATATTTCTGTGTCTTCCACCGTCTTGCTGTTAATAGAAAATTTAGGTTTATATGAAACAATTAATCGAATATTTCTGTGTCTCCACCGTCTTGCTGTTAATAGAAAATTTAGGTTTATATGAAACAATTAATCGAATATTTCTGTGTCCTCCACCGTCTTGCTGTTAATAGAAAATTTAGGTTTATATGAAACAATTAATCGAATATTTCTGTGTCCCCACCGTCTTGCTGTTAATAGAAAATTTAGGTTTATATGAAACAATTAATCGAATATTTCTGTGTCCCCACCGTCTTGCTGTTAATAGAAAATTTAGGTTTATATGAAACAATTAATCGAATATTTCTGTGTCTTCCACCGTCTTGCTGTTAATAGAAAATTTAGGTTTATATGAAACAATTAATCGAATATTTCTGTGTCTCCACCGTCTTGCTGTTAATAGAAAATTTAGGTTTATATGAAACAATTAATCGAATATTTCTGTGTCCTCCACCGTCTTGCTGTTAATAGAAAATTTAGGTTTATATGAAACAATTAATCGAATATTTCTGTGTCCTCCACCGTCTTGCTGTTAATAGAAAATTTAGGTTTATATGAAACAATTAATCGAATATTTCTGTGTCCTCCACCGTCTTGCTGTTAATAGAAAATTTAGGTTTATATGAAACAATTAATCGAATATTTCTGTGTCCTCCACCGTCTTGCTGTTAATAGAAAATTTAGGTTTATATGAAACAATTAATCGAATATTTCTGTGTCTTCCACCGTCTTGCTGTTAATAGAAAATTTAGGTTTATATGAAACAATTAATCGAATATTTCTGTGTCCTCCACCGTCTTGCTGTTAATAGAAAATTTAGGTTTATATGAAACAATTAATCGAATATTTCTGTGTCTTCCACCGTCTTGCTGTTAATAGAAAATTTAGGTTTATATGAAACAATTAATCGAATATTTCTGTGTCTTCCACCGTCTTGCTGTTAATAGAAAATTTAGGTTTATATGAAACAATTAATCGAATATTTCTGTGTCTTCCACCGTCTTGCTGTTAATAGAAAATTTAGGTTTATATGAAACAATTAATCGAATATTTCTGTGTCCTCCACCGTCTTGCTGTTAATAGAAAATTTAGGTTTATATGAAACAATTAATCGAATATTTCTGTGTCTCCACCGTCTTGCTGTTAATAGAAAATTTAGGTTTATATGAAACAATTAATCGAATATTTCTGTGTCTCCACCGTCTTGCTGTTAATAGAAAATTTAGGTTTATATGAAACAATTAATCGAATATTTCTGTGTCCTTCCACCGTCTTGCTGTTAATAGAAAATTTAGGTTTATATGAAACAATTAATCGAATATTTCTGTGTCTTCCACCGTCTTGCTGTTAATAGAAAATTTAGGTTTATATGAAACAATTAATCGAATATTTCTGTGTCTTCCACCGTCTTGCTGTTAATAGAAAATTTAGGTTTATATGAAACAATTAATCGAATATTTCTGTGTCTTCCACCGTCTTGCTGTTAATAGAAAATTTAGGTTTATATGAAAAATTAATCGAATATTTCTATGTCCTCCACCGTCTTGCTGTTAATAGAAAATTTAGGTTTATATGAAACAATTAATCGAATATTTCTGTGTCTTCCACCGTCTTGCTGTTAATAGAAAATTTAGGTTTATGATAAAATATTAATCGAATATTTCTGTGTCCTCCACCGTCTTGCTGTTAATAGAAAATTTAGGTTTATATGAAACAATTAATCGAATATTTCTGTGTCCTCCACCGTCTTGCTGTTAATAGAAAATTTAGGTTTATATGAAACAATTAATCGAATATTTCTGTGTCTTCCACCGTCTTGCTGTTAATAGAAAATTTAGGTTTATATGAAACAATTAATCGAATATTTCTGTGTCTTCCACCGTCTTGCTGTTAATAGAAAATTTAGGTTTATATGAAACAATTAATCGAATATTTCTGTGTCTTCCACCGTCTTGCTGTTAATAGAAAATTTAGGTTTATATGAAACAATTAATCGAATATTTCTGTGTCTCCACCGTCTTGCTGTTAATAGAAAATTTAGGTTTATATGAAACAATTAATCGAATATTTCTGTGTCTTCCACCGTCTTGCTGTTAATAGAAAATTTAGGTTTATATGAAACAATTAATCGAATATTTCTGTGTCCTTCCACCGTCTTGCTGTTAATAGAAAATTTAGGTTTATATGAAACAATTAATCGAATATTTCTGTGTCTTCCACCGTCTTGCTGTTAATAGAAAATTTAGGTTTATATGAAACAATTAATCGAATATTTCTGTGTCTTCCACCGTCTTGCTGTTAATAGAAAATTTAGGTTTATATGAAACAATTAATCGAATATTTCTGTGTCTTCCACCGTCTTGCTGTTAATAGAAAATAGGTTTAGATAAAATATTAATCGAATATTTCTGTGTCCTCCACCGTCTTGCTGTTAATAGAAAATTTAGGTTTATATGAAACAATTAATCGAATATTTCTGTGTCTTCCACCGTCTTGCTGTTAATAGAAAATTTAGGTTTATATGAAACAATTAATCGAATATTTCTGTGTCTTCCACCGTCTTGCTGTTAATAGAAAATTTAGGTTTATATGAAACAATTAATCGAATATTTCTGTGTCCCCACCGTCTTGCTGTTAATAGAAAATTTAGGTTTATATGAAACAATTAATCGAATATTTCTGTGTCTTCCACCGTCTTGCTGTTAATAGAAAATTTAGGTTTATATGAAACAATTAATCGAATATTTCTGTGTCTTCCACCGTCTTGCTGTTAATAGAAAATTTAGGTTTATATGAAACAATTAATCGAATATTTCTGTGTCTTCCACCGTCTTGCTGTTAATAGAAAATTTAGGTTTATATGAAACAATTAATCGAATATTTCTGTGTCTTCCACCGTCTTGCTGTTAATAGAAAATTTAGGTTTATATGAAACAATTAATCGAATATTTCTGTGTCCTCCACCGTCTTGCTGTTAATAGAAAATTAGGTTCATATGAAACAATTAATCGAATATTTCTGTGTCTTCCACCGTCTTGCTGTTAATAGAAAATTTAGGTTTATATGAAACAATTAATCGAATATTTCTGTGTCCTCCACCGTCTTGCTGTTAATAGAAAATTAGGTTTATATGAAACAATTAATCGAATATTTCTGTGTCTTCCACCGTCTTGCTGTTAATAGAAAATTTAGGTTTATATGAAACAATTAATCGAATATTTCTGTGTCTTCCACCGTCTTGCTGTTAATAGAAAATTTAGGTTTATATGAAACAATTAATCGAATATTTCTGTGTCTTCCACCGTCTTGCTGTTAATAGAAAATTTAGGTTTATATGAAACAATTAATCGAATATTTCTGTGTCTTCCACCGTCTTGCTGTTAATAGAAAATTTAGGTTCATATGAAACAATTAATCGAATATTTCTGTGTCTTCCACCGTCTTGCTGTTAATAGAAAATTTAGGTTTATATGAAACAATTAATCGAATATTTCTGTGTCTTCCACCGTCTTGCTGTTAATAGAAAATTTAGGTTCATATGAAACAATTAATCGAATATTTCTGTGTCTTCCACCGTCTTGCTGTTAATAGAAAATTTAGGTTCATATGAAACAATTAATCGAATATTTCTGTGTCTTCCACCGTCTTGCTGTTAATAGAAAATTTAGGTTTATATGAAACAATTAATCGAATATTTCTGTGTCTTCCACCGTCTTGCTGTTAATAGAAAATTTAGGTTTATATGAAACAATTAATCGAATATTTCTGTGTCTTCCACCGTCTTGCTGTTAATAGAAAATTTAGGTTTATATGAAACAATTAATCGAATATTTCTGTGTCCTTCCACCGTCTTGCTGTTAATAGAAAATTTAGGTTTATATGAAACAATTAATCGAATATTTCTGTGTCTTCCACCGTCTTGCTGTTAATAGAAAATTTAGGTTCATATGAAACAATTAATCGAATATTTCTGTGTCTTCCACCGTCTTGCTGTTAATAGAAAATTTAGGTTTATATGAAACAATTAATCGAATATTTCTGTGTCTTCCACCGTCTTGCTGTTAATAGAAAATTTAGGTTTATATGAAACAATTAATCGAATATTTCTGTGTCTTCCACCGTCTTGCTGTTAATAGAAAATTTAGGTTTATATGAAACAATTAATCGAATATTTCTGTGTCTTCCACCGTCTTGCTGTTAATAGAAAATTTAGGTTTATATGAAACAATTAATCGAATATTTCTGTGTCTTCCACCGTCTTGCTGTTAATAGAAAATTTAGGTTTATATGAAACAATTAATCGAATATTTCTGTGTCTTCCACCGTCTTGCTGTTAATAGAAAATTTAGGTTTATATGAAACAATTAATCGAATATTTCTGTGTCCTCCACCGTCTTGCTGTTAATAGAAAATTTAGGTTTATATGAAACAATTAATCGAATATTTCTGTGTCTTCCACCGTCTTGCTGTTAATAGAAAATTTAGGTTTATATGAAACAATTAATCGAATATTTCTGTGTCCTCCACCGTCTTGCTGTTAATAGAAAATTTAGGTTTATATGAAACAATTAATCGAATATTTCTGTGTCCTCCACCGTCTTGCTGTTAATAGAAAATTTAGGTTTATATGAAACAATTAATCGAATATTTCTGTGTCTTCCACCGTCTTGCTGTTAATAGAAAATTTAGGTTTATATGAAACAATTAATCGAATATTTCTGTGTCTTCCACCGTCTTGCTGTTAATAGAAAATTTAGGTTTATATGAAACAATTAATCGAATATTTCTGTGTCTTCCACCGTCTTGCTGTTAATAGAAAATTTAGGTTTATATGAAACAATTAATCGAATATTTCTGTGTCCTCCACCGTCTTGCTGTTAATAGAAAATTTAGGTTTATATGAAACAATTAATCGAATATTTCTGTGTCCTCCACCGTCTTGCTGTTAATAGAAAATTTAGGTTTATATGAAACAATTAATCGAATATTTCTGTGTCCTCCACCGTCTTGCTGTTAATAGAAAATTTAGGTTTATATGAAACAATTAATCGAATATTTCTGTGTCCTCCACCGTCTTGCTGTTAATAGAAAATTTAGGTTTATATGAAACAATTAATCGAATATTTCTGTGTCTTCCACCGTCTTGCTGTTAATAGAAAATTTAGGTTTATATGAAACAATTAATCGAATATTTCTGTGTCCTCCACCGTCTTGCTGTTAATAGAAAATTTAGGTTTATATGAAACAATTAATCGAATATTTCTGTGTCCTCCACCGTCTTGCTGTTAATAGAAAATTTAGGTTTATATGAAACAATTAATCGAATATTTCTATGTCCTCCACCGTCTTGCTGTTAATAGAAAATTTAGGTTTATATGAAACAATTAATCGAATATTTCTGTGTCCTCCACCGTCTTGCTGTTAATAGAAAATTTAGGTTTATATGAAACAATTAATCGAATATTTCTGTGTCCTCCACCGTCTTGCTGTTAATAGAAAATTTAGGTTTATATGAAACAATTAATCGAATATTTCTGTGTCCTCCACCGTCTTGCTGTTAATAGAA
>NC_090732.1:161502044-161512870 GCF_036898095.1 Palaemon carinicauda | reverse complement strand
TCCACCGTCTTGCTGTTAATAGAAAATTTAGGTTTATATGAAACAATTAATCGAATATTTCTGTGTCCTCCACCGTCTTGCTGTTAATAGAAAATTTAGGTTTATATGAAACAATTAATCGAATATTTCTGTGTCCTCCACCGTCTTGCTGTTAATAGAAAATTTAGGTTTATATGAAACAATTAATCGAATATTTCTGTGTCCTCCACCGTCTTGCTGTTAATAGAAAATTTAGGTTTATATGAAACAATTAATCGAATATTTCTGTGTCCTCCACCGTCTTGCTGTTAATAGAAAATTTAGGTTTATATGAAACAATTAATCGAATATTTCTGTGTCCTCCACCGTCTTGCTGTTAATAGAAAATTTAGGTTTATATGAAACAATTAATCGAATATTTCTGTGTCCTCCACCGCCTTGCTGTTAATAGAAAATTTAGGTTTATATGAAACAATTAATCGAATATTTCTGTGTCCTCCACCGCTTGCTGTTAATAGAAAATTTAGGTTTATATGAAACAATTAATCGAATATTTCTGTGTCCTCCACCGCTTGCTGTTAATAGAAAATTTAGGTTTATATGAAACAATTAATCGAATATTTCTGTGTCCTCCACCGTCTTGCTGTTAATAGAAAATTTAGGTTTATATGAAACAATTAATCGAATATTTCTGTGTCCTCCACCGTCTTGCTGTTAATAGAAAATTTAGGTTTATATGAAACAATTAATCGAATATTTCTGTGTCCTCCACCGCTTGCTGTTAATAGAAAATTTAGGTTTATATGAAACAATTAATCGAATATTTCTGTGTCCTCCACCGCCTTGCTGTTAATAGAAAATTTAGGTTTATATGAAACAATTAATCGAATATTTCTGTGTCCTCCACCGTCTTGCTGTTAATAGAAAATTTAGGTTTATATGAAACAATTAATCGAATATTTCTGTGTCCTCCACCGCTTGCTGTTAATAGAAAATTTAGGTTTATATGAAACAATTAATCGAATATTTCTGTGTCTTCCACCGTCTTGCTGTTAATAGAAAATTTAGGTTTATATGAAACAATTAATCGAATATTTCTGTGTCCTCCACCGTCTTGCTGTTAATAGAAAATTTAGGTTTATATGAAACAATTAATCGAATATTTCTGTGTCTTCCACCGTCTTGCTGTTAATAGAAAATTTAGGTTTATATGAAACAATTAATCGAATATTTCTGTGTCCTCCACCGTCTTGCTGTTAATAGAAAATTTAGGTTTATATGAAACAATTAATCGAATATTTCTGTGTCCTCCACCGTCTTGCTGTTAATAGAAAATTTAGGTTTATATGAAACAATTAATCGAATATTTCTGTGTCCTCCACCGTCTTGCTGTTAATAGAAAATTTAGGTTTATATGAAACAATTAATCGAATATTTCTGTGTCCTCCACCGTCCTGTTAATAGAAAATTTAGGTTTATATGAAACAATTAATCGAATATTTCTGTGTCCTCCACCGTTTGCTGTTAATAGAAAATTTAGGTTTATATGAAACAATTAATCGAATATTTCTGTGTCTTCCACCGTCTTGCTGTTAATAGAAAATTTAGGTTTATATGAAACAATTAATCGAATATTTCTGTGTCCTCCACCGTCTTGCTGTTAATAGAAAATTTAGGTTTATATGAAACAATTAATCGAATATTTCTGTGTCTTCCACCGTCTTGCTGTTAATAGAAAATTTAGGTTTATATGAAACAATTAATCGAATATTTCTGTGTCTTCCACCGTCTTGCTGTTAATAGAAAATTTAGGTTTATATGAAACAATTAATCGAATATTTCTGTGTCTTCCACCGTCTTGCTGTTAATAGAAAATTTAGGTTTATATGAAACAATTAATCGAATATTTCTGTGTCCTCCACCGTCTTGCTGTTAATAGAAAATTTAGGTTTATATGAAACAATTAATCGAATATTTCTGTGTCTTCCACCGTCTTGCTGTTAATAGAAAATTTAGGTTTATATGAAACAATTAATCGAATATTTCTGTGTCCTCCACCGTCTTGCTGTTAATAGAAAATTTAGGTTTATATGAAACAATTAATCGAATATTTCTGTGTCTTCCACCGTCTTGCTGTTAATAGAAAATTTAGGTTTATATGAAACAATTAATCGAATATTTCTGTGTCCTCCACCGTCTTGCTGTTAATAGAAAATTTAGGTTTATATGAAACAATTAATCGAATATTTCTGTGTCCTCCACCGTCTTGCTGTTAATAGAAAATTTAGGTTTATATGAAACAATTAATCGAATATTTCTGTGTCCTCCACCGTCTTGCTGTTAATAGAAAATTTAGGTTTATATGAAACAATTAATCGAATATTTCTGTGTCTTCCACCGTCTTGCTGTTAATAGAAAATTTAGGTTTATATGAAACAATTAATCGAATATTTCTGTGTCTTCCACCGTCTTGCTGTTAATAGAAAATTTAGGTTTATATGAAACAATTAATCGAATATTTCTGTGTCTTCCACCGTCTTGCTGTTAATAGAAAATTTAGGTTTATATGAAACAATTAATCGAATATTTCTGTGTCTTCCACCGTCTTGCTGTTAATAGAAAATTTAGGTTTATATGAAAAATTAATCGAATATTTCTGTGTCTTCCACCGTCTTGCTGTTAATAGAAAATTTAGGTTTATATGAAAAATTAATCGAATATTTCTGTGTCTTCCACCGTCTTGCTGTTAATAGAAAATTTAGGTTTATATGAAACAATTAATCGAATATTTCTGTGTCTTCCACCGTCTTGCTGTTAATAGAAAATTTAGGTTTATATGAAACAATTAATCGAATATTTCTGTGTCCTCCACCGTCTTGCTGTTAATAGAAAATTTAGGTTTATATGAAACAATTAATCGAATATTTCTGTGTCCCCACCGTCTTGCTGTTAATAGAAAATTTAGGTTTATATGAAACAATTAATCGAATATTTCTGTGTCTTCCACCGTCTTGCTGTTAATAGAAAATTTAGGTTTATATGAAACAATTAATCGAATATTTCTGTGTCTTCCACCGTCTTGCTGTTAATAGAAAATTTAGGTTTATATGAAACAATTAATCGAATATTTCTGTGTCTTCCACCGTCTTGCTGTTAATAGAAAATTTAGGTTTATATGAAACAATTAATCGAATATTTCTGTGTCTTCCACCGTCTTGCTGTTAATAGAAAATTTAGGTTTATATGAAACAATTAATCGAATATTTCTGTGTCTTCCACCGTCTTGCTGTTAATAGAAAATTTAGGTTTATATGAAACAATTAATCGAATATTTCTGTGTCTTCCACCGTCTTGCTGTTAATAGAAAATTTAGGTTTATATGAAACAATTAATCGAATATTTCTGTGTCTTCCACCGTCTTGCTGTTAATAGAAAATTTAGGTTTATATGAAACAATTAATCGAATATTTCTGTGTCTTCCACCGTCTTGCTGTTAATAGAAAATTTAGGTTTATATGAAACAATTAATCGAATATTTCTGTGTCTTCCACCGTCTTGCTGTTAATAGAAAATTTAGGTTTATATGAAACAATTAATCGAATATTTCTGTGTCCCCACCGTCTTGCTGTTAATAGAAAATTTAGGTTTATATGAAACAATTAATCGAATATTTCTGTGTCTTCCACCGTCTTGCTGTTAATAGAAAATTTAGGTTTATATGAAACAATTAATCGAATATTTCTGTGTCCCCACCGTCTTGCTGTTAATAGAAAATTTAGGTTCATATGAAACAATTAATCGAATATTTCTGTGTCCTCCACCGTCTTGCTGTTAATAGAAAATTTAGGTTTATATGAAACAATTAATCGAATATTTCTGTGTCCCCACCGTCTTGCTGTTAATAGAAAATTTAGGTTCATATGAAACAATTAATCGAATATTTCTGTGTCCTCCACCGTCTTGCTGTTAATAGAAAATTTAGGTTTATATGAAACAATTAATCGAATATTTCTGTGTCCTTCCACCGTCTTGCTGTTAATAGAAAATTTAGGTTTATATGAAACAATTAATCGAATATTTCTGTGTCTTCCACCGTCTTGCTGTTAATAGAAAATTTAGGTTTATATGAAACAATTAATCGAATATTTCTGTGTCCTCCACCGTCTTGCTGTTAATAGAAAATTTAGGTTTATATGAAACAATTAATCGAATATTTCTGTGTCTTCCACCGTCTTGCTGTTAATAGAAAATTTAGGTTTATATGAAACAATTAATCGAATATTTCTGTGTCTTCCACCGTCTTGCTGTTAATAGAAAATTTAGGTTTATATGAAACAATTAATCGAATATTTCTGTGTCCTTCCACCGTCTTGCTGTTAATAGAAAATTTAGGTTTATATGAAACAATTAATCGAATATTTCTGTGTCTTCCACCGTCTTGCTGTTAATAGAAAATTTAGGTTTATATGAAACAATTAATCGAATATTTCTGTGTCTCCACCGTCTTGCTGTTAATAGAAAATTTAGGTTTATATGAAACAATTAATCGAATATTTCTGTGTCCCCACCGTCTTGCTGTTAATAGAAAATTTAGGTTTATATGAAACAATTAATCGAATATTTCTGTGTCCTCCACCGTCTTGCTGTTAATAGAAAATTTAGGTTTATATGAAACAATTAATCGAATATTTCTGTGTCTTCCACCGTCTTGCTGTTAATAGAAAATTTAGGTTTATATGAAACAATTAATCGAATATTTCTGTGTCTTCCACCGTCTTGCTGTTAATAGAAAATTTAGGTTTATATGAAACAATTAATCGAATATTTCTGTGTCTTCCACCGTCTTGCTGTTAATAGAAAATTTAGGTTTATATGAAACAATTAATCGAATATTTCTGTGTCTTCCACCGTCTTGCTGTTAATAGAAAATTTAGGTTTATATGAAACAATTAATCGAATATTTCTGTGTCTTCCACCGTCTTGCTGTTAATAGAAAATTTAGGTTTATATGAAAAATTAATCGAATATTTCTGTGTCTTCCACCGTCTTGCTGTTAATAGAAAATTTAGGTTTATATGAAACAATTAATCGAATATTTCTGTGTCTTCCACCGTCTTGCTGTTAATAGAAAATTTAGGTTTATATGAAACAATTAATCAAATATTTCTGTGTCTCCACCGTCTTGCTGTTAATAGAAAATTTAGGTTTATATGAAACAATTAATCGAATATTTCTGTGTCCCCACCGTCTTGCTGTTAATAGAAAATTTAGGTTTATATGAAACAATTAATCGAATATTTCTGTGTCTTCCACCGTCTTGCTGTTAATAGAAAATTTAGGTTTATATGAAACAATTAATCGAATATTTCTGTGTCTCCACCGTCTTGCTGTTAATAGAAAATTTAGGTTTATATGAAACAATTAATCGAATATTTCTGTGTCTTCCACCGTCTTGCTGTTAATAGAAAATTTAGGTTTATATGAAACAATTAATCGAATATTTCTGTGTCCTCCACCGTCTTGCTGTTAATAGAAAATTTAGGTTTATATGAAACAATTAATCGAATATTTCTGTGTCCTCCACCGTCTTGCTGTTAATAGAAAATTTAGGTTTATATGAAACAATTAATCGAATATTTCTGTGTCCTCCACCGTCTTGCTGTTAATAGAAAATTTAGGTTTATATGAAACAATTAATCGAATATTTCTATGTCCTCCACCGTCTTGCTGTTAATAGAAAATTAGGTTCATATGAAACAATTAATCGAATATTTCTGTGTCTTCCACCGTCTTGCTGTTAATAGAAAATTTAGGTTTATATGAAACAATTAATCGAATATTTCTATGTCCTCCACCGTCTTGCTGTTAATAGAAAATTTAGGTTCATATGAAACAATTAATCGAATATTTCTGTGTCTTCCACCGTCTTGCTGTTAATAGAAAATTTAGGTTTATATGAAACAATTAATCGAATATTTCTGTGTCTTCCACCGTCTTGCTGTTAATAGAAAATTTAGGTTTATATGAAACAATTAATCGAATATTTCTGTGTCTTCCACCGTCTTGCTGTTAATAGAAAATTTAGGTTTATATGAAACAATTAATCGAATATTTCTGTGTCTTCCACCGTCTTGCTGTTAATAGAAAATTTAGGTTCATATGAAACAATTAATCGAATATTTCTGTGTCTTCCACCGTCTTGCTGTTAATAGAAAATTTAGGTTTATATGAAACAATTAATCGAATATTTCTGTGTCTTCCACCGTCTTGCTGTTAATAGAAAATTTAGGTTCATATGAAACAATTAATCGAATATTTCTGTGTCTTCCACCGTCTTGCTGTTAATAGAAAATTTAGGTTTATATGAAACAATTAATCGAATATTTCTGTGTCTTCCACCGTCTTGCTGTTAATAGAAAATTTAGGTTTATATGAAACAATTAATCGAATATTTCTGTGTCTTCCACCGTCTTGCTGTTAATAGAAAATTTAGGTTTATATGAAACAATTAATCGAATATTTCTGTGTCTTCCACCGTCTTGCTGTTAATAGAAAATTTAGGTTTATATAAAAATTAATCGAATATTTCTGTGTCTTCCACCGTCTTGCTGTTAATAGAAAATTTAGGTTTATATGAAACAATTAATCGAATATTTCTGTGTCTTCCACCGTCTTGCTGTTAATAGAAAATAGGTTTATGATAAAATTTAATCGAATATTTCTATGTCCTCCACCGTCTTGCTGTTAATAGAAAATTTAGGTTTATATGAAACAATTAATCGAATATTTCTGTGTCTTCCACCGTCTTGCTGTTAATAGAAAATTAGGTTCATATGAAACAATTAATCGAATATTTCTGTGTCTTCCACCGTCTTGCTGTTAATAGAAAATTTAGGTTTATATGAAACAATTAATCGAATATTTCTGTGTCCTCCACCGTCTTGCTGTTAATAGAAAATTAGGTTCATATGAAACAATTAATCGAATATTTCTGTGTCTTCCACCGTCTTGCTGTTAATAGAAAATTTAGGTTTATATGAAACAATTAATCGAATATTTCTGTGTCTTCCACCGTCTTGCTGTTAATAGAAAATTTAGGTTTATATGAAACAATTAATCGAATATTTCTGTGTCTTCCACCGTCTTGCTGTTAATAGAAAATTTAGGTTTATATGAAACAATTAATCGAATATTTCTGTGTCTTCCACCGTCTTGCTGTTAATAGAAAATTTAGGTTTATATGAAACAATTAATCGAATATTTCTGTGTCTTCCACCGTCTTGCTGTTAATAGAAAATTTAGGTTTATATGAAACAATTAATCGAATATTTCTGTGTCTTCCACCGTCTTGCTGTTAATAGAAAATTTAGGTTTATATGAAACAATTAATCGAATATTTCTGTGTCTTCCACCGTCTTGCTGTTAATAGAAAATTTAGGTTTATATAAAATATTAATCGAATATTTCTGTGTCCTCCACCGTCTTGCTGTTAATAGAAAATTTAGGTTTATATGAAACAATTAATCGAATATTTCTGTGTCTTCCACCGTCTTGCTGTTAATAGAAAATTTAGGTTTATGATAAAATTTAATCAAATATTTCTATGTCCTCCACCGTCTTGCTGTTAATAGAAAATTTAGGTTTATATGAAACAATTAATCGAATATTTCTGTGTCTTCCACCGTCTTGCTGTTAATAGAAAATTTAGGTTTATATGAAACAATTAATCGAATATTTCTGTGTCTTCCACCGTCTTGCTGTTAATAGAAAATTTAGGTTTATATGAAACAATTAATCGAATATTTCTGTGTCTTCCACCGTCTTGCTGTTAATAGAAAATTTAGGTTCATATGAAACAATTAATCGAATATTTCTGTGTCCTCCACCGTCTTGCTGTTAATAGAAAATTTAGGTTCATATGAAACAATTAATCGAATATTTCTGTGTCTTCCACCGTCTTGCTGTTAATAGAAAATTTAGGTTCATATGAAACAATTAATCGAATATTTCTGTGTCCTCCACCGTCTTGCTGTTAATAGAAAATGTAGGTTCATATGAAACAATTAATCGAATATTTCTGTGTCTTCCACCGTCTTGCTGTTAATAGAAAATTAGGTTCATATGAAACAATTAATCGAATATTTCTGTGTCCTCCACCGTCTTGCTGTTAATAGAAAATGTAGGTTCATATGAAACAATTAATCGAATATTTCTGTGTCTTCCACCGTCTTGCTGTTAATAGAAAATGTAGGTTCATATGAAACAATTAATCGAATATTTCTGTGTCTTCCACCGTCTTGCTGTTAATAGAAAATTTAGGTTTATATGAAACAATTAATCGAATATTTCTGTGTCTTCCACCGTCTTGCTGTTAATAGAAAATTTAGGTTTATATGAAACAATTAATCGAATATTTCTGTGTCTTCCACCGTCTTGCTGTTAATAGAAAATTTAGGTTCATATGAAACAATTAATCGAATATTTCTGTGTCTTCCACCGTCTTGCTGTTAATAGAAAATTTAGGTTCATATGAAACAATTAATCGAATATTTCTGTGTCTTCCACCGTCTTGCTGTTAATAGAAAATTTAGGTTCATATGAAACAATTAATCGAATATTTCTGTGTCTTCCACCGTCTTGCTGTTAATAGAAAATTTAGGTTCATATGAAACAATTAATCGAATATTTCTGTGTCTTCCACCGTCTTGCTGTTAATAGAAAATTTAGGTTTATATGAAACAATTAATCGAATATTTCTGTGTCTTCCACCGTCTTGCTGTTAATAGAAAATTTAGGTTTATATGAAACAATTAATCGAATATTTCTGTGTCCTCCACCGTCTTGCTGTTAATAGAAAATTTAGGTTTATATGAAACAATTAATCGAATATTTCTGTGTCCTCCACCGTCTTGCTGTTAATAGAAAATTTAGGTTTATATGAAACAATTAATCGAATATTTCTGTGTCTTCCACCGTCTTGCTGTTAATAGAAAATTTAGGTTTATATGAAACAATTAATCGAATATTTCTATGTCCTCCACCGTCTTGCTGTTAATAGAAAATTTAGGTTCATATGAAACAATTAATCGAATATTTCTGTGTCCTCCACCGTCTTGCTGTTAATAGAAAATTTAGGTTTATATGAAACAATTAATCGAATATTTCTGTGTCTTCCACCGTCTTGCTGTTAATAGAAAATTTAGGTTCATATGAAACAATTAATCGAATATTTCTGTGTCTTCCACCGTCTTGCTGTTAATAGAAAATTTAGGTTTATATGAAACAATTAATCGAATATTTCTATGTCCTCCACCGTCTTGCTGTTAATAGAAAATTTAGTTTTATATAAAACAATTAATCGAATATTTCTGTGTCCTCCACCGTCTTGCTGTTAATAGAAAATTTAGGTTTATATAAAACAATTAATTAAATATTTCTATGTCCTCCACCGTCTTGCTGTTAATAGAAAATTTAGTTTTATATAAAACAATTAATCGAATATTTCTGTGTCCTCCACCGTCTTGCTGTTAATAGAAAATTTAGGTTTATATAAAACAATTAATTAAATATTTCTATGTCCTCCACCGTCTTGCTGTTAATAGAAAATTTAGGTTTATATGAAACAATTAATCGAATATTTCTATGTCCTCCACCGTCTTGCTGTTAATAGAAAATTTAGGTTTATATGAAACAATTAATCGAATATTTCTATGTCCTCCACCGTCTTGCTGTTAATAGAAAATTTAGGTTTATATGAAACAATTAATCGAATATTTCTATGTCCTCCACCGTCTTGCTGTTAATAGAAAATTTAGGTTTATATGAAACAATTAATCGAATATTTCTATGTCCTCCACCGTCTTGCTGTTAATAGAAAATTTAGGTTTATATGAAACAATTAATCGAATATTTCTGTGTCCTCCACCGTCTTGTTGTTAATAGAAAATGTAGGTTTATATAAAACAATTAATTAAATATTTCTATGTCCTCCACCGTCTTGCTGTTAATAGAAAATTTAGTTTTATATAAAACAATTAATCGAATATTTCTGTGTCCTCCACCGTCTTGTTGTTAATAGAAAATGTAGGTTTATATAAAACAATTAATTAAATATTTCTATGTCCTCCACCGTCTTGCTGTTAATAGAAAATTTAGTTTTATATAAAACAATTAATCGAATATTTCTGTGTCCTCCACCGTCTTGTTGTTAATAGAAAATGTAGGTTTATATAAAACAATTAATTAAATATTTCTATGTCCTCCACCGTCTTGCTGTTAATAGAAAATTTAGTTTTATATAAAACAATTAATTAAATATTTCTGTGTCCTCCACCGTCTTGTTGTTAATAGAAAATGTAGGTTTATATAAAACAATTAATTAAATATTTCTATGTCCTCCACCGTCTTGCTGTTAATAGAAAATTTAGTTTTATATAAAACAATTAATCGAATATTTCTGTGTCCTCCACCGTCTTGTTGTTAATAGAAAATGTAGGTTTATATAAAACAATTAATTAAATATTTCTATGTCCTCCACCGTCTTGCTGTTAATAGAAAATTTAGTTTATATAAACAATTAATCGAATATTTCTATGTCCTCCACCATCTTGCTGTAAAGGAAATTAGGTATATAAAAAATAATTAATCGATATTTCTATGTCCTACCGTATTGCTGTAAACAGACAATTTACGTTTATTAGAAACTATTAATCAAATATTTTTTCCTATCTATATCTTCCTTCGGCAAGTACCTACATTTGTTGAACTCCTGGTTGTATTATAATTGTAAAAATGGGTAGGACAATAAATAAAACTCCGCAATGTTATTTCACCTACGAAATCAATTT
>NC_090732.1:161494544-161497044 GCF_036898095.1 Palaemon carinicauda | reverse complement strand
CATAAGCCACTGTAAAAGTTTACAGGTTTAAACAGAAACTGGTAGAAGAAAGATTGTCACTTGTGCCTTGACTATACACTACCATGATTGAAATAAAACTTACCATAAGTCTCTGCCAAAGTTCACAGGTTCAGACAGAAACTGGCAGAAGAAAGATTAAGTTACCTGTATCTTGAATGTACACTACCATGATTGAAATAAAACTTATCATAAGTCTCTGCCAAAGTTCAAGGGTTCAAACAGAAACTGGCAGGAGAAAGATTAAGCTACTTCTGTCTTGAATCTACACTACCATGATTGAAATAAATCTGATAATAAACTGACCAGCCTTAAAACAGAATCCTTTGGAGTGGGGGCAATTGATTTCGGGAAGCAGGTGACTACTGACGTGCGAATCTCCATAAATTTTATGAAGATGTCCTCCATTGAAGGACCGCAATATTCTAGCTACATCAGGAGTGGACCCATACACGGCTGAGCCATCAATATAGGCTGTTATCTGGTTGAGTTGTTCACGAGGACCTGAGCAAGAAATAATGTGAAAATGTGAGTCTTATTGTCAAAACAGGAAAGACTTGTATTCCATAGCACATTAGTTCCCATAAAGTGGTAAAATCGACTGATTATTAATAGATTGTATACATATATTAGATGATTTTAGAAAGCTATGGACATAAGAGAAATAATGTATTTTAAATAAATAAAGTAGAAAAAGTAACTGATGAAAATGAGGAATTTGGAGGAAATCGTTTGTATAGAGAGATTGCCTACTTATGAGCCCATACAGAAAAGAGATTTGGTATTTAGTGTCCTAGTTATTTTGTTTCCGTGAGGTGTATATACTCTTCTTGGTAAGGATAGAAATTAGTAATTAATTAAGATTTGATAATAGGGGAGAGGGCTATCACCTTTGTATCCATGGGACGTGTTCGGTTCGTCTGAGACAAAGTGGGACATGGCTGGTGTGTCTGAGACAAGGGTGTATTATCTTTGTGACCAAAGAAATTGCCTTATACATAAAGATAAAGTTGTTGGACCATATGGAATAGTGTATGGAATATGGAATGCTTTGATTGTAGATGATACTATCCTAATTCGGGCTCGTAAAGAGAAATTGCTGAAACTAGTGGGCGCAAACTAGTTTTGTGGATGGTTATAGACATACAACCATCGTAATGATGACAATATAAGAGAGATATATATTCTTACCAAAAGTGCATCCTTTGCTTGCTATAAGGGATCGGACAAATCTCATACACGTTCTGTTGTGTCTAGAGAAGACAGGATCGTCAGAAACATCAATCGGCTTACACTCTGGAGACTCCAGGCCGTCTGGGTCATGTTCTCCGTCGACGCAGCAGTTCAAGGCCATTGTTTCTCCTTTGCTGTTTTCTCCTGCAGGTGCAGAAGGACAAAGGGTTATAGAATTTATTGAAGACAAATTCTTTGTGTGTTTTCTGTTCCTGACAAATCAAAATAAGGGAAAGGAAGACACTACTTACAGGGTAATCTAGTGACTACGATTAATTATCAGCGACCATCAGTTTAACGCATATCTCTCTTAAATTCATTGTTATAGAATGGCCAAGCTATTTAACTTTTCACTATAACTTGTCTGCCAAAGAAAACTAAGAATTAACTTAAAAGGATATATTACAGTGCAATTATACACAACACAACATTCGACCTGATGATAGGTTCTGTTGAACCTGTAAAAGAGAATTCCTGTAATGAGACATTGGATGGAACCAAAATTTGATTTCGATACAGACTCATTAGCAGAGAAAGAACATGTTGAAAAGTACTGGTAGTTATAAAGAGGCATAATAGTTTATAAAGTGTTATTGAATTGTTTGCACTTGATACCTGAATAAACTAACATTAAAAAGGCTGAGAAATATGGAAATACGACAATAAACTAACATTGAAAGACTGGGAAATATGGAAATACGACAATAAACTAACATTAAAAGGCTGATAAATATGGAAATAAGACAAACTAACATTAGAAGGCTGAGAAATATGGAAATACTACGATAAACTAACATTAACGGCTGAGAAATATGGAAATATGACAAACTAACATTAAAAGGCTGAGAAATATGGAAATAAGACGATAAACTAACATTAACGGCTGAGAAATATGGAAATTCGACAATAAACTAACATTAAAAGGCTGAGGAATATGGAAATTCGACAATAAACTAACATTAAAAGGCTGAGTAATATGGAAATACGACAATAAACTAACATTAGAAGGCTGAGAAATATGGAAATACGACAATAAACTAACATTAAAAGGTTGAGAAATATGGAAATACGACAATAAACTAACATTAAAAGGCTGAGAAATATGGAAATACGACAATAAACTAACATTAAAAGGCTGAGAAATATGGAAATACGACAATAAACTAACATTAAAAGGCTGAGAAATATGGAAATACGACAATAAACTAACATTAAAAGGCTGAGAAATATGGAAATACGAAAATAAACT
>NC_090732.1:161472044-161489544 GCF_036898095.1 Palaemon carinicauda | reverse complement strand
AAAAAAAAATTACCTCAGAATCACAGCTGACCTGTCCACATTGACACAAACTGGCACAACGAGTTCACGACGAGTTCGCGCATAGTTTGCGCACTTCCCACATCGTCCCGACGAGTTCAGGAACAGTTCGCGCCAGTTCACGACGAGTTCGCGCTAGTTCACGACTTGAGTCATGACAATGCGTGCCACAAATTCGTGCAAGTGTCCGCCTGGCTTTAGAAATCATAGGTTACTGACAAACATTCGTATCAGTGCATTGTTATATATGTGATTTAAATATTTCATCTTGACGTTCATTAAGATATCTACTCCAAAGTAAAAGAAATAAGGAAGAATTCTCTTTAAACAGATAGAAAAATTTAAACGGAAATCAGTAGAATTCAAAAGTTCAAAGTTGCAGCAATTGTTTTTCTTTTGACAAGGCTGACATGAGTCTTTTTATAGTTTATATATGACATATCTGTTTTTGACGTTGTTAATAGTTTATATAAGACATCTGTTTTGACGTTGTTACTGTTTTAGAATGATTTATTGTTAACTTTTTCTCATCGTTTATTTATTTCCTTATTTCCTTTCCTCAGTGGGCTATTTTTCCCTATTGGAGCCCTTGGGCTTATATCATCTTGCTTTTCCAACTGGGGTTGTAGCTTGGCTAGTAATAATAATAATAATAATAATAATAATAATAATAATAATAATAATAATAATAACCAAAAAAGATAAATCCTCTACATTTTTATAACAAGAAACCTGGTCACTCCCCCACTTCTTAAGAAGTCAACCTTCCACTGTCGTGGAACACCCAACTAATAATCAAGTCACATTAATTAATGATAATTACTTGTCTGGCGTTCACACAGTGTATTGGCAATGCCGGTCATTAAAACCAGGATCAACTCCTGATTATAACTCTGTTAGCCGTTTTCCGCATTTCTTTCGAACTCTGTTTAACCGTTTTCTTTGGAGGAGGACGACGGAAGGAAAACTTTTTCTCAGTCCGTCACACATATTTTTTACGTTGATATAATTTCAATTTTCTCTTTCCTTGGACCTTTTTCCCCTGTAACGGGAAGTTCTGCTGTTATCTTACTTCCCTTGAAATCATGTTGCATCTCCATATTACTAAGACATATTTTTCTACTCTCGTTTATTCCACACGAACTGAGCAACCGGAACTATGCAATATGTGTGTGGTTAAAGTCTTGTGTTCTCGCGTGTTGCATCTTCTTCTTCTTCTTCTTCTTCTTCTTCTTCTTCTTCTTCTTCTTCTTCCTCTTCTTCTTCTTCTTGATTTACGATTAGTTTCCTGCAAAGTGTCTCACGGTCGAAGCTCATCTGTCTAATTTTGTGTAGTTCTGTTAATCAATATGGCTCGGAGTTATCCAAGCAATAATCACAATTATGTATCCTGCGTGTAGTTTTATGTAGTTCTATGTAAAATACAGTGAAACATTCTTTTTACACGTCCCAGCTTGTGAATTACTTTATCATCAGCCGATGCTAGTCCACTGCAGTACAAAGGCCTCAGACATGTCCTTTCACTCCCGTCTGTTTATAGCCTTTGTATGCTAGTCTATAGGCCTACTCGCATATGTTTTTAGCTCGTGAATCCTTCGTCTTCTTTTCTATCCCCTGCATCTTTTGCAATCTCTGGGATCCATTCTGTTATTCTATTTGTTAATCTATCATCTGTCATCCTCATTATATGTCCTGCCCACGTCCATTTCTTTTTCCTACATAGAATTTCCTCTACTTTAATTTGCTCTCGTATCCATGATGCTATTTTTCTATCTTTTAGTGTCAATCCCACCATTATTCTCTCCATAGCTCATTAAGTTGTAATTAGTTTATATTCTATGGTTTTAGTAAGGCTCCAAGTTTCTGACGCATAAGTTAATACTGGTAGGACCATTTGATAAAATGATTTTCTTTTAAACTGGAACAAATGTTACCCCACACCTGGGTTCTCATACACCTCTAGCCAAGCGTAGGAATCCATCATTTGCAAGGTCACGTCTTGGATCCTTGAGGTGGCAATTAACAGGAAGAGACCGACATGATTAAGAAAGGAGTTTTATGATCCAAAAACAAACTTTCACTGCAGCAATTATCATATTTGGTGTCAACTGACATATTACTTTGTCTTTATTCTTATAGTAGGATATTATTCATATACAGAGAGAGAGAGAGAGAGAGAGAGAGAGAGAGAGAGAGAGAGAGATTTAGGGAAGTATCCAATTTCCCCACCTCTCTCTCTCTCTCTCTCTCTCTCTCTCTCTCTCTCTCTCTCTCTCTCTCTCTCTCTCTCTCTCTCTCTCTCTCTATATATATATATATATATATACACACACACACACACACACACATATATATATATATATGCTTGTATATATAGAAAATAGATAAACCAATGAAAACTCGATCTTTACGAGTAATCGTCTATAACGGAAGTCCAGTAGACAAATCCTTACCCATCATTACACTGTGGGAACTTGAGGTTTTCTTATAACTTATAAGACACAAGAAAGGAAAAAAAATAGAATGGGAAGGAAAAGAGAGGAAGTGTTTACTTTTCACTGGGAAAAGCACCTTGACGTTGCTAAAACTAGGACTAGGAATAGCACTAGCACTAGCACTAGGATTAACACTAGGACTAGCACTAGGACTAGGACTAGGACTAGGATTAACACTAGGACTAACTCTAAGACTAGCACTAGGATTAACACTAGGACTAGCACTAGGACAAGGACCAGGATTAACACTAGCACTAGGACTAGCTCTAGGATTAACACTAGGACTAGCACTAAGACTAGCACTAGGATTAACACTAGGACAAGGACTAGGATTAACACTAGCACTAGGATTAACACTAGGACTAGCTCTAGGACAAGGACTAGGATTAACACTAGGACTAGCACTAAGACAAGGACTAGGATTAGCACTAGCACTAGTACTAGGACTAGGACTAGTGTAGGGTGTCCAGCTCAGGTCTCTCTGACACCTGCTACAGGTTCTTCGCTGAATTAAACATCGTTTGTGGTTTGGGAGACACTCAGTTTGCTTTGGTGGATGAGAATCGACTTTCGAGTGTTGATAAGTCATCATGTCGAAATCAATTAAGTTGGGCGTGTCTTCTGTGTGACTGATGTTGAATTATTTTTAAATCTTTATCTTTAAGTTAAATATATATTGTATTTATTTAATTAAATATATAATGTATATATATATATATATATATATATATATATATATATATATATATATATATATATATATATATATATCTCACGCCTTCCTAAGGGCGTGATGCCATTAAAAGCCATTGTTCTGGTTCTTCATTAGTGATAGGTTAATTTTAAAAGGGAAACTTAGATTACCTTAAACTCTGCATTTATCACATCACTCTGAGCTTATATTGAAATATTTTCTATAAGACTCCAGGGTTCTCTTGACCAAGGTCTAAGATTCCAGGGTTCTCTTGACCAAGGTCTAAGATTCCAGGGTTCTCTTTACCAGGGTCTAAAGACTCCAGGGTTCTCTTGACCAAGGTCTAAGACTCCAGGGTTCTCTTTGCCAAGGTCTAAAGACTCCAGGGTTCTCTTGACCAAGGTCTAAGACTCCAGGGTTCTCTTTGCCAAGGTCTAAAGACTCCAGGGTTCTCTTGACCAAGGTCTAAGACTCCAGGGTTCTCTTTGCCAAGGTCTAAAGACTCCAGGGTTCTCTTGACCAAGGTCTAAGACTCCAGGGTTCTCTTTGCCAAGGTCTAAAGACTCCAGGGTTCTCTTGACCAAGGTCTAAGACTCCAGGGTTCTCTTTACCAAGGTCTAAAGACTCCAGGGTTCTCTTGGCCAAGGTCTAAAGACTCCAGGGTTCTCTTGACCAAGGTCTAAGACTCCAGGGTTCTCTTTACCAAGGTCTAAAGACTCCAGGGTTCTCTTGACCAAGGTCTACCTTGCTCTTGACTGTATGTTATAATCTACATTTTCTAACCCTTATCGTACAGCTGGCTTCATTAATTCCGGTACACTTAGGGTTGTGGTGAAAAATTGGAAACGTCCCTGCCTGGTGATCTGACAGACTGGGGTTCAATTCCAGCTCTAGATCGATAGTTTCTTGTGGTGTCTGCAACCTCACCATCCTTGTGAGATAAAGATGGCGGGTTTTGAGGGAGCCTATAGGTCTACGTGCTGAGTCATCAGCAGCCGTTGCCTGGCCTTCCCTGGTCCTAGTTTGGGTGGCGAGGTGGCCTGGGCGCTGATCATATGTATATATAATTAGTCTCTAGATCACTGTCCTGCTAGCTAGGGCATTATTACTGTCCCTTGCCTCTGTCATTCACGAACGGCCTTTAAACCTTTCAACTTCACAGGAAGTCGAGATGTCTCTCAGCTGTACATTGTCGTAGGTAACGCTGTTTAGCAAAAGAGAAACAGTTGGCAACGCTGTGTTTAAAGCAAAAGTTGCTGGGTTTGTAAACACGTGATCTAAAAGATTTTAATAAATTTTACAGATAATCAAACATATTAATACACATGTTTAATTAATGTAAGCTAATACTCAGAAAAATGGCTTAAGTACAGAAATCGAATAAATAAAATAAACAAAGAAAGAAAAAAAAATATGGAAATGGGGAGTTACTAAATGACCTTTGACCTCATAAGTATGGCCAGAACTCTGACCATCCGGTATGTATGATGTCTCCATCTTCTGAAGTTTTAAAAGCTCTTACGTTTTAAACACTTGAATCATAACAATCAAAGATGCATAACTAAGTTAATTATTTAATAACCTGATCAAGTAACCAGAAGGCATTGCTTTTGAGAAATTATAAAGATTATTGATATTAAGTTCATTAGTATTATTAATGTTAAAGTAAAATATTTTATTTATTAAATAATTATTATTATCAAAATTTGGTTAAAGACAATACAGAGGGTCTACTACCTAAATCTATTATTATTATTATTATTATTATTATTATTATTATTACTTGCTAAGCTACAACCCTAGTTGGAAAAGAAGGATGTTATAAGTCAAAGTAGTCCAACAGGGAAAAATAGCCTAAATTATTATTATTATTATTATTATTATTATTATTATTATTATTTGCTAAGCTACAACCCTAGTTGGAAAAGCCGAATGCTATAAGCTCAAGGCTCCAGCAGGGGAAAATAGCCCAGTGAGGAAAGGAAATAAGGAAATAAATGGACATCATCATCATCATCATCATCGTCATCATATATTATTATTATTATTATTATTATTATTATTATTATTATTACTTGCTAAGCTACAGTCCTAGTTGGAAAAGCAGAATGTTATAAGCCTTGGGTTCCAACTGGGGAAAATAGCCCAGTGAGGAAAGGAAATAAATACATCATCATCATCATCATCATCATCATATTATTATTATTATTATCATTATCATCATCATCATCAAAAACCAAAACATCAAAACGCATATAGCTATAAGATCAGTAAACAACCGAAATAATCTGAGTCCCAGAAAGCACCACAAAATATTCAAGGAAAAGGACCATTATCCTTTTGTTTACTCTCCTTCTAATAGGATAATTGGACGAAAACAGCTGACCACTTTCGGAGTTTGGGACACAAGGGTCAACAAGGACTAGATCTCGGGTCGGATAAGGTTACAATCTGATTTCCCATCGGCAGTTTTCCAGAGCTATGGGCTATTTACTACTTAACTTTAGGGGAGGTATTCGACTGTACTGACTTGCTGATGGTTTCGGTGTTTTTAAGATATGTTTATGTATGTATGTATGTATGTATATATATATATATATATATATATATATATATATATATATATATATATATATATATATATATATATATATATATATATATATATATATATATATATATATATATATATATATATATATATATATATATATATATATATGTGTATATATATAGATATAGATATCTTTATATATAGATATACATACATATATATATATATATATATATATATATATATATATATATATATATATATATATATATATATATATATTTAGTTGTATATATACATTTATATATATAAATATTATATATATGTATATATATATATATATATATATATATATATAATATATATATATATATATATATATATATATATATATATATATATATATATATATATATATATATATATATATATATATATATATATTATTATTATTATTATTATTATTATTATTATTATTATTATTATTATTATTATTATTAGCCAAGCTACAATCCTAGTTGGAAAAGCAGGATGTTATGACCCCATGGGCTGAGGAAAGGTAATAAGGAAATAAATAAACTACAATAATTAAAAATGAATAATGGATAAAAAATAGAGATCGGTAACCACGTTAAATTAGGTGTCTCATATAAAAACTATGAAAAAGAGTCTTATGTCAGCCCGTTACCAGGCAAAGGTCAAAATAGAATTGCTGGAAAAGTGCTTTTACACTGGAAAGTTCCCATTTACTGTTTCATTAAAGTCACGTGAAAGGGGAAGCAGCAAATTGTATCTAGAGATTTATTAGCATTTCCTGACGTTTATGTCTGTAGGAGCTCTGTTTAATCTGGGTTATTATAAGAACTTCATACAAGGAACGGATAGGCCTAACGATGTGCAGTAGACTTTGATTCTGTTTACAAAGAAGTTACAGAGGACTTGGAAATACAGAATTCGGACTGATAACATATCTTGAAATATTTTAAGGATATATCAAAATAATTTATCAACGAGACCTGAGATGGCCTATTGACAACGTCCCTGCGTGGCATTCTGTTGGACAGGAGATAGAGTCCCTCGCAAACTCGGTATATATACAATAAATATAATTAGCATTCCCATAAGAAGCTGGATGCGGCAGAGATGAGAATGTTGAGATGGATGTGTGGGGTGACAAGAAGAGATAAGATACGGAATAAAGTAATTAGGGGTACCACAGGGGTTGGAGAACTATCAGATAAGATCCAAGAAAGTAGACTGAGGTGGTATGGTCATGTCATGAGAAGAGATGGACAGTATATTGGGAGGAGGGTGATGGAAATGGAGGTACAGGGAACGAGAAGGAGAGGGAGACCAAAGCGAAGGTGAATGGACTGTATCAAGGACAAAGGTAGATGGAGAATGCTGGCCAGAAACATCGACCCCACATAAAAGTGGAAAAGGATGCAGGCAAAGAAGAAGAATAATAATTAGCATTCTCACTAATATAACTGCTATGAAAATCACCAAATAATGGAGAGCATTTTTTTATGCAATATCAAACAAAGCATACATATTGCAACAGATAAAAGAATAGATATATCACACCTTATGGTTTTGAATGATTTGGTGTGGGGGAGTGTCTGTTTAGCTCATAGATTCTCTGACACAACAGAAGTTACTCCCTGTAACTCCTGTTGTGTCAGGAGGTCTGTTCGGACGAGTTGAATAAGTATATATCAATACAAAATAGACTAGTACTAGTACTATAGTCAAATTCTTTTTAGTGAGGCAGATTTGCACCGACTCGCAGAGGTGCCCTTTTAGCTCGGAAAAAGTTTCCTGATGCCTGATTGGTTTGACAAGATCATTCTAACCAATCAGAGAGGAGGGAATTTTTCCGAGCTAAAAGGGCACCGCTGCGAGTCAGTGCAAAGGCGCCTCATTAAAAAAAATCAGTATAGTACTAGTAATAGAGTAATAATAATATTGTACAAAATAACAAAAATAAAAGTAAGATCATAAACACTCACCATCTTCATAAGCAGGTAGAAGATACCGAACAAACGGAGACATTGCAGAGCCCCACTTTGGATATTGCAAGTTATTGCAAGTTCCATCAATAGAGCGATAGGGGTTGGTAGCTGAGCACTGAAGGATTTTCTCTGCCTTACATCCTTTGGGCATCAATTGTTTGCAGAGTTGATCGTTCACGAGCGAATTCAGTTTGGACAAAAGCCTGAATGAGTCTGATGTAGTTAAGTTGAACCTGTTGAGAGAGATTTCAAGATGTGTATTGAATAACAGATATGGGTGAAGATATGTTTAAGACATACCCCCTTTTAATTCTTAAATTCTTATAGAATATAACTTCAAAATGATTAATCATAATCTTTGTAGGACCGCATATATAAGAGGAATTGTAAACTTAGTTAACCAATAATTAATTGACGCCACTAAGGCAAAACAATCCCCATATATATATATATATATATATATATATATATATATATATATATATATATATATATATATATATATATATATATATATATACACACACATCTATATATATATACACACATCTATATATATGTATATATATGTATATATATATATATATGTATATATATGTATATATATATATATATATATATATATATATATATATATATATATATATATATATATATATATGTATGTATGTATTGATTGTAGAGGATCCAATTAAGTAATTGTAAGTAAACAGGTTCTCTCGTTTGTAAGTAGGAAGGTTTTCTTGTTTGTAGGTAGGAAGGTTCTCTCCTTTGTAAGTAGGAAGGTTCCCTGATTTATAAGTAAGAAGGTTCTCTTGTTTTCAAGTAGGAAAATTCCCTGTTTTGTAAGTAAAAAGGTGCCTTGTTTTGTAAATAGTAAGGTTCTCTCTATTATAAGTGGGAAGGTTCGCTGTTTGTAAGCAAGAAGGTTCCCTGTTTTTGTAAGTGGGAAGGCTCTCTCGTTTGCAAGTGAGAAGTTTCCTTGTTTGTAAGTACAAAGATTCCTTGTTTTATAAGTAGGAAGGTTCTCTTGTTTGTAAGAGGAAGGTTCCCTGATTTATATTATAAGTAAGAAGGTTCTCTTGTTTTTAAGTAGGAAAATTCCCTGTTTTGTAAGTAAAAAGTTTCCTTGTTTGTTAGTACAAAGCTTCCCTGTTTTGTAAGTAAGAAGGTTTCCTGTTTTTGCAAGTGGGAAGACTCTCTGTAAGTAGGAAGGTTCTCTCGTCCGTAAGTAGGAAGGTTCCCTGTTCTGGAGAATTAAGCAAACCATAACGCCGTAATTCCAATCGAACCCAGTACGGTAATTCTTTGTGTAACTTCTGCCTTCGACGATTATTGAAGTCGGTTCCACTAGCTTGGCTAATTTGCTTTCAGTTCCTTACCTCTGTCACAGTCAAGCAAATGCATGTGAGGAGAGAGAGAGAGAGAGAGAGAGAGAGAGAGAGAGAGAGAGAGAGAGAGAGAGAGAGATATGTGTTTACTTCTCTTTATTGTGGCCACATAACTGTACCTCCCAATTATACTTCAGCTCTCCTTAATTACTTTGTACTTGCTCGATACGCGAGCTCTGTTTAAATTTCCATTTGTTTAATGTCTTTTTTGTGTTTCTGGATATGTTTAGTATATTATAGTGAAAGAGTTTTTGCAAGATTATAGATAATTTTGATTATACATCCAGAATTGCCACAACTTTCCTCGTTTGGTTTTTCCTACCTGGGCCATTTTTTAAAATTTACTACAACTGTTTTTCTAGGCAGCACTATTTCTTATATATATATATATATATATATATATATGTATATATATATGCATATATATACATATATATATACATATATATATATACATATATATACATATATATACATATATATATATATATATATATATATATATATATATATATATATATATCTATATATATATATATATATATATATATATATATATATATATATATATATATATATATGTATATATATCATATATATATACATATATATATATATATATATATGTATATATGTATATATATGTATATTTACATACATATATATATATATATATATATATATATATATATATATATATATATATATATATATATATATATATATATATATACTTATTCTACTCGTGCGAACAGACCTCCTGACACAACAGGAGCTACAGGGAGTAACTTCTGTTGTGTCAGAGAATCTATGAGCTAAGACAGACGCCCAAAAGCGTCTGCGCTTTGGAATAATATCCAGATCTCTCTCCCCACGCCCAATCAATCAAAACCGTAAGGTGTGATACATTGCTTCTTTTATTCTTTTATCTGTTGCAATATTTATGCTTTGTTTGATATTGCATGAAACGTCCTCTCTGTTATTTGGTGATTTTCATAGCAGTTATATTGGTGGGGATGCTTGTTATATTTCTTGTATGTTTGTATGTATATATATATATATATATATATATATATATATATATATATATATATATATATATATATACTGTATGTATATGTATATATATGCATATATACACACACATACATATATATATATATATATATATATATATATATATATATATATATATATATATATATATATATATGTGTGTGTGTGTGTGTGTGTGTGTGTATGTATATGCATTTGTGTATATATACACACATATATATATGTATATATATATACATACATGTAATGCTGTATACATATGTATTTACATGTGATAATGTATATATATATATATATATATATATATATATATATATATATATATATATATATATATATATAATGTTTGTATCTTCAAACATCTTTCTACCAGATATGTAATACAAGTAGTAACCAACATTATTATTGTTATTATTATTACTAGCTAAGCTACAACCCTAGTTTTAAAAGCAAGATGCTATAAGCCCAGTGGTCCCAACAGGGAAAATAGCCCAGTGAGGAAAGGAAACAAGGAGAAATGAAATATTTTAAGAACAGTAACATTTAAATAAATACTTGCTGAGAATTTATACAATTTCTTATTGTATTAGCAACTAATTAAAGACGGAAGACACGATTTTAGACAGATAGGACTTACGTTTCAGTGATGTATTTCGTTGCCTCCAGCATCGACCGTCCCATACAGGACGAAGCTTTCTTGGCCTCTGGTTCAGCTCTCCTGAAAGAGAAGAGGAACTTGCTGCTTTGTTCCAGGTGGTCCATTCCAGTTCTGAATCGGGTCCCTTATAGAATGGAAATTCCAAAATTAAAAATAGGATGAAAGAGATTAAGCTAGTGAAGATTATTATACTAAAATGACTAAAGATTTACTAGTTTGGTATTTTATTGGTTGCTGAAATTAAATTTGACATTTTCAGTAATAATCAAAAACAGAAAAAAATAGATAAGTGGAAATTATTAGAAAATAGGAAGAAAGGGATTAAGCTAGTGAAGATTATTATGCTAAAGTGACTGAAGATTGAATAATTTAGCTTTTTGTGAGCCAGGGTTAAAACTGACATTTTCAGTAGCAAATAAAAAACAGAAAAAAATAGATAAGTGAAGATTATTATGCTAAAATGACTGAAGGTTGGCTAGTTTCGTTTTTTATTAGTTGCTGAAATTAAATTTGACATTTTCAGTAGCAAATCAAAAACAGGAAAAAATAAATAAGTGGAAATTACTAAATAATAGGAAGAAAGGGATTAAGATAGTGAAGATTATTATGCTAAAATTACTGAAGATTGAATAATTTAGCTTTTTTGTGAGCCAGGGTTAAAACTGACATTTTCAGTAGCAAATCAAAAACAGAAAAACAGAAATAAGTGGAGATTATTATGCTAAAATGACTGAAGGTTGGCTAGTTTCGTTTTTTATTAGTTGCTGAAATTAAATTTGACATTTTCAGTAGCAAATCAAAAACAGGAAAAAATAAATAAGTGGAAATTACTAAATAATAGGAAGAAAGGGATTAAGATAGTGAAGATTATTATGCTAAAATTACTGAAGATTGAATAATTTAGCTTTTTTGTGAGCCAGGGTTAAAACTGACATTTTCAGTAGCAAATCAAAAACAGAAAAACAGAAATAAGTGGAGATTATTATGCTAAAATGACTGAAGGTTGGCTAGTTTCGTTTTTTATTAGTTGCTGAAATTAAATTTGACATTTTCAGTAGCAAATCAAAAACAGGAAAAAATAAATAAGTGGAAATTACCAAATAATAGGAAGAAAGGGATTAAGATAGTGAAGATTATTATGCTAAAATTACTGAAGATTGAATAATTTAGCTTTTTTTGTGAGCCAGGGTTAAAACTGACATTTTCAGTAGCAAATCAAAAACAGAAAAAAAGAAATAAGTGGAGATTATTATGCTAAAATGACTGAAGGTTGGCTAGTTTCGTTTTTTATTAGTTGCTGAAATTAAATTTGACATTTTCAGTAGCAAATCAAAAACAGGAAAAAATAAATAAGTGGAAATTACTAAATAATAGGAAGAAAGGGATTAAGATAGTGAAGATTATTATGCTAAAATTACTGAAGATTGAATAATTTAGCTTTTTTGTGAGCCAGGGTTAAAACTGACATTTTCAGTAGCAAATCAAAAACAGAAAAAAAAGAAATAAGTGGAGATTATTATGCTAAAATGACTGAAGGTTGGCTAGTTTCGTATTTTATTAGTTGCTGAAATTAAATTTGACATTTTCAGTGGAAAATTAAAAACAGAAAGTGGATAAGCAAGTGACGATTATTATGCTAAAATGACTGAAGGTTGAATAATTTAGCGTTTTGTGAGCCAGGGTTAAAATTGTCCTTTTCAGTGGAAAATTAAAAACAGAACGGGATTAAGCAAGTGATGATTATCATGCAAAATTAAGTAATGTTGAATAATTTAGTTTTTTTTATTAGTTTGCTGAAATTAAAACTGACAATTTCAGCAGAAAATTAAAAACAGGAAGACAGTGATTAAGCAATTAAAGATTATTATGCTGAAGTGACTGAAGGTTGACTAGTTTAGTTTTTATTAGTTTATGAGATTAACATTGATATTTTCAGTAACAAATAAAAAAAAAATAAAAAAATAGAGATAAGGAAATGAATATTATTATGCTAAAATAATTGAAGGTTGAATAATTTCGGTTTTTATTAACTGGCGTTAAAATTGACATTTTCAGTAGAAAATTAAAAACAGAAAAAAATAAATAAGCAAGTGAAGATTATTATGCAAAAATAACTAAAGATTGAATAATTTAGTTTTTTTTTTTATCAGGAAGGAAGTGAATATGAAAGTGAAGCAAAAATAACTGAAGGTTGAATAATTTAGCTTTTTATGAATCGATGTTAAAATTTACCTTTTCTGTAGCAAGTTAATAAAAGAAAAAAATAGATAAACAACAGAAGATTATTACGCAAAAATAAGTAAAGCTTGAATATTTTTTTTTTTAAATTGACATTTACGGTAGCAAACGGGATGAAAAATTAATAATTTAGTAGTAAAACACTAAAATATGATGAAAACAAAAAAGTTAATATATTTGGAGTAAATTAGTTAAACATGCAGATAAGAACTATAGATAACGGAGTTAGAAATTTAGGAAAAACTATAAAAAAAGAAAAAAATTATAAACTGTAATTGACATTAGAATAAAAGAAATCAAATCGGAGAAATATAACCGTACGATTATTATTAAATATAAATTATACAACCTAAATACTGACGCTAAAACTGAAATAGCAGGAACTGTAATAATTTTTCAATATTCATATTTTTATCAGAAATAAAAGGAAGAAAATCGTATACGATCATTAATAACTAAATACTGACGCTAAAACTGAAATAGGAAGAAATTTAGTAATTGTTCAATATTTATATTTTTATCAGAAATAAAAGGAAGAAAATCTTATACGAACATTAATAACTAAATACTGACGCTAAAACTGAACAGGAGGAATTTTAATCATTGTTCAACGTTTAAATTTTTATCATAAAAATTAGTTACTTTTCGAATGATCGAAACAAATATATTTAAACAGTGCAAATGACATTAGATTAAAATTACTTAATTAGAAAAAAGAATATTGTACGATCAGTTCTAAATAATTAATGACTCTAAAACTGTAATAATTGTTCAATCTTTCAATTTTTATCAGAAAAAGCGAAGTTATTTCTCGAATGATTTGAAATATGTGTTTTTAATGTTGTTACTGTTTTCAAGATATTTTACTAATGCTTAATTATTTCTTATCGTTTATCTATTTCCTTTTTCCTTTCCTCACAGGGCTATTTTTCCTTATTGGAGCCTTTGGGCTTTTCCAACTAGGGTTTTAGCTTAGCTAATAATGATGATGATGATGATGATGATAATAATAATAATATAATAACGATAATGAAAATGATAATGAAAATAATAATAATAATGATAATGAAAATAATGATAATAATAATAATAATAATAATAATAATAATATCGTTGAAGCAAGTTGGTTTTACGCTTAAAGATTCAAAAAGATAATGCCGTTAAAACAACCACCGTGATTTCAGTATATTTAATGATAGAAATATTAAATGATCAGATTTCATGTTTCATAAACTCATATATTCTTTACAGGATACGCTTAATCAGTCATTGAAACTATAATAATAATAATAATAATTATTATTATTATTATTATTATTATTATTATTATTATTATTATTATTATTATTATTATTATTATCATTATTATTATTTATTTATGTATTTATTTATTTATTTATTTATTTACTTATTTGTTTATCATAATTATGATTATTATTATTATTATTATTATTATTATTATTATTATTATTATTATTATTATTATTATTATTACTTGCTAAGCTACAACCCTAGTTGTATAGGCAGGTTGCTACAAGCCCAGGGGCTACAACAGGGAAAATAGCCCAGTGAGAAAAAGGAAACAAGGAAAAATAACATATTCTAAGAACAGTAACATTAAAAGAAATAATTTCCCATATAAACTACAAAAATTGTAACAAAACAAGAGGAAGAGAAATAAGATATAAAAGTTTTAAAATGTTTCCCTGAACTACTTCCTAACGGTTAGTTATCAACATTTTACAGCATTAAATTATTTTATAGATTTCAACCGATCTCATTATCAAATAATTCGTGTTGAAGGTTATACAATTTCCGCTTCCTTATGATTAGTTATTAACTAATGATTAGTTATTAACTAATGATTAGTTATTAATTAATGATTAGTTATTAACTAATGGTTAGTTATTAACTAATGATTAGTTATTAACTAAGGATTAGTTGTTAACTAATGATTAGTTATTAACCAATGATTAGTTATTAACCAATGATTAGTTATTAACTAATGATTAGTTATTAACTAATGATTAGTTATTGTAGTTATTAACAAATGATTAGTTATTAACTAATGATTATCTATTAATTACTATATTCTAGATTTTAACCCGATTTCATTATTGAATAGTTCGTGTTGAAGATTATAAAATTTCGAGATAGAATCAGTTCATAATTTTTTTTTTTCCCCGAGAATTAGGATGACCTAGACCTTTACCCTCGTGTTGATGGTTATAAAATTCCCAATTAAAATCACTTAATATTTCTAAGTGATTTCCAAAAACTTGAAGGACCTATAGTCCATTTCTTTTAGCGATGCATATTTGCACCGACTCGTGGCGGTGCCCTTTTAGCTCTAAAAAGTTTCCAGATCGCTGATTGGTTAGAATTATCTTGTCCAACCAATCAGCGATCCGGAAACTTTTCCGAGCTAAAAGGGCACCCTTGCGAGTCTGTGCAAATATGCATCGCTAAAAGAAATGGACTATAGACACTTACTTTCTTGTTGAAGGTTATAAAATTCCCAATTAAAACCACTTAATATTTCTAAGTGATTGCCAAAAACTTGAAGGACATAAACACTTACCTTCTTGTTGAAGGTTATAAAATTCCCAATTAAAATCACTTAATATTTCTAAGTGATTTCCAAAAACTTGAAAGACCTACACACCCTCTTATTGAAGGCTATAAAATTCCCAATTAAAACCACTTAATATTTCTGATTGCTAAAAAACTTATAGGACCTAGACACTTACCCTCCAAACTCTCCTGCAGCAGGAGCTCTTCGGTCCTACGGTACCCTTCCCGCAATGCCTTCAGAACGTCCGCTTCCGTTGCCAGAGATCCACCGACGCCGCCCGTTTCCGCCCCCAGGAGATCGCCATCGGAAAATCTCCCGGAACCGGTCACTTCGTGCAAAATGCCTTGGAGGGGCCGTAGGTTCCCCAGTTGGCCATTGCATAGCACACTGTCATCCAGGACCACTGTCATCCACCTAGTATTAGGGGAATACTGTATTATATAGCAAAGCGTGCATTATTATTATTATTATTATTATTATTATTATTATTATTATTATTATTATTATTATTATTATTGTTATTATTATTATTATTATTATTTCTATTTTTATTATTATTATTATTATTATTATTATTTCTATTGTTATTGTTATTTTTATCATTATCTTTATTATTATTATTATTATTATTATTATTATTATTATCATTATTATTATTACTACTTGCTAAGCTACAACCCTAGTTGGAAAAGCAGGATATGCTATAAGCAGAGTGCTCCAACAGGGAAGATAGCCCAGCGAGGAAAGGAAACAAGGAAAAAATAGAATATTTTAAGAACAGTAACAACATTAAAATTAATATTTCCTATATAAACTATAAAAATTCAAACAAAACAAGATATGTTCCGTTACTTAGAAGGAGCTAAAACAGCGGATTTCTTACGGGCCCTCCTCTTTGAAACTCGGTTAACTACGTAAAATAACTACTGTATGTATTCGTTTATAATTCTAATGGCAATTCATTACCTATAAACTCCATTAGCGTATAAGAGTTTCCTACCTTTAGTGTTTTATGTCATATGTTTTGTCATTAAGATGTATAAAAAAAAGGCATTTATTACTTAAATTATAGTCCATTTCTTTTAGCGAGTCATATTTGTACCGACTCGCAACGGTGCCCTTTTAGCTCGGAAAAGTTTCCTGGTCGCTGATTGGTTAGAATTATCTTGTCCAACCAATCAGCGATCAGGAAACTTTTCCGAGCTAAAAGGGCACCGCTGCGAGTCCGTGCAAATATGACTCGCTAAAAAAATTGGACTATAGTGTAGAGTACATAGGCCACCATCAAATATGACTCTAAATATTTAGATAGATATGAACACGCACACGCAGACACACACACTGATTCAACCCTTCCCAGCTCATCCCCCTTTCTTAACTACATATCCCGCTGGTTTGGCAATTAGTGGGAGAGTGTGGTTTCCGAGTGAACCTCTGGGGTAACCCCTCTAACAAGGGTATGACTACTTCCTTTGCCCCCTGGGAGTGATAGGAAAAACATATATTGTACAGTGTATATATGTATATATATATATATATATATATATATATATATATATATATATATATATATATATATATATATATATATATATATATATATATATATATATATATATATATATATATATATATATATATATATATATATATATATTACAATATACACAATATATATATATATATATATATATATATATATATATATATATATATATATATATATATATATATATATATATATATGCACACTCTTTCTATTTATTACGTAGGAGAACTGTTTTATTATTGAAACCTAGTAAAAAA